>NC_137105.1:41280392-41817892 GCF_949357685.1 Gobio gobio | reverse complement strand
GAGCTCAATAAAGCCGCAGTTTACTCCTAATCTCTAAACGTTTCGCCTCCATAGCGCTTAAAAATATACCATTTTGTGCAGAATTCAAATGGGACAGTTTTCTGCTATAGTGTCTCTGGACCGGAGCGGACTGTGAGCGCTGCGGCTTTTCGTGTGACACTAACGTGAAACCAGACTTCATTCGCCCTAATGCAAAGCATATTTACACTGTCTGAATCGTTCCCTATCCCCTGTATAGTGCACTATTCACCATGTAGAAAATAGTAAATGTGTGAACAAGTGACTGATTTTAGCCGTAGATTTAGCGTCTATTTGGAGGCGGGACACTGTAGAGAGCATTTGATTGGACATAAATTCTGATGAGACGCTGATGTACAGAGTTATGTCATCAAAATCACTGATCCATATTGTGAGAGACTGTAAGTTTTGAATGCTTATATCTTCTAAATGCGAATTTTTTCATTGTTTTAAGATAACAGTTTATAAATAACAGTAATTCATAATACTGTTATTCATAATACTGAAACATATTCATAATAAAAGCCAAAAAACTTCAAAATGTATTGAAACGTAGCCTATAAAGTATAGTACTATTTTGTTTTTGGTGTAATATATTTCTGGTGTAATATATCTTCTAAATGCGAATTTTGTCATTGTTTTAAGATAACAGTTTATAAATAACAGTAAGGCTTACATATTCATAATAAAAGCCAAAAAACTTCAAAATGTATAGAAACGTATAAAGCAGAGTATAGTACTATTTTGTTTTTGGTGTAACAATAACTTTTTTTGCTTTCCACACATAGGCTATATGATAGACTATATTATGCATGCATAATATTTATAATGGAGATATTTATTAATAATAAGTATTATTACAGAAAATAGTTTTAAATAGTTTTAAATGGAGAATCACATTTCACACCAGACTTACCAAAATATCTCAAATGTCTCATAGACAACACAAACCAAAAGGAAAGTCACACAAGTGATCCATGCCCAATTTTATGATAAAAAAAAAAGATGTGAATTATATTATTTTTAATAACATTTTTATCTTATCGATTTTATTATTCTATGCATAAAAAAAGAGAAATTGATTCATTTCATTAGGCTATATTGAATCTCTATCATCTCGAAGTTATGATGGCACAGATGAGGGGAGGGGAGGAGAGTGTGAATGGCATTATAGCCTGTGACTGTTTTTCCACCCGACGAGGAGCACATTTACACGTGAGCGTGGATCTCATTTGATTTCAGAAAGGGTTTAGAACACGAGCGGCGTGGTCACTACTGCATTACATCATTGAGCAACATCCAGTCCTGGGGTGTTGAAACGAGCGCTAGGTGGCATCCTCGATGAGTAAGCATCCGCGTCTCTCTTCAGTCCAGACATCCAGTCAGTGGCGTCGGGTGTCTCAGGGAACAGTCCCTCGCTCGCTCGTTCCCTGGTCGGGGATGCTGCGAGCACTATGTGCAGGTGACAAGAACCCGATTCCTGGAGTTCGTCTCTGACCTGTGCCGGTTCGAGGACTATATCAGCGCTGACTTCACCGTCCGGTGCGCAACGGAAGGATGCGCTGCCTCTCTGGCGTCACCGTCACCCCACAACTCCATGGCTACCTTATTAGGGGTACTCTGGAGAAACAGGTGTCGGGGAAGTGACGTCACGAGCCTCGGAAACCGGAGGTGTGCGCTTTGGAGAGCAAGATGGCAGCGAAATCCGACGGTCGGGGGGTCGTCACCGGTTTCGCCCAGCTGCACAACCTGGACGAGACGGTGGGGAGCTGCGAGGACGACCCGCGGCAGAACAGCTCCTTCCACATCTGCCACTGCTGCAACACCTCGTCGTGCTACTGGGGCTGCCGGAGCGCCTGTCTGCATTACCTCCTGGGCAAGGGGAGAGACGTCAGGCGGCCACCTCACGAGGAGCGCCTGTGGTTGGACTGCCTGTGGATCGTCCTCGCGCTGCTCGTCTTCTTCTGGGACGTGGGCATCGACATATGGCTCGCGCTCGACTACTACGCCCAGCAGGACTACCTCTGGTTCGGACTCACACTGTTCTTCGTGCTGGTGCCGTCGGTGCTGGTCCAGATCCTGAGCTTCAGGTGGTTCGTGCAGGATTACACGGGGGGCGGCTTGGGCTCCGTGGAGGGTCTCAGCAGTGGCCGGAGAGCCACGGCGGGCACGAGCGCAGGGGTGTACGGCAGGGCCAGATGCTGTCGCGTCTCGGTGTGGGTCTGGCAGACGCTCATGCACATCCTTCAGCTGGGACAAGTGTGGAGGTAAGCGTGGCACTTTCACCTGGTGTAACCCGTGCAGAGTGGATCACTCAAAGCATGTGCTTGACTGTGAATTGGCTTATGTGCGAAAGTGCATACTGCGTTACTGAGGTGAGTCTCACAGTGCATCTGAGGATTCATTCACCCTCCCTGGCTGCTCAACTCTCTGAGACCACTTGGCGAGACGGCCATCGGGTTTTTCCAGGCTCCCTCAGGAACGACATCCCTCCTTCCTACGCTCGATATCATCGACACAAGTTGCGTTCCTTGATCCTTAATAGTGCATCGCACTGAATCATCATCATAGGTGCAGTGCGTTATAATGCCCGACAGTACAGTGTGTGCTCTCGAGTGAGCAATAGTTCTGGCGCGTGCGGGGAATATCGTCCGTGACATATTGTAGGCTACTAAATGTCTGATCCACTAGAAATGATGCGACAGTTTTCCTGCAGCAGACAGACGCAGTGGCTGCATTCGCGCTCATGTGGAGGCGTTCAGTTTAGCCAGGCGATTAAGCTTGATTTCGAAGCCATTCATTATTCATGATTGCTTGTGCTCGTGCTTCTGCTCTTTACGACGTGATTATTGCTTAAAGATGAAGTCCTCTGTGATCAGTGTCTGACAATTGTCATGATGTCATCGCTTTAAGGTGCTACAGCATCTCACGCGCGCTCTCTCCCTCTGTGTGTGTGTGTGTGTGTGCAAAATAAATTCCTTCTCATCTTTCATAAAGTCACGAAACGGCCCTTTTGATGTAGGCCTATTTTAGCAGATAAATAGTTAAATCTTGTTTGAAAGCTCATTTTGGACGGTACAACCAGTTAAAATAGCTACTATGCACCCAATGTAAGATTTTATGTGGATTTATATATAATTTTTATATATATATATTTAATGTATTTATGAAGCGTTACACTGCTGGGATTTAGAACTGACCCCGTAGAATTCCGCCTGGTCACTGATTTTCTGAGGTTGCTATGCAACCAGTTGTACATAGTTAAAAGCGTGCTCGCGCGTCCGCGTATGCTTTCTTCCTTTCTATAGTAGGCTAAATGCAAAACGCAGTATTTTAATAGTGTCAGATATTAGAGTAGTACTCAGTGTTGAACTACACCGGAGTGACTGACTTCATCTGCTGAGATTGTACAACTATTTGGACCCATAATGCTACAGGTGCAAGTGTCATTTTCATAAAGTTAAAATAAAAAAATGCAATCAAATAAAATCAAAAGTCAGAGGTCTGTGAGCTGTGTAGCTCTTTTTTTTTTTTTGATTGGTGCGAATGCAGTTGTCCCCCAGATAGCAAGAACTTTTGGGTCAAATGTGGAAGATCTAGTCACATCTGGCCTAGATATGGCATTGGCTAAGCACACATGGGCCAACTTTTCACCATTTATGTTTTGCCATGGCGTAAGAATTGGAGGGAGTTTTCTATTGGATCACCATTTTTATTGAGGTATATGGCTCAGATGACAGTACGCAACTGAGGTTCATAAGTGGCTTGGCTATATGGCACACCGTGGAATATGTTGTGGTTAACATTTGGTTTATACTTGGAAAAACACATGTAACCTGCTTAAGTCATGTGTGGCAGGTTTATGCCAGTCCACACATCAGCCTATTCAACAACGCTATTGGTTGCTTTGCATTTTACATCGAAGTCCTATTGGTGAATTACAAATGTGACTGGCAGCTACACTGTAAAAAACAAAAACGGAAAATGAACTGCAATGCGTAGTTCAAAATACAGGTAAAACGCGTGTAAAACCTTCATATTTATACAGTGCATTGTGCCCTATTTTTACGGACTTTTTTTTACAGTGTTAAATAAAGTTATTTCCATTATTTCCTTTTCTGCTCTCTCTTCACATCAACAGCCTTTGCCCAAAACAAACTCTAATTAGCTTCAGGTAAGTGCTGTTTTTGGTGTTTTAAAAGTTTTTTTTTTAAATTAATATTAAGTAGATGATTAAGTATTATGTCTAAAAATAGCTAAATGACTAGAGTAAGTTACTGTTGATAGTTTTGAATGATAAGGAAAGCAATTTATCGAATGTTTCCTTTATTAAAAACTCATGCTACTATGCGTCCCAATTCGTGTACTTATTCTATGATGTTTTTAGCATAAATAGTGCGAATAGTGTGTTCACACTGGCAATTCCACAGAGAAAAAGTACACTTTAAATACACGGATGATGCACTTAATTAACAGAAAAAAACGAAGTGTGGAATTTTGGACACTTCATGCACTCAACTGTCGCAGCTTTAGTTACTTAGCGGAGGGGCTATCAGACTCCGCTGTTGAATGACAAAATAACCGTATAAAGTTCATACACTACACGGTTGAGTACATACTGCATAAGTACATAGTGTATAAGTGCATAGTGCGTCATCTGGGACGCAATTTATGTGTTGATTTACAATAATTAGTAATAGGCCTATGCTATGTGCTTGTTTTAAAATCTAAATAATATCTGATGTATGATACAAATGATGTTATACTAATGTAGTTATTTTTTGTCTTCCTTTTCCTGACAGATGGTGAGTGAGAAAGATGAGAGATACGAAAAATAGCAATTATTGTGAATTTATTCACACATTTGACACTTCCAACATAACTACCAACATCAGCACACTTCTGCTATGTTTAGGATGCTATATTTTAATAAAAAATGTCTGTAAATAATTTTTTGTGTTTAAAAATGTGTTTGATTTACCGTGTGGTCAATATGATTAAATAATGGCATGTGGGTCACTATGGGTGGAGTTATGGCACTGTTTTGGTTCTGCTTTGGCCACAAAGTGGACCGGATTTTGGCCGGCAAACACAATCTAATCTGGGCCAAACTTCAGCTTTTTATTTGGGCCAAATGTATGTCAAAGTGAATTTGCTGATGATAAAAGTGGTTCATTATAGGTCAGCTAACAGATATTTAAGATATTTGTCTTGCTATCTACCTCGATGAAAGACTTTTGCTGTGCACAAAGCTGTATCTTTTGGCTCTTCAAATATCTTTTGCCTTTTTTAAAGATGTGACTCAAGTACTCATGGTAATACAAAACTACTGCTTCATTGTGCAATAAATGCAAACCCAATTACGGTGAAAGGCAGTCTGAGGTAGAATGCCCAGCAGTGTCAACATCTTAGAAGTGTCTTTTTATTATTAAGATTAGGTGTTCATATCGAGACATCTTAACCAAATAAGTAAGAAGATACTGCTTCACTGTTCTTAACTGTGTTTTGTATGTTGAATTGCATTGCATCTGTGTGCGTTTTCATATTTTAATGCTCGTATTATTGCTTTCAAATTATTACTTTCTACCAATAAACTTCTAAGGCCACGCTGCCATCTCCAACTGATAATGTTCTCAGGTCACAGCAAACATTAGCAAGCAAAAAACAAAACAAAAAATCTATAAAGGGGAATTACACAAATCTGTCTTTGCAACAGCCTCTGACTACTAGACAGATCCTTCTGCCAGAGACTTTCGAAAATGTGCATTTTAAGAAAGTGCATGAGAAAAATTTCAATTGGATATTTGTTTATTCATGTTTGGCATGAGAGCCCGACAATGTCTTTGTTGGCTTCGGTAACTAGTTTGATGCAGCAGCTCTGCTGCCAAGAACTCGAGCCTTTCCAAAATCGTCTTGACTTGAGAGTCAGTCAGCGCAAGCGTCTTGAGAGATAAATGGGGAATAATGCTCGATTAAGCAGCTTGGGTCACTGGCATAAAAATGGCTGTATATCTAGTTAGCAACTTTTTGAAAACAACTACAGCTCAGGATTCTCATACCCAGCATGTCTGATGTGCCCTGTCTATCTCGAATATACTACTGTTCAAAAGATTTAGTTTTTGAAAAAAAATAATACTTTTATTTGTTATGGACATATATAATGCTACAAAAGATTACTATTTCTTTAAATAGGGAATCTTGGAATAAACTTATCACACTTTCTTTCCCCAAAACATTGAACTGTTTTCAACATTGATATTGATAAGAAATGTTTCTTGAACATCAAATCAGCATATTAGAATTGATTCTGAAGAATCATGTGACACTGAATACTGTAGTAATGATACTGAAAATTCAACTTTGCAATCACAGGAGTAAATTGTATTTTAAAATATTTAAAAACAGTTATTTAAAGTAAGCAAAAAGGTACGAGAAGCTGTCGTGAGTAAGTCATGGCTGAATTCGGGCGTTGTTAGTCATGACACAAAGCGTGCCTGCTACCGCTTCATCCATGATGTATTCATGATACAGCACTAGCTTTGAGTACCTTATCGCTTTTATAAAACGGTTACCGCACAATACAAATATTAAAGCCCAAAAAATATGTATCAGTGCAACTTTCATGAAGTAAAAAATAGTCCCTCACCATGAACAGCAACAGAAGTTACATTACGCCTTTAGATGGCGGTAAAGACTGTATTTATGAGTGAGTCACTCAGAGGCAAAGACTTTTATATTGAAAGGACTGAAACTGGTTGTGAACACGGAGCAAGACATAAGTGATGCTTTGACTAGCACTGTTGACTAGCCTTAGCTGTTAAAAAGACAAGATATCGCAGCAGACATTCTAACTGATTTTTTATTATGAACATAATACTAAATCTGAATGCAGGTAATTCTCTCTCTCTCTCTCTCACTCACACACACACACACACACACACACACACACACACAATACTCTTCTACTTAATACAGTAGCTTGAATGAACAATATCAATTGAGAACAAACATATGTTTACATTGCTAAGAGTGGTGGCTAAGGGTGTTGTGCAGTAATACCAAGCCTGTAGCAGTCCTGTCAGAAACTGAAGCCTCCGCGCCTCGATCGCCTCCCCCGGTGGCCGGTCCCAGTATAGCTCCTAAACCCCACCTCTCCATGTATTAGAATGGACGCGAGACACACTAAACAATTCAATTACACTTCAAATAATTGTTTCCTGAAGATGGTTTCTGTCATTTTAGGCAGTTTTTATTACGATGATTTCATTTCAAGTGTTCGTTTTTTTTTTTTTTTTTTTAAATAAGTTTAGTTTTAGTTAGTTATTTGATACTATAAAAACGGGGGGTGTGACGTCATGATTGACAGCTGAGATTGACGGCTTCTCTGAGTGAAGTTGTCATTGAGGCACTAACAGACTTTTTTCGGGATTTTGGGGAGGAGATTGTAGCTTTAGCTTTAATTTCTACATTTCTATAACTGTTAATTTCACACCAACATAATGAATTGTTCTGCATCTGTGAAAGTGTGGGCGGGATTTTGATAAACTTTCTGCTCTCTACTGCGCAACTCCGGTCCCGAGATCGCTACTGCGCAGACTCGGTCCCAAGATGTCAGCGCCGTGTGCGGGCCTACGAAAGCTTCAACTCTGGTCAGCGGAAGTCAATGAAGTCGCTTCGTCCATATTTTTTTACGGTCTATGATACACAGAACTGTTGGGTGATGCAGTCACATGCTGCGTCCCAATTCGCATACTTTCCGTCCTAAATAGTATTCGAAAATAGAATTATAGTATGTCCCAGATCGTACTATGCTGTAGTATAGTAGTATGTCTACTATTTCCGATCAGAATTCAAAGTGCAGATCGACGCACACTCTGGCCTTGTCCCAAATGGGACACTTCATATGCACTTTCGGTCTTGTGGACTTACAATGGTTAAGTCCACGAGACCATAGGGTGTCCCATTTGTCATTTTAGGTCTCAGAAGGGTGCTCACGAGCGCCCCCTTTGCGGTCGATATGCGCCCTCGATGCGCACTTCTATACAATGGTGCGGGTTCCGCAGCGGACTTCTTCCCGACAGTCAAAGCGGCGTTACGTCATGAAAGTGCGGACTCGTAGGAAGACCGCAAGGGTTTAGGGTGTCATTTTGGACAGGGCCTCTAACGGCTGATATTGCCCACAACCCATTGCGAGTTGGACGAGGATTCGATTAGAACTACAAACGCAGATAAAAAGTGTTAAAAAACTGCAGCAACAGTGTTTTATCGTGAATAAAACACAGCTATTGACCAATCAGAATCAAGGAATGGAACTAACGTTTTATAATTGGTAATAATATTTAATATCATATTACTGTTTTACTGTATTATCGATCAAATAAATGCAGTCTTGGTGAGCATTTCAAAAAACATTTTAAAAATCTTACCGACCCAAAATGTTTGAGCGGTATGGGGCATTCCATTATATAAATAATAGGACTGTCAAAAGATTTACATAATGTTATCCTTGTTATCGGCTCTTTAGTATAATAAATGCAATGATTTTGAGCATAATACTGTGAGTTAAGAAGAACATATTGCTGGTTTGGTGTTGATGAAGGGGTAGTTAAGCCTTACTGATGGTGCTGTAGGAGTATCTAAGACAAAAATGGTTGGGAAGCTCTGCTGTAATCCACTCCTTCCCTACTGTTTTAAGCCACTTTCTCTGCCTCATTCCTTTTCAGTGCTGTCTGGGTAAAATCATTGCTTTGCTGCTCTGTCCTCCCCATCCACTAGTTAAAGTCATAATATGCACTTTCCTCTTCTTTCCCTCGCTGCCTGTTTTCCCTTTTACATAAATCTCCACTTGACCTCCATTCCTGTCGAGGAAACTGGAGCATCTGTCAGCCTTCCCATTATTGGAGACTTTTTCCCCCATATGCGTGACGTTTAGAGCACACTCCAGCCCCCCCTTCACACTCCATCACCTCTAGGAAACTCACTGTCCCCGTTCTGTTTGCCCTCTCAGGGTTACACCTCTCACAGGGGCTCAGGTAGGATATACAGTCCGCTACTATATATAGTGGCTGTTTGAGAGTGTTATATAGTGTTTGTCTGAGAGCGAGTGCTTGGAAGGGCAGTTTGTATTGGGTAAAGTGCACTGACAATTTGTGTATGTACTTATACAATTTGTGTATGTCATAAACTCAAACATTTCAGGGTGGTACAGCTGTCCTGATATCATAATAATGAATAAAAAGGCCCATTAAAAGAATGAAAAGCCATATAGTCCCTTGTGAAACAGACATACCCTTTAGTTAGTCTCACGCCCACGGACAGTTGGCTGAACGTCTGATGCATATGGCACACTTATCTGGAAACACTTCAGGAGTTTCAAAATTGTTATCTGATTGAATTCTACAGGATGTCCATGAGACGTGTGTGTTGCGTTCTTTAACGGTCCGCCTTGAAACAAATGCCATGACGCCAAACTCCCTCGTGGAAGAAGAACGGCGTAGTGTTTACAACTGTGACAATGAGCGCTTGCCATGATCAACTAAATGCTGGATTTTCAAAAGTATGTGAAGTTCCCGGCTCCATTGTTCTCCATTCATTATAAATGAATAATTTATAGATGCACACCGGTCTGTTACAGAGTGGTGCAGGTATGACGTCACGTTGTAGTCCCACTTTATCGTAATCTAATTCATCTTCATCATCAAGCTTCCGACAACTCTTCCGGTTTTTATCTCAAAAAATTTTTCCCAGAACATTTGAGTTAAACTAGTTTATAAGAGCCCAATTATGAGCATAATACGGCTGTGAAAAGCGGACCGAGGTTACCTTTTCGGTGTGATGACGTTTAATGTCCCCGACCGCCTCTGTAGTCCCATTTAGCCACTTGTTAGCAACTGTATTTTAATGTATTTTATGTTGTAGAATAAAACGTGAAATCTTGAGCTTGTGATCACCACAAACCTTATTTCAGCCATTTTAACAAAATCCTATTTAAAAAAAACATTGACTTCAGGACGATGGAACCAGTCGCTTCCGCATTTTGGCCTACAAAGTGACGACATATCTGCACCACTCTATTGCAGGGACATCAACTTTACATTTTCACGCCCCTTAACATGACGCGGAACAAGACGAACCGTGATTGGTTGCTTTACATGTCAGTCAAATGTCCTCTTGGGTGGTCTGAAGGTCTGGCTAGGCAAAATTACACTTTAGTGTACTTACTTATTACGGAAATAATATACTTTAAAAATAGTATATTTAATAATATACTTTTTTTCACCCGAACACAAAAGATGATGTTTTGAAGAATGTTGGTTACCAAACAGTTTTAGTTCCCATTGACTTCCATTGTATTTTTGTCCATATAATAGAAGTTAATGGGAACTGATACTGTTTGTTTAGCAACATTTTTAAAAAATGTTATTTTGTTTCACAGAAGAAAGTCAGGTTTAGAATGGTTTAGAATGACCTCTGATCTCTGATTACACCACACGACAAGTAATTAAATTGTAACTACTTTTAAAAATGGCCGAAAAGTTTTTCGAAACCATATGAACCCAACACAAACACAAAGAGTATATTTCGAAGAGCTTGGCTTGTGTTAAACTAGATTGTTATCCAGAAAGGTCGTAGTCACGCAATGCTGATTTTGTTAACGTTAAAAATTTGAGAACAAAAGCCCTCTTCGGACGGTAATTGTTTCTCACGTGGAAGTCCGTAAAAATACATTTGCATGCCACATCAGTGATAAAACGTGTGCATTCGGATGGCGATTTATTCACGGTGGAGCAGCGAGTTTTGTGATCCTGCGCACATGGGAACGCGCTGCTCACATGGTCAATAACATGACTGTTTGCTGTAAATAAAATTGCATATGCATGGTATAATAAGAATAAATGCATATTTAATTTAATAATAGGACAATAATATCCTAATTATTATTTAATTATTTAAATCGGTTTAAAAATAGTAAGATAAATAGATGCACATTATAGTTAAAATAGTCTTGTATTTTATTTCAAAATAAAGGATGTCATTTTATGCCACATGGAAATGAGCGGAAATAAGTTAAAGGTGCACTATGTAAAAATATTTCAGTAAAATATCTAAAAACCACTAGGCCAGTGTTATATATTTTGTTCAGTTGAGTACTTACAATATCCCAAATGTTTCCAACTATTTGTGAATCGTGAGAAAATTGCTATTTTAACCAAGGAACCGGGACGTGTGAGGGAGTCGCCTGTCAATTGCGTCATATCTGCGTTACCCTCGGTAAGCTGTTTTGTGATTTCACCGGAAAGAATAGAGTCCCCGCAACGGTACTAAGCGATAGATTGACGCGCTTGTCTGTGTGAAGACTGTGAACAAGCCAAAAGAGAACGTAAACCCCGCCTACTTTGATTTGATTGGTCATCTCAATCATTTTGACATTGACGAGTGCTGTTAGACCTGAGGCAGGCCAGACTAAAAATTAGTAATACAACTTTTTTGTTTTATTTTGCAGAGACGCTTTACTCTCTCTGCAGTGTGCAACAAGTGTCATAGCAGCCGCCAAGTGAACGCACAGAGTAACGTCATAACATCATTTTCAACACACTCAGATGTATCTAATATGATAAACAGAGCTGGGTTACCTCATACTCATGACCGGAGAAGCGGAAGTGGGGCCGGCGACTGTGGCATAATAAAAGTCCCGTCGGCAACTATGATAACAGTCCCGCTGCTCGCGAGGCGTGTGTTCCGCTCTTCTTATTAACAATCGCTCCAGCAGCCTTGCTCAGCTCCACAACACTCGGTCCTGCTCTGCTTCATACTACAGTAACGTTAATAACCGCATCCATGAACATGATTTCTGCCCGAGTCCTATCCCGATTCTTTTCCACCGGCTGTGAGGTGAAGACCACATGTCCCAAGATTCTGCGCTCAAACGTGATTCACGATTTAGGGAGCTGATTGAGATGCACCCTTGACAAATGGTCACAATGAAAAATATGACAAGAAACTAAACACGACAGAGAAACTAAAAAGACTATGGCAAAAACGTTTTTCCCTCTTTTTTTTTTTACCGTGGACACTCGTTGACCCACAAATGCTCAAACAGATACAAATAACTTGGTCTCTAGTGCTGGGTAGTAAAAAGAGCTGCCTAGTCTTTTTTAAGTACCCCTTAAAATGCCACTTTATTGTTCAACTGCCTCCTCAAGAGCTTTATACGAGTAAACAGCCTTACAGTTTAGCGAGTACTGAAGATCCAGCAGTTAGTGCTGGGCTAATCAATGCGATACACTGCTGACATGCCCTCAGATGTGCTTACAGTAAACACTACTCGCCTGTTATTCACAGCGACCTTGCAAGCATTGTAGAACGGTCTCAGTGAGAGTCTGGGCCTCCTCAAAGACCAGCCACACTTCATGAATTCATTTACAAACATAAAGGGTTTCAGCACAGGCTTGCCACCATATACGATTATATCATAGAGATCTGCTGTGGAGTATGCATACATATGTGTGTAATATATGTCGTGTGAGCCAGTGAATATGATGAATTGACACAGCTTGTGAGGACATGGGGGGTGGAGAGATTGACATGATGCAGTCATGCTGAAATCAGTCCAGCTGACAAAAGCCAAATGCACAATGTAATGTTATGACTAATTGGTGAGTGTTTTCACTTGTTAGCGTGTTGGTGTGAAGACAATACTGGGTAATTCATGTGTGTTTCTATCATCTTGGCAGTAAACTGTAATGACTAATTTGTGAGTGTGTTTACAGATTGGACCACAGAGCGCTATGAATAATGTTTGATCAAACCAGCTGGGTTTACGAATACGATTATGACCTTAGTAGAATGGAGTAGCCTATTTATTTGTGTGTTTTTTTAAAAGTACATCACTGTCCCTCGTGATTATTAACCAATGCTTTGTCTTGATGTGTTTAGCTCATTTACTACAGTACATTTTACATTTCTCCTAGGACTCCTCAATGTACATAAGATAAGTTTCTGTCTCTGACTTCAGATTCAGAAGCATCATTCCCATTCAAACTGAGGGACATTCGAATGTTGTTTATATTACTTGATAGTAGTAAGTAGTATCATTCATGTAAAAGCTTTTAAAACAGTGACAGAATTCAAGTCCGACCTTAAAAATATTTGGTCATCTTGCCACTCATGTCGCATGACTTTTTAAAGTCTGCAAAATTTAGCAATTTAGCTGGAATTATTACTACAATCGAACAAAGACACAAATGAAAGTGTCAATATTGAATTGATATTCAAGTTTTCAATATTGAAAACTTCAAGTTCTAGAAATACTACATAAAATGTTTAAAGTAATCAAATGTGTAAAAAGCAATGCATAGTTTTTACTGTGTAAATTAAATATACATGTATTCTTATTAAAGTTACAATAGTGATTAAGTCAAGAGCAGTGAGAGATTTTCTCTTTTTTGTTGTTTTGATTAGCATTAATAATGACAGCAGGTACATTTGCTGTCACTTTAAGGCCGCGTGCCCACCAAAGTGTTTTTTCATGCGGCTGGCTGGCGTCTTCAATTGTTTTCAATGGCGTAACGAGGTGCTGAGCGAGTATTTCATGCTTCACGTTCAGCTTTGAGCAAAACGCAGCGCTCATCACTGTCACTTTTCACCCAGCCGTCCAATCACAGTGGAGGAGGGGCGGGACAAATACAACATCGACCAACCGCCACATTCTGCTTGAACTGTAGAGCGTCAACAGATGACAACAAAATAATTAAAAACAAGAGCGAGAGCAAATACTTTACATTATTTCAGCATTTTATATAGAATCAATACAGAAAAAAACTATCTGTGAAATGAGATACTAGTAACACTTCCGCAGATATTCCGGATCATAACAAGCAAAGAGTCTCAACTGAAAAAAACGCTGCGCTGCCAAAGGGCTCTCAAGCGGCCACAGCAAGATGTTTTCAGCAGAGCGCCTAGCGCTTTCAGTCGGCTAAAAACGCTTTGGTGGACACACGGCCTATGCAATAGATTGACGCGTTTGTTTGTGTGAAGACTGTGAAAGAGAACGTAAACCCCGCCTACTTTGATTTGATTGGCCATCTCAATCATTTTGACATTGACGAGCGCCGTTAGACCTGAGGCAAACCAGACAAAAAAAGTAACTTTTAAAACTTTTTGTCATCCTAACATCCTGCATAATGGAGTGCAGGAGAGCAGTGCAAGAATTTTAAATATTGGAGGGACAATTTGGCCATTTCTAGTTATTGGGGGGTACTTGTCTCCCTCAATGTCTATGGTGGTTACTTACGGCCCTGGGTATGTGTATTTAACCGCTCAAGCCCAATTAAGTGGCAAAAAGCACTGTTCAGTTCTCACATGCTCTATGAGCAGCAGCTTCATGTCGCATGTCTCTCGAACAGCGCTGAGAAACAGTCTCTCAGACAGCGCGCGCATATACTGAAATTAGTTGTCTTTCACTGCGCTTCAACGGTTTAAAATCACCTGTTTTTAAACCGCAGTACTTAAAATGCATGCAAACAATAAGCTTTAGTGACCGCACAGCACAGCAACGTACACATAAGAGTACCCTGGATACAGACAATAGTCCAAAATTTCCACCGGTTGACAAATTTCTACCGGTTAATCGCCCTCCCCTATACACAATAAGAGTATCGTATCAAATGATTCATTTAAATGTTAGTAAATAAAGACCCCATAATATAATGCAGCGCAGCTTTTTTTGACAATGCTAATAATATGAAATGTTTCTTGAGCACTAAATTAATTTATTAGAATGATTTCTGAAGGATCATGTGACACTGAAGACTGGAGTAATGATGCTGAAAATGAATGAAATAACTTCCTTTCAAAATACAAGAGTAGCCTACTGAACATCGCAAAGGTTTTTTCTCTTTTTAACTGTCAGTCATTGGTAGCATGTCTCTCTTATCTTATCACTCAGTGTGTGTGATGACAGACGGATGAGTCCCCTGAGGCCTGAGAGAGAGACAACCATCAGCTTGTGCACCCACTAGTCAGCCATTAACCATTAGACATCACACCATGACCC
Organism: Gobio gobio; assembly: GCF_949357685.1. Taxonomy (NCBI): domain Eukaryota; kingdom Metazoa; phylum Chordata; class Actinopteri; order Cypriniformes; family Gobionidae; genus Gobio; species Gobio gobio. Next base: position 41,802,819 of record NC_137105.1, on the reverse strand, counting down.
ACAGCTGCCCCCTCCACACACACACACACACACGTTTGTTTTTGTGAAATGTGAGGATATTCCATAGGCGTAATGGTTTTTATACCGTACAAACCGTATTTTCTATCCCCTTTCACTGCCCCTGCCCCTAAACCTACCCATCACAGGAGACTGTGCAGTTCACTTTCTGTAAAAAAATCTCATGCTATATGATTTATAAGCATTTTTAAAAGTGAGGACATGAGGAACATCCTCATATTTCACCCTCTTTTTGTAATACCTATGTCATACCCATGTCATTATACACATTTGTGTCCTGATATTTCACAAAAACATTTGCCCCCCCCCCCCCAACAAACACACACACACACACACACAGACGCTCATGCACACTCACACAGGCGTACAGGTATGTAGACACAGATTTGTTCACTGTTTTCAGGAATCCGTAATCCAGGAATAAAACCTTGAGGTTACAACAGCAGAGAGATCATCAGAAATTATGTTTCTTCAACACAGCCTTCATGCACTTACATAATTATTTGCATGTCTGTAAGAGTCAGTGGGACAGATGACGTCTTCGTGGAGCTAAAAGAAACTCCCTCCATCTCTATCCTCAGATTATAATCATAAATCTGCTTGTTTGCTATGAGACTGTTAAAATTAGAACAAGCAAAGCAAGATTTGAAATGTGAGTGGCTTACAGAATATTACATTTTATATTGGCGGCTGAGAGTGAGCAGTTTTACTTGTTTTATGTGTCTAATATGAGCATCTGGCGATGAATCATAAAGGAAAAATATTGAATATTTATAGCAATCCTGTTATTCAGAGAATCATATCAATGACTGCTGGTATTTCTTCATTATGCAAGGAACAAAGAAAAGACCTCACTCTCTTTGTGACTGAGACGAGTGTCTGTTTGTAAAATGCACTTGATGAAGTGTGTTAAAATGCTGATTTATTTAGCCATGATGAAAGTGTGCTATTTATACAATCATGAAGAAAGAATCTCTGATTATAATTAAGAGGATGAGAAGTAGGCTGCAGGCTGTCAGTATAAAGCAAGCATCTCTATTGCTGTTGTGTTAATGCAGGTTTTGTAACAGTTTTCTGTTTAGGTCTGAGCTGATGATGAAGAGGTCTTTGATTCACATCAGTCACCTCTGACCTCAGGGCAGTGCCGATATGGATTGGTTTAGGTTGCATGTATCATTCAAAATCTCATTCAGAAATCTCCATGCTGTAAAAACTGTGCCAACAAATAGCCAGAACGTTACTGTTTTTCAAATCATTGTAGAATTAGTGTACATTACAGTAGTTTGACCACTTAAAATGAATTTGTATGTCAAATGCTTAAACCTAGTTTTATATATACTCTATATTGCCAACATTTTTGGGACTTCTGCCTTTACACATACATTTTAATGACATCCCATTCTTAGTCTGGTTTAATATGGAGTTGGCCCATCCTTTGCAGCTATAACAGCTTCAACTCTTCTGGGAAGGCTTTCCCCAAAGTTTAGGAGTGTGTTTATGGGAATTTATGACCATTCTTCTAGAAGCGCATTTGTGAGGTCAGGCCCTGATGTTGGGCGAGAAGGCCTGGCTTGCAGTCTGCGCTCTAATTCATCCCAAAGGTGTTCTATCGGGTTGAGGTCAGGACTCTGTGCAGGCCAGTCAAGTTCCTCCACACCAAACTCGCTTATCCATGTTTTTATGGACCTTGCTTTGTGCACTGGTGAGCAGTCATGGGCCATCCCAGAAAGTTGGGTGCATGGAATTGTCCAAAAATGTCTTGGTATGCTGTAGCATAAAGAGTTCCTTTCACTGGAACTAAGGGGCCAAGCCCAACCCCTGAAAAACAACCCCACACCATAATCCCCCCTCCACCAATCTTTACACTTGGCACAATGCAGTCAGTTAATTACCATTCTCCTGGTAACCGCCAAACCCAGACTCGTCCATCGGATTGCCAGACAGAGAAGCATGATTGGTCACTCCAGAGAACACGTCTCCACTGCTCTCGAGTTCAGTGGCAACGCGCATGCTTTACACCTTGGACTTATTGCACAGGTGGCAACCTATCACGGTACCACGCTTGAATTCCCTGAGCTTCTGAGAGCAACCCATTCTTTCACATATGTTTGTAGAAGTGTCTGCATGCCTAGATGCTTGATTTTATACACCTTTGGCCATGGAAGTGATTGGAACACCTGAATACAATTATTTGGAGGGGTGTCCCAATACTTTTAGCAATATAGTCTATACATATATATATATATATATATATTAGTGGTGGGCCGTTATCGGCTTTAACGTGCTGCGTTAACGTGAGACTCTTATCGGGCGATAAAAAAAATATCGCCGTTAATCTATTCTCAAAGTTGGGTTGGGAGCTGGGTCTATACTACGCAAGCTATGATGACTTTCACCTTGATATTTTAGCACGGATGTACACCTAGCCGAATTGCACTGTAGGGGGCGAGAGAACGAGTCTTCGAACCTGTGTGTATGCCTAGTAGTGTTGTCAAAAATATTGATATTTCGCTATGTATCGATAATGAAATATCTGAAACGATACAATACTCATTTTCTACAGTATCGATATCAGCTGCGCTCTCCTCTCCGACCAACAGCGAGTTGACACTCACCCGCCTCCTCTCATTCAGTCCGTTTAATCCTCTGAACATTGCAAATGCGTGTTCTGTTGGATCATGACAGCGTGTTAGTATTGGCGTGACCGGTCTGAATTTCGCGCGGGGTTGCACATAACGTTAATTCTACTAATTCCCGCAGATTTCGTGCTCGCATCTGAAGCGCACACACACATACCGTAATAAAGCCTCCTCTGACATACAAGTGCTCCTTTTTCCGTCTTATTAATGGTCAAATACACTCAAAAATGTCTCAATGCCCATCTTGGTGAGTTTTAGCATAAACACAGTCGTAACCAGCTCACAGGAACAGTGTTTGGGATCAATGCGTGCGTCATGTCTTAAAGGGTTAATTCACCAAACAATGAAATTTCTTCCATTAATGACTCACCGCAATGTTGTTCCACACCCGTAAGACCTCCGTTCATCCTCGGAACACAGTTTAAGATATTTTAGATTTAGTCCGAGGGCTTTCAGTCCTTTGAATGTAAGTGTATGCACACTTTGCTGTCCACGTCCAGAAAGGTAATGAAAACATCATCAAAGTAGTCCATATGTGACATCATTTGGTTAGTTAGACTCTTTTGAAGCGTCGACAATACATTTTGGTCCAAAAATAACAAAATCTAAGACTTTATTAACCACTGTCTTCTCTTCCGGTTTTGTTTGAATCCTCGTTCACGACGCCACAGTGACGCTGCTGACGTAAGACGCTGTGACGTGTTATCTGGTGCGATAGGGTGGTCAATGTAGCTAGTGAAATTATAGGTAAGACACAGACAAATTATATTCATTTATCAAAAGTTGTTAATCGTAGGTATTCATATTGCATGACTCACTGAGTATGGCATGATTGTAAAAGTGATATTTCTTTTGTGCAACAATTCAATAAATAAGAAGATAATATTGAGCAACGTACATTTTAGTCTCAATATTTTCAGTTGTTTTTTTTTGTTTTTTTGCTCCATCAACGCAAATAGAGAAAGCCACTGGCACTAACCGTGCCAGGTAGTGGTGTTTCATTCCTAATCTGAAGCTGCGTTTTGAAATCCTTTGAGTGAGCGAGTCAGTGACTCAGCCACCATCTACATATCCATAGAAATTCACAAAGCAAAAGGTTGCGAATGCACAAGCAAACTTATAGTCATGAAGATGTTGTGTATGCGCTTATCCTGAAAACGAAGCGCTAAAACACGAGTGCACAAAGAATTCACAACATTCTTTTAGAGTAGTGTTTTCGTTATAATTTTCAAGATGAATGTCACAACAGGGAAGAAAAGACAATCACTTCCGTTCCATGCCAACTTTAAAGTAACAATATGGAAGAAAAGATCCTTTGGACAAATCATTTACAATAAACCTTGCAATATTCCATTAAAAAAAAAATTCTCAATTTTGATTTCATTATGATTTTAAGAGGCTTCTGTGTGGCCTCATCTGTGTTCGAAACACTTTCAAACCCTTTTTCGATTGCGCATTTAATCTGGACGGATCCCCTCAGAAGCAATGCCCCAATGCTAAAACTGACCTAGTTTTAATGGAGAGCATTACGGTGACCATTCAAGCTGATAGTGCTTAAATGTAATGCCCTACAACCATACTCACTGCTCTCCACTCATGTGTGTTAACTCATGCCAGGGGCATCCACTTCCTCTCTTTCTTTTCTTGCCCAGATCTCACTGGATCACACTTTCTTTTTCGATGCATCTCTTTTGCGGTCTCTCTCTTCAACTCTGTGGATGTGTTGACTCTGTTGAGGGATTCAAGGCTTTCCCACTTTTTTTTTTGTATGTAATCCCATGCATCCCCAGATGTTGACACAATGCTGGCTCTAGCAGCCAAGGCTTCTGGAGGAAGTCCTCGCACACCAATGTGTCAAGGTTTAGTTCCATGCTAAATCCTTATATGCATTGTAATACTTTAAAGGGACAGTTCACCCAAAATAATGACAGTTCTGTTATCATTTACTTCCTCTCATTATGTTCCAACCTGGACATTTATCTTCTGTGGAACAAAAAAGTAGATGTTCAGCAGAATGTCTGAGCTTCTTTTTCCTTAAAGGGTACATAACACACCAGTTTCTGTCAGTCTCATGTTAATCTTAAGTACCTATAGAGTAGTACTGCATCCTTCATATTTCTGAAGAGTCTTTAGTTTTATCATATTTGAAACACAAAATGCCAACACTGCCGACAGCTTCCCTAACCCGAACGAAGCTTGTTGATGGGCTTTCGCTCTGGTTGATGTGCGCACGCGCTCATTAGGGAGAAGTACCCATAAAAGCAAGTCTGCCCTTTATGACATCATACAGGGCCATACTCGAAAAAAACTTTCCAAAACTTCTTGGAGGAGTGTTTTTGGCACAGAAATACTCCGTCATACGTAGGGTTGGGTACCGAACTCTGTACTTTTAAGGGCACCAACCGTATTACGTCGGTACTACTGAGTACCGATTCACATTAAATTAATCAGTACCAAATTTCGGTAGGCATCTGGTTACATAGACTAGTGTCTGTGAATATTAAACCACAAAAAGACTATTTAAAAATTATTCCGGCATGTCCTGCGTGTCTCTGTGAGCCATTAATGTCTTATTCTTCATTAATGTCTTATGTCTTCATTTGATTACCAGAAAATACAGAACACATAATTTGTGGCAAATTAAAAAATAATAATAATATGGTTGTTTTTATTAATTAAATGAAGTAACTAGTAGCCTACTATTTACTGGTAAATATTACAGTATACAAACATCACAGACAATGACCAGGGCAGCTCTGGCATAATGTCAATAACACTTCTATAAATGACTAACAGTTTCTTTACAGTTATTGATGTAAACATCCCTAAATTACCGGAAAAAAGGTACTGTTGGGTACTGGTACCGAATTTCAGGTACTGGTACTGGTTAAAATGTGAATGGTATCCAAACCTAGTCATACGTCCAACTAGTTTTTTGAAATGTTGGCCAATTTTTAGCATGAGAATCAAACTCTTTAACCGTATAAATAAGTCATAATGCATGAAATAGCATTTTCTTTAAAAAAAATAATCAGTTTGACAGCTGACAGTGACTACTCATTTTCGCTGTATGGAAAAGAGCAGCTTGGACATTTACCATAAATATTTTGTTTTTGTTCCAGTGAAGAAAGTAAATCATACAGTAAAACTATTCAAATTATGTCCATTAATTTAAATAAAGCTGAGATAAAATACAAAAATAAATATTAGATAAAAAAAACTTTAAAAAAAAACTTTAAAATAAAATAGGTTTAAGTTGATGTAACATAGTTTCTAAAATTGTAATAAAAATAAATTAAAGCTAAAGAGATAGTTAAAACAAAAGCTAATCAGAATTACAAAACAAACAAAAATTAAAATATAAAAATAAAAGCTCAAAAATTCTAAATATTAATAAATAATTTAATAGTATCTATAATACAAAAAATAACACAGTACAGGTTTCAAAAGACAATGACAGAATTATACATTTTTGGGGAAACTGTACCGTTAAGTAATTATTTTCATAAAATCTCATTTACATCTCTTCTCACACAAGTACGGATTGAAAATCACCCATGAGTACCAAGATTAGACTATATACTTAACCTTAATGCTTGCTGCTATGACACCTGCTCCACTTGTCTCTCTTTCTTGCTCCCTCTTTTTTCCCTTTCCTGTCAAAGGAACATGCAGACGCTTACACATACAATCTCCCATCGCGTGCTTTATTCCTCACTGCCTTCACTCTCTCTCTCTCTCCCCCTCCCTGTGCTTGTTTCTAGTGGGTGCTGTGAGGCGATGACAGTTGTATTAGCAGTCGATTGCGAGGTCACTCTCGCTCAGCTCCTCTGAGACACAGCAGTACAGCAGAGGAGCAAAGCAGAAACAAGAGCAACAAATAGAAAGAATGAGATATCCACAGACAGCTGAATGTTCTCATTGCTAACATTCCTTTGCACAGAGGGAACGTTATATCTTGTTGACCAATTCAAGTGCCCAGATTTAGTTAGATAACAGTTTTTGTCTTAGTGATTAATTAAACGGGACTGTTCTGATATGATAATGATTGTGTCATATAGGGGACCCCTGACCCTCATGACTGTGTGTGACTGTCAGTTAGACTCTTAAAATATCAGGGAAATGTGACCTCTTTATGACATATCAAGGTTATTTCATGTTGTAAAATGTAATGTGGTGCAATTCCCCCAAAACTTAAAGTGCCTGGAGCTGCTGAAGTTACAGTAAACGCAAGCACAAAACGGTCTAGACGAGCATACATTGATACGACGAAGAGGAAGTAAGTAGACAAAGAAGAAGATGAGCTGCTAATGCTGCTTGCCAGTGTGTGAATGGTTTTGGCAAGCACGTAAATACCATAGACCGTAAAAAAATATGGACGACGCTGTAGTAAAGGTTGTTTGTACGGGAAGAAGGAGGCGGGAACCGGCGAACAATCAAAGTATTTAATAAAACATAAACACAAAATAAAATGGCGGCGACAGCCCCTCACGGTCGACTGCCGCCTACACACACACACAAACACAAAATGAAAACAAAAAGGCTGCAGCCCCTCGCGGACGACTGCAGCGTGCACATAACAAAAACTTCCAGGCCTGGTCCTCTCTCGTCCCTCACTGTCGTCACTCCTCCTTTATACTCCCTCACTCCTCCGCAAGGGCCGAGATCGCTGCGGCTCGCAGCTGGCGCTCATCCTCTCTGATGAGCGCCGCCTCGTCCCGCCCTCACGTTCCCTCGGCCTCGCTGCTCGCCACAGACGCGACTTCATTGACTTCCGCTGACCAGAGTTGAAGCTTTCGTAGGCCCGCACACGGAGCTGACATCTCGGGACCGGAGTTGCGCAGTAGAGAGCCGGAAGTAGAGGCGCGATTATCAAAAGCCCGCCCACACTCTCACAGATGCAGAACAATTCATTATGATGATGTGAAATAAACAGTTCAGTCAGGTTCACTTAAGTCAAAGACACCATAGACAAACATTTAGTCAACTTTTTATTGCATATTTTGCAAAGATTTACATTTGGCGGTATGGCTCTGTTCTAAATTCCCCATCCTTTTTATGAGCTCCTTGAAAAGCCAAAACAGGGAACAGCAGCAGATTCTGGGGATAACCTCCCATCTTAAACTGGGAGGGCAGAGCAAATCCCCCATTTAGAACAGAGCATGCATCAATGACAACAGAATGACATTGATTAAGTTAAGCAGTTTAAGGAGGAGCTAGGGAGGAGGTGGGTTGCAAAGCAGCGTGCAGCAGAAGCGTCCAAGCAGGCAGATTGAAGTGAAGCTATGCTTAAGTAAGGCGCCCTGTTTGAGAGAAGACAATTGAGTGCATAGGATCAGCTGAATCGGATCAGCTGAAAGGGGCGGAGTTAGAATTTCCCAATCAGCTGATAGCGGAGCTTGACTACGTGGCCTGCCAGAACTAACGCTGGATGCTTGATTTATGGAAATGCAGAAATGAAAGCTAAAGCTCCAATCTACTCCCCAAAAAAGCCTGTTAGTGCCTCAGTGACAACTTCACTCTTCATCTCAGCTGTCAATCATAACGTCACACCCCCCGTTTTTATAGTGTCAAATAACTCACTAAAACTAAACTTATTTACATTATTTAAAAAACGAACTCTTGAAATGAAATCATCGTGATTAAAAACTGTCTAAAATGACAGAAACCATCTTTAGGAACCAATTATTTGAAGTGGAATTGAATTGTTTAGTGTGTCTCGCGTTCATTCTAATACATGGAGAGGTGGATTTTATGAGCTATACTGGGACCGGCCACCGGGGGGCGATCGAGGTGCGGAGGCTTCAGTTTCGGAGAGGAGCACTACAGGCTTGGTAAATACCAAGCACTGTAAAAAAATATGGACGTAGTGTCCGTGACGTCACCCATAGGATTCTGATGAGCCGTTCTGAAGCGCAAAGTATGGACGAGATGGCCGTTGCCATCTTGGCAGCGTGTCATCGTGCGTCACTCCCGGATAACAGAAAATGGGCAAAAAGGCGGGACGTGGGCGGAGCTGAAGTGACGCGATGACTAACAGACAGCAGAAAAATGGCTATCCACCTGTCACTCGAAGTGGCCAATCCCTTAATTATGCAGAACTTTAAGGCTTTATATAATGTAAACGAATGAGTTATAAAAAAATTCACCCCCCTCACAGTTGTCATGAAGGGCAAAATGAGCCGTATAGACCAAAACCACAATTGGTACCAGGCTGTAAACATGTTTTAATCTGCTGTAAAGTTGGGCATTTTAACATGGGGCTCAATGAGATTCTGCTCCCTTCTGGAGAATGTCCCTAGCGGCTAGTCGATGAATTGCAGTATATGTCACTTCCGTATTGGCTTCAAGAGAAACTGCTGGAGGTTGCCGCTTGGTAAATACTGTCTCTCTCCTTCTTCTGCGTGACAATCGAGTGTCAGAAACGGAAAGTCCCGCAGCACCACCTTGTGTACCGGGAGCGCCATCTACTGAATTTACACGTTCACTGAGCGCATAGCCAGTGAAAATCTCTTGGGGTTGAAGACCAAGACGCTCCGAAAAACACTAGCGATAAGCGCGCGCGAAAATCGTCCCGTGTGCACAGGCCTTTAGACCTTTGTTCATCTTCGGAACACAAATTAAGATATTTTTGATAAAATCCGTTTTTTTTGCTTCTATCTTTGCAACTCTCAGCGACAAGAATACTTTTTGTGTGCAAACCCCCCAAAATAACGACTTTATTCAACAATCTCTTCTCTTCCACGTCATTCTCCAAGCTGTTCACATAGTAAACACAGTGCAGTACTTCCGGGTTCTATGTTAGAAAGCTGGCTCATTATTGGCCAGCTTCTGCGTCAGCATCACATGCATGCGATGTGGTACTCACATGAACAGCGTCGGCCAATAGTGAGCCGGCAGCGCTGCACTGTGTTTACAACAGCTGTGTCTCATTTCATTTAATTTTGAAGGCTGCATCCTCTGGAGGACACATCGACTGCGTCTGTGCAGCTGACTCGTTGCCTCGCTGGCTTATCAGACAATGGCTTGTAAGGCAGCGTTTAAGCATGAATGCACCTCACAAAACTAATTTCGGACAGACTTCTTAGGCAGGGTAACAGTTTAATGATCTACAGCAAAATAGAGAGAGCTTTGGTGAGAACTAAACACATTTAATTACTACATTAGTAATTTCTCACTAGAAATGACATCAGAAGTAGAAAATGTTGGGATAAAAATGTACATTTACACACAAACTGACCAACAAACGCAACTTTCGGACGCCATTTTTTTTTCCAGCTAAACTGTCACATAATGGGAAGCACAGGATTGTGGGATAGCAAAGGGAGCGAAGGATACAAATATGCTGCCTTCAAAAATCGATCAGATGAAGGCATCTCAGGAGACAGGAAGTGAAGCTAACATTAGACTCGGATGTGCCTTGGTGCCTTCCTGCCTTGAAATGTGTCCTCAGAAGGCAGCATTTTCCAGGTTTCGGACGCTGCCATCCTGTGAAGGATGCGGTATACGGAGTGTCCTTAATCAGAATTAAACGAGACGTCCTTCGTAGGACACACAGGCAGGAAGTATCACGTTGCTATGCCAACACGTTCACAGTGGCGTTGCGCTCTCACACCAGTTATATGACTGAAAATGATTTATAACTTGAAAATGACTATGAAATGTGTCTTGCCTTGACAGCAAAGTACTGTTCTAAACGTTTAAAAATCACTAAACACTTGTAATCCTGTTTACCACAACTATCTATTTGAGGTGATACAGCTTGAAAACAAAAACAAGCTTGAAACTACTTAACTTTAAAACCACATCTTCGCTTGCATGTATATCTGCCGGCGGCGCCATTTTTAAAAATAATATTAAAAAAACGTGACGGTTGTTAATGGCGACGCAAATAATTGTGGGTTATCTGCAGCAACGAAGGATACATGAACATTCCGAATTCCTGAAAAGAAGGGCGCATTTGAAGGTCGCATTCGGAGTGTCCTACTTACTTTTCTGAAATGAGACAGCCTTGATGACGCATACAGCCTTCGAATGCGACCTCTGGAGGACGCAGCCTTTCGAAATGAGACACAGCTTATGTCAACAGCGTAGGAGAATTACATTGAAGAGAAGAGATTGTTGAATAAAGTCATTCTTTTTGTTGTTTTTGCGCAAAAAAAGTATTCTTGTCGCTTCATAACATCAAGGTTGAACCACTGGAGTCACATGGACTATTTTACCGATGCCTTTACTACCTTTCTGGGCCTTGAAAGTTGCAAAGTTGGCTGGTTCAGAAACCTCTCGGATTTCATCAAAAATATCTTAATTTGTGTTCTGAAGGTCTTACGGGTTTGGAAAGACATGAGGGTGATGCTGCATTCACACGGGGCGTCTGCGTTAATGCTTGGCTGAAGCTTCGTGCTGATGCGACCGTCATAGTGACAACAGCCAATCACACGTCTGCTCTGGGGTTGAATGAACGCAATTGGCTAGCGTCTGCACTAGGGTGTTTGCATAGGGCGATCTGATTGGATGACTCCTGCATTGGTGCTTGAAAAGTTGAGAAATCTTCAACTTCTGCCTCTTGCAACGTGAGTGAAGCGACGCGACGGAACCCACAATTGACCTATCGTAAGCCCCACCCCCCTTAGTTACTGTTGCTAACTCGGACAAACAAACGGAGTTGCTATATCTTACAATGTAACAGCTGTCAGTGTGAAAACCTTATCCCAAGATGTTTTTGGACACATAATGTAGCGTATACCCCGTCCGAATGATGGCCAAACTTTACTGATGGTTTATGAAGTTCATTACATCGTTTTTCACCCAAAAAAATAATTGTAAGAGCTGAACAAACAAACTAAGCATAAGTGCGCATTAACGTCTCATTCACAAACTCTCTCTCTCTAGCCCTCTCTCCGTGGCATTACCATTAACATACACAGCAAATTACACAAAAACACTCCCAGTACACAAACATATACACAGACCTTATGCCTTTTCGGGGGTGCAGTTAATAACTGGTGAACTTTTGTATCTGCAAAACAACTCCGATAAACTGCGTGCTAGCTCTCCCTTTCACAACCTGTAGAGTAGACTATAATACCCATCAAAATAGGAGTCCTCCTTATAAGACAGATAATGCAGACCTTTAAACATATCTAAACTCACAGAAATAAAATGCGAATAACATAAATATGGTGAGAGATTAATTTGGAAGCGATGGTTTACAGATCTCAATGCAAACGGGAGAAGCCTCTTGTTACGATCACAGATGATAACATCCAGGATCAACACTGTTCATGTACCGCAGGGTAAGATTACATAAATTCACATTTAATCAGTTTAATATGGAGAGATGCACTGAAATGTAGACCTTCGTGTTTCTGACCTACACCGTTGCATGAGAACAGTTAGTCGGTTTGTACGTTAGCAGGGAATTACTAACTATAATAGTAACTTAATGAGAGTATGACAACCAGAAAATCCTCTCAGGATCCCTGGAATCAGTGTTGCAGTACCTCAGGCACGACGTTTACCATTTTTGTAGCATAAACACCATCAAACCGATGACAGCTTCGGATTTTCCAATGTTTCTCTATGGCGCTGAAACCTAAAGATGTCCGAGTTCTGGTCCCAGCGCAACTGATACTCAACTGCCATTGGCTCATTGGCGTTCAATGGGAGGGGCTTACCGATAGGTCAATTCAGTTCGGCAACGCATGACGTCACCCATTCAAAGTAAATGAGAAGCGTTTACGCTGATGCCCCGTGTAAATGCAGCTTGAGTAATTAATGACAGAATTTTTATTTTTGGGTGAATTAACCCTTTAACATTTATGAATTAATAATTAATAATATTTGTAAATAAACATGTCTAATTTTTACTTTATGGTTACGCCACATGACATTTTCATTAAGTTGAAACTTTTCTTTAAAAAGTTTTTAAAACCATATGAAACCAAACTTGCCATGTTTTAACATGTTTAAAATGTTTTACATTTTCCTTACTTTTAAGGGATTTTTTTTTAGACACTCTTATTTGCATACGTCATTGACCCAGCTTTATTATCACATCTGCTGCTCTGACCAGGGTTTTTGTAGGTCAGGATCAATGCACGGATCAGGAATACTGAAAATGAGTTATTGTCTAGTGGAGAGATATTTTGGGATCCGGCTTCTACCTGTAATACAACATTTATATTAATAAATGAAAATGTCAGATGGAAATGCACAGTATTGGATAATTCACTTGCAAGCTATTTCATAAAATGATGGGGACAAAATCATCTGTGACGAAGTCCCCACTATAAATGACAGTTATGGCAGTTGAACATCTGGGAGGTCTCTCCTGCCATATCTTTTCTGTAATTGCACACATATACAAAATCTTTGGCTGAAGAAATGACATGAGCAGTAAATTAAAGTGATATGCCAATCCAAGAAGACTGACCTATCGTGACGCGCCATATAAGGAAAACCATGTTAGGGATTCCCCTCATCACTGGCGCAGGTCTCTGGCACATCGAGGTGCCAATCAGAGACAGCGAGACGCCCAGATCTGTCTGTGTGTCTTCCGACAGAGGAGGACACAGTCTGTTACTCCTACACTGTGAATAGACTGATGAGAAGCCTCCGTTGGGAACGCTGGATTCTTTGGGGGGAAAATGTGAGCCTCAGTTTATGGGCTGTTGAATGTTTGCAATACAGATTCGACAGATGGTGCAGTTGGGTTGACAGTGGGGCATCTTGTCCTAGTTGAGAATTTCAAATCCCTCAAGAACGGTAAAAACTGCTGTTCTAATTCACAATGCCTTTTTTACGGGTGTATTCACATCCTTATACTCTAGCAAATGGGATGTTTTCCTCCTTAACAGGACATTATTTATGCACACGTGTTTTATACCAGAGGCAGAGCATCATGCAGCAGTTTTACTGAGACAAATCTGGATTAATTCTTGCTCCAGTTTAAATAAGACAAGACCTAAGGGGGGAAAAAGTATTTTAAACTCTAAAATATTTGTGGGAGTTTTTTATGTATAAGATTAGTTGGTTAGTCTAGCTGTAAAGTTTTGTTTATATGCAAGGCAACCTGTCACATATCCTGACAATAATTTAATTTAAATAGAATTTTAATGAAATGTAATTCAAATATAGATATTATATTATATTAGTTATTTTTTTCCTGCGAACACCGTGGTGTTATGAATACAATTGTGCTTGGTTCATTAAAAAAATTATGTGCTGTAACGTATGTGTGTGTATAATATACACTATATACTGTATATATAATTTATTTTTATTTATTTTATACTTTATTATGTCTTTCAATTCAAACACATTTAACACAATTATTTGTCCTTCTACTTTCTTCTCCTTTTCATTTTTTTGTGATACCCACCACCAACACATTAAAAACCCCACATAAATAGAACAATAACCAATGAGTACAAATTTTAAAAAGTTGAAAAATATATAAATAAATATTAATAAAAATGTAATATTTCACATTTTTATATCAAACTCTTATAATGGCCCATTAATAAGTAATTCAAATAATATTCAAATAATACTAATCAGTACTAAATCAGTAAATCAATCAAATAATAAATAAGTAAATTAAAGTTAAATTATTATTACTTACGATGTAAGTGCTCTCTGGTAACCGATGTTGATTTCAAATCACCAAAACAAACACGCCCCTATTTTGATAGCTCCGCCCCACATATATGTAACCCAGGCAACAACTATGACGGAATCTGCTGTGCAAGCTGGCCGAGGGTATGATGTTGTCAATAAGTGAAAGCAATGTGTGTTACTATGGTAATCCAGGTCGAATATTCAGTGAAAAAGTCATCCCTTACATCCCCAAAACACAATTCTCATGAACAACTCGATAGCACGAGCACGACAGTCCAACTAACGGACATATTACAATTATGAGAAAGATTAGAGGGTTATATCGATCACTAAAAGGGGAAGCAAAGGAAACAAACATATTTTAGCACTATATTATCTTACTTTTCGGGTACACTGCGAGTGCAACGGAGGCCAGCTATAAATCACATTGGTGCCATGACCCGGATGAGAGTGAGGTTTAGGGGGGTGAGTATAACGGAGGCCTGCTAGTAGTTGCTGTATGAGTAAACCCCACTCCTCTGATCTCAAGAGACGCTCTAGCGACTGATGCTAGAGGTTGCAGCTAGGGATGCACCGATCCACATTTTTTCACTTCCGATCCGATCCCGATACCTGAATTTGGATATCAGCCAATACCAATACTATTCCGATACCAGAGCTGTGTTTGCTTTAATATTATTATTATCATTATTGTTGATTGATAACCGTGATAATTTGGATAATTTCACTATTATGTTCATAAAATAAATCAAGCAGCTCTAAGCACTTTTTTAAGCTAGATTCTGTGGGATTTCCTTTCTTTTAATGGCCGTCGTCAATGGCAACGCATAATGCATAAATCTCTAATATTATATCTGTAAATATATTCTCAAGCAATATTCTCATCAGTGTTCTATCAGTTATGACACATTTAAATCTAGCATATTTTGTGTAAGAGCCCATACAGTATTCTAGTGAAATAAAGCATATATTTTCATATGATTTGACAGTTTATTTGATTAAATATAAAAAATCCAAAAGGTGTGCATCATACCTAACACCTAGATGAACACTTTACAGTCAGTTTTATGACTAGTCATTCTCTTCAAATGCCATTTTAGTTAGAAACGTGTATAGCCTACCAATGTTGTATGTAACTTTAGAGACGGTCCCTAGATTCGCGAACGTCAAGCCAACCTAATGCCAGTCATATCAGATGCGCTGTGGTTCTGCTGTGTTTTGTTTGAAACTATTTTCGCTGCTGAAATATAACAAAAACTGTCAATCACTGTATGATGAATTAATCTCCTGCGTGCATCGCACGTTTATCTCTGCTTTGAGTGTAGATTTCAGCGAGAGTGAGAGCCGCGCGCGCTCTGAACAAAACTACGCTAATCTGAACGTCTCTGATTATATTCATAAGCTCAATATAAACACGTGTGATTGGTTATAATGCGCAACGTGATTATAACAGATGGCTTTTGAGAAGACCATAATAAGTTCAAAGTGGCTGGTGTGAGTGTTACACAGCCGAAATACACACGCAGATGGCGATTGTCAATGTCAAGCCCTGATTATTATCTCTTAAATGTCACCCTAGTCTTGTCTGCTTTTTTAAATGTTTGATTGCGTTCGTTGTGTTGTCCGACGCGAGGGAGCTTCCACCTCTCTGAATTACGGTTTTGCAAACATTGTCTTGCTCTGCGGTGTTTCCAGTGTGAAGTATTTCCACACAGCTGACATGTTGGCTAGCCACAATGCTGCTCAATGCTATCCTGCTGCAAACTGCGGAATGGATTTCCTGAGTGGGGCGTGTCTCATAACTCTGTGTCTCATTGAGCCGCGCCTCCGTTCAGGAAATCCATTACATAGTTTGCAGCCAGCTAGCAGACAAGCCGGCGGGAATCACTTTTGGAAAGCGCAGACGTGGCTCATGGGTATCGGATTTCTCCGCAGGTTGGATCGGGAAAATCCGATACGTGAATTAAGTTGGTATCGGTACCGATACTGGATCGGATCGGCCCCATCCCTAGTTGCAGCCTTTAGCTTCCTTGTTAGAGCGTCCGACTCTCATGCCGATGGAACAGGAGGGGTTACACGAGCTGACGCTTGAAACAGATAGTGGAGGAGGTTTAGATGCTCCAGGCTTATAGGGTGTGGAAATGAATGGGTCTTTATCATCACTGAAGTGAACGACAATACGATCGCAAATGGACAAGCAAGAAAACATGACACACGTGCATATTCAAGCAAAAGCCAGCATATATTAGCTCTGTGAAACAAAACAAAATCAATGTTACTCGCCTATCGAAAAGAAATAAAGCAACCTCGGCCGTCGCTCCTTGAGTTCTCTCCAGCGCTGGAAAGCTGATCCGATGTTTACGCGGGTCCCACTTCTTGCCTGATCATAAGCCTGCGTTTGTTCCACAGACATCTTCCACATTTGTTTATTATCTGCCATCTCTCTCTTTCTGTGTCGTGTCTTCTGAATAATGACGTGCACTGAGCGCTCTCTTCTCCCTGTCATTAGTAGACACGCCCCTTACTGCTGATTGGCTATAAGTTTGTTTAGGTACTCGGCCCGAGACACTTTACTAAACAGTTTTGAAATACCACTTACCCCACCTTTAAAAGGAGGGGACGGTTATATAAAAAGAGTAATTCATGTAATATGTATTCCTTTATTTTATATCACATTCTTTGATTTTAGAGGTGCCCATATCTTTACAAAACATATACTTTTGCTCGTAATTTCATGTTATCCTCTCCATATGAGTGTACAATACTTTAGAAACTATAAATTGTTGTTTATATAGCCTATAGAAAAATATCAGACACGTAAACAGTACAAATTAGTGCATTGTATCTCCCAATAGTATTACAAATATATAATATAAATAAAATATAAAGATTTTACTTATAGGACTGAGCAAATTTAGACATGTGAACGGATGATTTCTATTGTAGAAAAACGTTTTAATAATAACTGTAATATGTAATTTCCTTAAACTCCCAGGAGACACTTGCGTTGTACATGCTCCACCTCTGCACTAAAAGAGAGAAAAAGGCATGAAATCAGCATCTCCCGGTGGGAATACTCTGGAACTGTGCTCATCATGGTTACTATACTTTGACACCAGGCCCCTGTGAGGCTGTCGCAGGCTGTTTGTTTGGCCCCAGGCTGTGCAGGGAGCTGCTATATCTCTGAAAATATCACACTCTGCACTCTGATGGAGACGTACAGGGAGATTGAGAGGGAGAGGGAGGGAAAAAGAGGGGAGAGGAGAAAAACGGGGAGTCAACTGTAATGGAATTGAATTAAATTGAAGGCAATACAAAATTCAATTAAGTTACATTAAACTGAATTAGGGTGTAAACATGCACAAGCATAAAATAAAAACTGCTTGTTTTCCTCTCTGATTCATCTTTTGTTGAATGCTCCTTCCACTGTTCCTCTGTCATCAAATGTTTGTTCAAAAGTTACTCACCAGAGTAAGCTACACGAGGATATACACTATAACATGCTAAATCACTCATTATAATGCTGAATGAAATCAGTGCAACAGCATGCCATCTGCTCAAACAAACAAACCAACTGTGGTCATCTGTCAAAACTGTATTGCGCTATATAAATGTTCAATTATAGATTTATTTATTTACTTATCATATTGGTTAATATTGTAAATTTAAGTGAGCATGCTCATTTCCTCTTTTACGCTTAGTCTTTGTCTAATATCCATTTTTCATAATGTACATTAGAATGTTGTGATGAATTATCTTGTAGCTTTTAAAGGGGTCATGAACTGCATTGTTTTATAATGTTTCCTGGGGTGCACTTATAATGTTAGAATGATTTTTACATAAAAAATTGTCATCATTTATAAATCAAAGGCATTTTTCCTACCCTGATTTAAGCCCTCCGATTTGAACGCTCTGTTTGAAGGGGCGTGTCTGTGAGACTTCAGTGTAAACACCCAGTGCTGTGAATGGCTGACTTTACAGCTCTCAAGGTCAACTAATCGTGAAAAGTGTTGATTATTAGCCTGGTCCTACCAGACTCTCGTATACTGTTCATTTGTACAGAGAGTCTGGCCACTCTCCATTGACAAGTGTTAACTTCCTTGAAGGTGGGTACTCTGTTGAAGTTTAAAACTATTGGATCTGCCCAGAGCCACTCTGGATCTGCCATAACCAATCGCTAACGTTTGGTCGTGACGTGTGTCATCTCAAACTAGCGCACGACATCAACGTCATCGTTCTCAGCCACTCCCTCTGTTCAGCCACTCCCTCAAACCAGAGAATATATCGCAATCCCAGACGGAGTACTGAAGGAAAATGAAAATTGAGCGTAAGTAGGGTGGCGGAGGCAGGCTAGTTGATTGGCTTTTTGGTTGACAGCTCCAGTGAATGTAAAGGGAGCTTTCTTTGATCGCTTTTTTATATATCCGATTATTTTCATCCTACTAAGGGTGCGTTCACACTTGTAGTTCGGTTCGTTTGGTCCGGACCAAAAAACAAAAACAAAACATAGTCCTGGTCCGCTTAGCGTTCACACTGGCATTTTTAGCAGCGAACCTAAAGTTACCGAACCAAAGGCATAGGGATACGGTCACATCCTGATTGGTCGGCTTTTATGACGTATATTTCGTGACGGAGCTTGCTTACCGAACATTCAAAACAATGTGTGCTGGATTAAACGCATTAATTTTATGAGTGTACATATGGTTTTATTTTTACCAGCTGAGAACTCACAAAGAGCTCATGAAATGTTCAAAACATTCAAAACAGCACCAGGATTTCCTCCGTTGTATGCAGAAACGAAGATCTGCATATATTGATGAGGCACTTTACCTCCTCGTTGCTCCACGTTTACCCTCTAGTCATTTTGGATACGCCGATCTTTCCACGTCGTCAAATCAGCTGACTTGTAGTGGCATCTTGTGACAGCACGTGACAGCACGTTTTTGGTTAGTTTACATGTCTTTGGTCAGTGTTGCATTCATATATCAATCTAACCGCACCAGAGTTCGTTTGAAAGCGGACCGAGACCCATCTTTTTAGCGGTCTCGGTCCACTTGTTTGGTGCGCACCAGGGTTCGTATGGCAGCGTTCACATATGTTCAAATGAACCGCACTAACCGAGAAATCGCACCAGGGTTCGTTTTAATCGATCCAAACATGACACATGTGAACGCACTCTAAGAGAAACAATGTGAAGTTGACTGTTTAGTCACTGGTTTGATTTACTGACACACAGACAAAGAACATCTGACTGTACATGAACCATTACATATCAGAAATCACTGGTCACAGATCAGGCATTAGAATGAACACATGTCGCATTGCTGTTGAGTCCATATCGTAAAAGTCTGTTTGCAAAGCCTGAGCTGAAATTGCGGCTGATTTACCAAAGAATCCACAGTGAAATATTGCTCAACTGAAACATTCACATTGTTAAAAATATAAATTACCACATTCCTAGCATTAGGATCCTTTGGATGGTAATGTTATTTGTAGTCCATCCTGTAATACCCATCTCTCCTCGTCATCTCACTAACACGCCAGTGGGCGGGGCCAAAGTTGCAATGATGGTGTAGGTGTTCTTCTTCTTCTGCAGAGGCGGTCTTTCACCTATGAAATTTGATTGATTCTCAAATTTTGAGATTCTCAAATCATGACCCCTTTTATTGTTTTTAGTTTTTTGTGTTTGAATCTATTTTGATTAAATATATCATTTTAATATTGACCATTTATCAGTTATCAGCCATAATGTGAAAATTATTTTTGGCTAATGGTATCCGCCATCATTTTTTAATCAGTGCATCCCTTATCTTGTTCCATGAGTGTTGCATTTTTAAAAGCTTGTCGCTTTACAAATAGTCCTTTCTGTTTTGCCATTTTCTAGCCATACTTCCGTACTTACTACTTGAGCAAGCATACTTGTGTCCATCTGTTTCACAGCTAACAATGTATCACTGAGCATTGTCAGTTTCTGCAAGCATCTGTGATGAAGATCTCTCTCGTTCTTTCCCATAGTTTTTCCTCTCTCTCCTCATTTTGAATGCCTCCTGTGGAGGTGACACTAAAACTTTGATCAGGGAGAAAAATAAATCTTCTGTTTCTCGCATGCACTGCATGCTCTAGAGCTTCGAGTTATTTCCCCCTGTCTCTTGCCCCAGAAAGGTCTCAATCCAGGTGTCCAGCAGAGATACCCCTCAGAAAGTGTTTGAGGGTGATTGTCAGGGATGAGTGCTTAAGCCTGTGTGGAGGAGTGGAAGAGGAGAGTGTGGACTGTATTTTCTGCCCGCTGTTGGCGTCAGCGACTTTGTCCCGCTCAAAGCTGAGGCGCTGATTTTCCAGGACTTGTCTTCTCCAATTTGTTCTCAATGTGTCACTGTGACATGTTTTTTTCTCTCTTCTTTTTCCTAAAGTAGAATGCTTCAGGGGCTCGCCTGTTTGCCGGAATGAGGAGTGCTTGAAGCATGTTAAAAACGATAGCAGTTTAACGCGTCCATCGAGGATATCTTTATTTGAGAAAAGGCAGGAAAACCGATACCGATAACCGATAATTCTTTATATTTGAAAGACGATTTTTGGACGATAAATCTAAATCCAATTTTTTGAGACTTTTGTTTTTGTAATCAAATTACCATTAAAAGTCATGTCACAAGTACACAATAATATAGCCTGGTCCTACCAGACTCTCCTACATTTCATGAAAGTCTGGCCACTCTCCATTGACAAGCGTTAACTTCCTTGAAGGTGGGTACGCTGTTGAAGTTTAAAACTATTGGATCTGCCCAGAGCCACTCTGGATCTGCCATAACCAACCCGCTAACGTTTGGTCGTGACGTATGTCATCTCAAACTAGCGCACGACATCAACATCAACGCCATTGTTCTCAGCCACTCCCTCTGTTCGCTGATTGGACCGGTTAAAATTTGACCGGAGTAAACCAGAGAATATATCGCAATCCCAGACGGAGTACTGAAGGAAAATTAAAATTGAGCGGAAGTATGTAGGAAGGCAGAGCCAGGCTAACAATTATAATGATGTTCTCATTATAATCTATAAGTCTATATGACGACTTGCACTCATGTTGCACTTAAAGAATTAGTTCACTTTCAAATAAACTTTTGCTTATAATTTACTCACCCCCTTGTCATCCAAGATATCCATGTCTTTCTGTCTTCAGTCGAAAAGAAATGAAGATTTTTGATGAAAAGATTTCAGGATATTTCTCCATAAAATGGAAGTCAATAGACCCCATACGGTTCAAGGTCCAAATGAGAGGTTCAGTACAGCTTCAAAAGGGCTTTAATAATAATAATAATAATAATAATAATAATAATAATAATAACTTTAATTTATATAGCGCCTTTCACAAGACCCAAGGATGCTTAACAAATAGCAAGGGAAGGGATGGACAAGGGGGGGTAAGGATAAGAAGGAGAGAAACCAGAGCATCTATGGCCCATAGGCCTCAGTGAAGAGGTGTGTTTTAAGCTGGTTTTTAAAGGTTGCTAAAGATGTTGCAGAGCGGATGGCATGA
Organism: Gobio gobio; assembly: GCF_949357685.1. NCBI lineage: Eukaryota > Metazoa > Chordata > Actinopteri > Cypriniformes > Gobionidae > Gobio > Gobio gobio. The sequence goes on along the minus strand of NC_137105.1, from coordinate 41,781,009 downwards.
GGAAGCTTGTTCCAGAGTGATGCTGCACCCACACAGAAAGCTCTATCGCCAAATGTCCGTAGCCTGGACTTAGGGACAGCGAGCAGGTCCTTGTCTGAGGACCGCAGGGACCGAGCTTGACAGTACGGATGGAGTAGATCCGTCAGATACTGAGGTGCAAGTCCATGTAGAGATTTGTATGTCAGTAGTAGGAATTTATACTTGATCCGTGATTTAACTGGCAGCCAATGAAGCTTCTTTAGGATTGGACTAATGTGAGAACCTAGTTTTGTGTAGGTTAGCATCCTAGCCACAGAGTTCTGTACATACTGGAGTCTGTCAGTAGCTTTGCTGGGCAGACCAAACAGGATACCATTACAGTAATCGAGTCTAGAGGTGATGAAGGAGTGGATAAGGGTCTCAGCTACAGAGTCGGAGAGGCATGGTCGGAGTCTAGAGATGTTCTTGAGATGGTAAAACGCCGTTTTAGTAGTGTGTTTAATGTGTTGCTGGAAGGAGAGAGTAGGGTCCATAATGACGCCCAGATTGCGTACTTGAGGAGATGCATATATTGAGCAGCCATCCACATCCAGTACGAAGTCATTAACTTTTTTAAGAAGTGACTGAGGAGCAAACACTATGAGTTCTGTTTTATCTTTGTTGAGTTTAAGAAGGTTACTGACCAGCCATAGCTTTATGTCCTTCAGGCAGTTGATGAGTGTCAGTGGTGGAAGAGGTGTGGAAGGCTTAGTACTGATGTAGAGCTGGGTATCATCAGCGTAGCAGTGGAATTGTAATCCATGTTTCCGGATAATCATCCCAAGAGGCAACAAATAGATATTGAACAGTAGAGGGCCAAGTACCGATCCTTGTGGCACACCATGTAAAACTGGCGCCAATTCAGAGCAAATATCCTTAAGGGTGATGTATTGTTGCCTGTTGGTGAGATAGGATTTAAACCAGGAATATACAGTACCAGTGACGCCAATGAGATTTGAGAGGCGAGTGAGCAGAATCGTGTGGGATACCGTATCGAAGGCAGCTGAGAGGTCAAGAAGTATTAAGATGCTGACATGCCCAGAATCTGCTGCCATGAGAAGATCATTTGTGATTTTGATTAGGGCCGTTTCAGTACTGTGCTGTGTCCTGAACCCTGATTGAAATGGCTCATAGAGGTTGTGCTGTAGCATATGATGGGTTAAGTTGGGCAGCCACAGCCCTTTCCAATAACTTGCAGATGAAAGGTAAGTTGGAGATCGGGCGGTAGTGACTTGGATCATCGTGGTTTAAGCCAGGCTTTTTAAGTGAAGGGATCACCGCAGCAATTTTAAAGCTGGTGGGGACCACCCCGGAAGACAACGAGGTATTGATGATGTTGACAAGGGTGGGACCCAGAGTTGGAAGACATGCCTTAACCAGTGCAGTCGGCATTGGATCCTGTTTGCAGGTTGTAGCCTTTGCCTTTGACACTAGCTCCCAAACTTGAGCTGTGTTGAGCATGTAGAAAGAGGAAAGGGAGTCTTCCGGCGTGAAGACTGTTGTGAAATTTGTGTCAAGCAGCAGTAGGGTCGTTGGATGAGAGGTGCTTGGCTGCTGTAGTTGCTGGTGGATAGATTCAACCTTTTCCTGGAAGTAATCCTGGAATCTGGAGCATAGGCCAAGAACGTGGTGTGGTTTAAACCACATCAAACGGTACCAGACGATCAATAAGGGTCTTATCTAGCGAAACGATCGGCCATATTTTTTTAAATAAATAAAGTTTAAGTTTTATAAGCACAAAATGCTCGCCTTGATCTGTTCATTGATGCGCGCTCGTGACGTCACGTAAAACGCAATTACGTTGAAAAGGTCACGCTAGACGCAGGCGCAAAGACGTTTGAATATGTGGATAAGGTCCTCTTTCCGCTCATTTGTAAACACTGACTCGGTACTTCCGCCTGCGTCTAGCGTGACCTTTTCAACGTAATTGTGTATTACGTGACGTCACGAGCGTGCATCACTGAACAGAGTAAGGCGAGAATTTGTGCTTATAAAACTTAAACTTTATTTATTTAAAAAAAAAATGACAGATCGTTTCGCTAGATAAGACCCTTATTGATCGTCTGGTACCGTTTGATGTGGTTTAAAGCCCTTTTGAAGCTGTACTGAACCTCTCATTTGGACCTTGAACCATATGGAGTCTATTGACTTCCATTTTATGGAGAAATATCCTGAAATCTTTTCATCAAAAATCTTAATTTCTTTTCGACTGAAGACAGAAAGACATGGATATCTTGGATGACAAGGGGGTGAGTAAATTATAAGCAAAAGTTTATTTGAAAGTGAACTAATCCTTTAACTGTATTTTCCTTTGTCCATTATTTATCGGCTTTAATATATCAAGAAAATGTTCTTATTGGACCGATAACTTTAAAAATGAACATATATCAGCCGATACCGATATGGTGGCAGATATATCGGACGATATATCGTGCATCCCTAGTTTTTTCAGTGTCTCACACCATGAGCGGATTGTTTTTTTTAAGACTATGGGCCCTATCATACACCGGCACAATGTGACGCAAATGTTTTTTGCTAGTTTCGGCCCAACGCAGTTATCATTGTCATGTCCAGAGCCATGTTGTTTAAATAGCAAATGCACTCGCGCCCCTCTGTTTGTCCATGGGTGTGCTGGTCTGAAGACGAGGTGTGTTCAGGCGCATTGTTGGTGCGTTGCTATTTTAAGGCAACTGAAAACGACAATGCCATTGACCAACAAAGCCTGGTTTAAAGTCAATATCGCAGTATTGTGTTATTTAAAGGGTGCGTTAGTAATATGCACCATTAGGCGGGTGCACAACGCGTGTACACACTGCTTATTACACACACAGGGCAGCAATTAATAGAGAAGGTGCAAGCGCAACTGTTTTTTAAAGGGAATGGGAGATGAGACACTGATAGATTTATTGCACGTTACGCCCAAAACACACCCATGACTCATTGTGATACTAGGTACAACCCTTATGACACCACGTCTGTCTTTGACAGACAGGTCGACCTGAGATAAGGCTCCGCCCTCACCTATAACACTCAGGTCGACCCCTATCGAAGTCAATCGCACTTTCTTCCCGTGAGGGACTACAACAAGCTCTCTCAGCACGTCCGACCTCGTCGCTGATTTTCGCTAAACTGTTCATTGGATTACGCCACCGAACGCGATATCAGTGGATTGGACTGTATTGAGTGGCATCGCAAAACACTGAATCGTGTCCGCGTCAAGGCGAGCTATTCGTTTTGGACTATCACGTATTAAATTACGACAGTAGGATTTTAAGTGACGTCAAGTCATCTTAGGCTTTACGCGTTAAAGCGAGCCGTTGAAAGGGCTAACTACCCTACGTGAAACATCAGACTAACGTGTTGTGACGAGTTGTCAAATCACTCTTTCTCCAGCCATCATGTCGACGGTCATCTCAGGTTTGCATACAGAGGCACGGCTTACGAGTTTCAAACCATCCCATTTGGTCTGTCTTTAGCACCGAGAGTTTTTAGCAAATGAGTGGAAGCAGCACTATTTCTGTTGAGAAACAGAGGGATAAGAATATTGTCGTACATAGATGACTATCTGATATGCGCCTCATCAAAAGAGCAAGATATCAGAGATGCAGATATGGTGTTAATTCATCTCGACAGCTTGGGATTCAGAATAAACATGAAAAAGAGCCGCTTAGAGCCAGCACAGTACACAGAATATCTGGGGCTCAGTATAAACTCCCTCTCTTATCGGGTCACTCTGACAGAGGGGAGGATCACGTCCTTCACTCAGTGTCTCTCCCGTTTTCAGACGGGGAAAATTGTCCCGTTCAGGCTGTGCCTACGAATGCTGGGTTTAATGGCCTCAGTGATTTCGGTAGTACATCTGGGGCTACTCATAATGAGAGATTTTCAGCGCTGGGTCGCGCATCTGCGTCTATGTTCTCGGCGTCATCTCAGTCAACCAGTGAGAGTAACTTATCCGTGCGTCAGAGCGCTCAGACATTGGAGAAGCCCCGCGACTCTCAGAACGGGGATCCCCTTAGGGGCGGTGTCGTCGAGAGTCACTATGACGACGGACGCGTCATTAAAGGGCTGGGGAGCAACTCTGATGGGAAGAGCGGTGAACGGTGTATGGCCTCCACAGCTGATTCACAAGCACATAAATTACATGGAATTGTTGGCAGTGTTTCTGAGCTTCATCAAGGGCCAGCATGTTTTGGTGAAAACAGACAATTCTACAGTGGTTGCTTATATCAATCGACAGGGAGGCACACGCTCTCTTCAACTGCACCAGTTGGCGAAAAAGCTGATCGTGTGGTGCAACACAAGGCTCTTATCCATCAGGGCAACCCATGTTCCAGGGATATTGAACAGGGTGGACGGATTTATTGTCCAGGGGAAATCCTCTATACGGGGAATGGAAGTTTAATCCTCAGGTGGTGAAGCAGATATGGCAGAAGTACGGTCAGGCTGCCGTAGATCTCTTCGCCTCACAAGAAAATGCTCAATGTCCTCTGTATTTTTCTGTGGTGGACGGAAATGCACCATTGGGTGTGGATGCTTTAGCCCACCCATGGCCGAACGTCCTGCTGTATGCATTCCCTCCTCTGAGCCTGATTTCACCCACTCTAGCCAGGGTGAGGGAAATGGGATTATCACTGATACTGGTAGCTCCACGTTGGACATCCAGACATTGGGTAGCCGAGATAGTTCAACTACTGTCAGGTCAGCCGTGGCCCCTCCGTCCCCGGAGGGACCTCCTGTCACAGGCAAGGGGGGATATTTACCATCCTCACCCAGACAGGGTAGCTCTCTGGGCCTGGCCCGTGAGAGGTGGAATCTGAGTGCAGCAGGTCTGCCCCCATCAGTCATACACACTATACAGAGTTCCAGAGCCTCTTCCACTCGCTCACTTTATAATAATAAGTGGCGAGTCTTTGAAGGATGGTGTGGACGGAATCATATTGTCCCTTTTCAATGCTCAGTGAGGGACATATGTTTTCTCCAGGATCTGTTGGATAAAGGGAAGGCTTTTTCTACACTGAAAGTGTATTTAGCGGCCATTTCTGCTTGTCATGTTGGTTTTGGTGACAAGACGGCTGGTCAGCACCCTTTAATAAGTCGTTTTATGAAAGTGGCACAGCGTAAGAGGCCCGGATGTTCCCGTTGTGGGATTTGTCTATGGTTTTAGAGGCCCTTTCTCAACACCCGTTTGAGCCGTTAGAAGGCATAGGGTTGAAGTTTCTTTCTCTTAAAACAGCACTGCTGTTAGCACTGGTGACAGCGAAGCGTGTGAGCGACTTACAGGCCTTGTCTATCAGCCCGTCTTGTTTTCAGTTCTCCCCAGGGCGCACTAAGGTTTCCTTTCGCCTTAACCCTGCTTTTGTACCTAAAGTGGTGGACTCGTCTTATAGATGTCCGACTACAGAACTTACAGCTTTCCACCCTCCTCCGTTCTCTTCTCCAGAGGATAGGAGATTGAATTCTTTATGTCCAGTACGGGCGCTTTATTGGTAAGTGGAAAGGACAGCAGTTTTCAGAAGGAATGACCAGCTGTTTGTGTCTTGGACTACTCCTCACAAGGGGAAGCCGCTGTCGCGTCAGCGGCTGTCCCATTGGATTGTAGAAGCTATATCTCTAGCATATAAATGCAGAGGTTCTCAACCTCCTGAGGGCTTAAGGGCCCACTCCACTAGGGGCATGGCTACGTCATGGGCCTTACTTAAGGGAGTTTTTGTTCAGGAGATATGTGCGGCAGCAAGTTGGGCTACGCCGCACACTTTCGTGAGGTTTTATAGACTGGATGTGTCTGAACCATCCTTAGCTCATGCAGTGCTAGGAGCCAGCATGTCGGGACCTGCATGATTAGGCATAGCGTACATTGTGCAATCCGGGAGTTGTCTATATCTCCCATAAGTGAAACACCGAGCGAAGTTAGAAAAAGAACGATGGGTTACTTAACGTAATCCCGGGTTCTTTGATAACAGAGTGAGGTGTTTCACCAACACTTCCCTCCTTGCACAGGAACGGGAAGAAATCTCTCTATAATGACTTTGATAGGGGTCGACCTGAGTGTTATAGGTGAGGGCGGAGCCTTATCTCAGGTCGACCTGTCTGTCAAAGACAGACGTGGTGTCATAGGAGCTTCCGTAGTTGGTCACGCCCAAAACTATTCCCATAAGTGAAACACCTCACTCTGTTATCAAAGAACCCGGGATTACGTTAAGTAACCCATCGTTTTTCCGTCGTTAAACTTGCAAAAGTGGATTGGGACACGCCCTAAGTGCACCTGCGCCATGTGCTTCAGACCATGCGCTCAGATCATTAAAATAGTGCCCTATGGGTCAAGTTTAATGCTGGTTAAACTTTTACAAATGTTTTGTAAGACCCAATCTTCTGTTGCACTCTGTGAACCTTACAGCTACACTGCTGCTTCGCCTCCATGCTGCTTATGTGTGTGGTGTGAAACAGGGCTTATTGTGCATTTAGTGTCTCGCTGTAGCAGAAGGAAAGAAAAGAATAATGTGTTTTTAGCATGGAACATGTGCCAACATTGATATATTAGTCACCCACTTGAGTCAGTCTGACCCCAGCATGACCCAACTTATTTCCAAACCAGACACACAATGGTGTAAACACCAGGCTGGTAAACAGACAAACTGTGTTAAACGTGAGTTAACGGACTCCGACAGATATGTATTTGTTTGTGTGGTGAGCTGAAATTGGTTGTCAGTGCACGTTCAGATAGGCACACGCACAAACCGACGCAAAGCTGCTGATGTGACTCACTGTGAATCATAGGCCACCATGTAGGTGGACGAGCCAGCAGGAAATTATAATGTAATCCACCTCACAATAGTGGGAGACAGACCACTACCTGCAGTATATACGATGTGATGACCTGTTATAGACCTCTTCCTGCTGCCGTTGCAATCCTTTCTCTAGGGAACACCTGAAAATCCTCTGCGTATGTTCATTTGAACAACTGACCCGTAATGTCTGTGTTCCAGTATTAGTAAGTGTAGCTGCTATAATACATGTGTTTGCGTGACTCACAGTGAAGATGGCAAGTCTGTGTAAGAGGCATCATAATGTTTTGACATCAAGAGTGTTTGGCGCACGCTTGCTTCTTTTATGCGGGAACAGAACGCGGTTGACTAACGCAATTGGACGTGGGTGATTGATGATGCAGATGGCTTTGTCACCACTATTTACTTGACCTTTTCCTCCTTCTCTCTTTACTACTTTACTTTATTTTCTTTTTCTCCTCTTCCTATCTGTATTGATGTTCATTAAACTGTGTTTTCTAGTCACTATAGCCCTTCAGCCTATAACCTTTTTTTTCTTGTTTTATGTCCTCTTTCTTCCACTCATTATTTATTGCTTTCTGCCTGTCTCACTTGCTTTGTCTTTGTAGTGACTCCAGATCCTGTTTACGGCTGTATTAAAGGCCTCATGAAATCAAAACTGGGAGTTTTTGTGGCTTTCAGTTGCATTCGTGTTAGCTTTAAGCTTAATGCCAATGAACCAACACGTTCTCACACCCAACTCGTCACATATTGGAGCCTGGTCAGGACCCATCGGCGTTACTTATTTTAACGCACAGGGTACCCCTTTAGCGTAATTTTCACCGCTCAAGGCACTCCATTGATTTCAGTTGATTGCCCTATGCGTCAGATCAAGACGCATTTAATTCTTTGCATTTGTAAAAGTAAACATGATTTTATAAATACTTATAGGCTACTTTTATATTTTGGAGCAACTAACCCCACTCCTACCCAAAACCTACCCACTTCTCAACAATATAAAACACATAACAGGCAAATAAAATTACAGTCGCTGGTATCTGTGTATGACACCAAAGGTTTCTCATTGAAATCAATGGAGCACCCTGCGCAACGAAAAATAACGCTGTACTTTAAAAAGTGACGCAGAGGGGTCCTGACCAAGTGCCAATATGTGACGAGTTGGGAGTAAGAACGTGTTGAATGAACTCTTAAAAATGGATGAAATTATCCAATATACCAGTTAAAATTTATTGCAAAAACTGACCAAAAACAGTATAAAAGTATTTACTCATGTTGCATTCCAAGTCTTCTGAAGCCATACAATATATTTATGTGAATAACAGGGTGGATCTTAATGTTTTATTCGCTGAATTGATCCCGCCGCTTCGTGAATGCACGCAGTTATCTCATTCAAAAGATACACCCAACTCTTTAGAATGGCGCAATTGGTCACGAGCCACACGAGAGCCAATGACATCGGTCACGTAATGATGCAATTGGTCACGAGACATAGGCTACGAGAGCCAATACAATTTCACTATAATAGCTGATGTAACGTTTCTTTGGGCGGCGATTTTTGAAGCTACGGCAGATGGAGACACTAATTGCTTTTGTGGATTTTCTTCACACAAATCAATCCTTTGGCCTTGGAACACTTGGAATATTTGCCTGAAGTTGTATCTGCCTGTTATATCCTGTGTTTTATATCATATAATACACCAAATGGGTAGGTTTAGGGGTGCTATTGGGTTACGTGTTCAGATGTGTCTAAATAGCGTAAATAAAAAACACAAATTAATTTATATTGGCTGATTAAATTGAGAATCACACTCCAACATAATGGCAAAATCATAACCAAATATATCATTTTATCATGACGATAACATTCCCATGCCCAACGCGTCTGTGTATGACACCAAAGGTTTCTCATTGAAATCAATGGAGCACCCTGCGCAACGAAAAATAACGCTGTACGTTAAAAAGTGACGCAGAGGGGTCCTGACCAAGTGCCAATATGTGACGAGTTGGGAGTAAGAACGTGTTGAATGAACTCTTAAAAATGGATGAAATTATCCAATATACCAGTTAAAATTTATTGCAAAAACTGACCAAAAACAGTATAAAAGTATTTACTCATGTTGCATTCCTAGTCTTCTGAAGCCATACAATATATTTATGTGAATAACAGGGTGGATCTTAATGTTTTATTCGCTGAATTGATCCCGCCGCCTCGTGAATGCACGCAGTTATCTCATTCAAAAGATACACCCAACTCTTTAGAATGGCGCAATTGGTCACGAGCCACACGAGAGCCAATGACATCGGTCACGTAATGATGCAATTGGTCACGAGACATAGGCTACGAGAGCCAATACAATTTCACTATAATAGCTGATGTAACGTTTCTTTGGGCGGCGATTTTTGAAGCTACGGCAGATGGAGACACTAATCGCTTTTGTGGATTTTCTTCACACAAATCAATCCTTTGGCCTTGGAACACTTGGAATATTTGCCTGAAGTTGTATCTGCCTGTTATATCCTGTGTTTTATATCATATAATACACCAAATGGGTAGGTTTAGGGGTGCTGTTGGGTTACGTGTTCAGATGTGTCTAAATAGCGTAAATAAAAAACACAAATTAATTTATATTGGCTGATTAAATTGAGAATCACACTCCAACATAATGGCAAAATCATAACCAAATATATCATTTTATCATGACGATAACATTCCCATGCCCAACGCGTCTGTGTATGACACCAAAGGTTTCTCATTGAAATCAATGGAGCACCCTGCGCAACGAAAAACGTTAAAAAGTGACGCTGAGGGGTCCTGACCAAGTGTCAATATGTGACGAGTTGGGAGTGAGAACGTGTTCAATGAACTCTTAAAAATAGATGAAATTATCCAATATACCAGTTAAAATTTTACTGACCAAAATTATTGATAGCTCATCCACACACAAGGGTTTTAAACAACCCAGGCCCATTGGAAAAAACATGCTTATGGGGACATTTCCGCAAAATGATATTACAGTACATTGCTTCTCGCACGTTTTGTGATACTTTCAAAAGTAAATGTCCAGTCAGTGGCGCTAAATGTTCAGTTTTATCGAAACTGGTATCTGAATCTGGCAATGTTTCATTACATTGTTTGCTTTACGATGGCAGTTTGGAAATGAAACATTCAGTGAGTGGTGCTAAAAAAAAACGCATTTGAAAATAATGTATCACCTACACTCAACCCTACCCTAAACCTATAATAGATAGTGTCAATAAAACAAAAACATGAGGTAAAACGAATTTGCTGAAGCAACCATGCCATTTTAGCCAGTCTTTGAGCTCTTTTATTGTGACTCACATTTCACAGGACTTGCACCTAAGTGCTGTAAATCGCAAGTGCAATGCTATATCATGTTAGCCTGGTCCTACCAGACTCTCGTACATTTCATTTGTACAGAGAGTCCGGTCACTCTCCATTGACAAGTGTTAACTTCCTTGAAGGCGGGTACTCTGTTGAAGTTTAAAACTATTGGATCTGCCCAGAGCCACTCTGGAACGTTTGGTCGTGACGTGTCATCTCAAACTAGCGCACGACATCAACGTCATCCTTCTCAGCCACTCCCTCTGTTCGCTGATTGGACCGGTTAAAATTTGACCGGAGAAAACCAGAGAATATACCGCAATCCCAGACGGAGTACTGAAGGAAAATTAAATTGAGCGGAAGTACGTAGGAGGGCGGAGCCAGGCTAATATCATGTGAGCTGCCAAGCAAGTTTAACACATCAGAAAAGCCATACTGTATGGCCCTGCTTATGTGATGCAGTTGTCAAAATGTTTTAGTTTACAAATCATTCGCTATGATAAAATTGGGACAAAATACATTTTTATTAATTAATCTTCCCTTGTAATCATAAATTATTGGTGTTTTACTGGCACTAGTGCTCATTTCAGCTGGAAATTACTGTGAATTGTATATATAAATAAATTTTTGCAAAGATGTAGGTAAAAGGTATTAAATATTTGAATTTGACAAACATAAGATTTATAAAGATTAGGAAAGCACAATAAGTGTTAAGTAAATCAGTTACACAGTGAGGGATATGCTTCACCCAAATCTGACTTTAATACCAGGTGTAAACAGGACCTAAAAGAACCACAAAGGATCAGATTAATGCTTGTAGAAGTAGAGTAAAAGGGAATCCAGTTCATTCATGTCTATTTCTATAAGAATCCATTTCTGTCTGTCTCTGTAAGTATTTATAAATATCTATTATAAGTATCGCTGTCTGTATGAGTGTTGAACACTGAAGGATCTTTTTTGTGAATGAAATGAAAACTCTGAGGCACATTCATTCTACAGTCCTTGAATCTCAGTCATTCAGATGTGTGTGTGTGAGAGAGAGAGCTTGCATGTGTGAATGTGTCACATTAACAGTGAGATATTGTCAGATTATTTGTGATTCTCGGGATGCAACACGGCAGGGGGTTTGTTATACTTTCCAAAATGGCTCAAAACACTAGGTAGCCCCATCCCCTGTGAATAAAATGTTCATTTGGCAAGAAATGTGTAGCCAGTTTGAGTTTAGATAATGAAATTAGCTAGATGCTAACTCTTACATGTAAACACAAACAAACCATCTGGTGGATGTATTTTAGGCTACAACATATTATCTGGTTTATAACTGGTCTAAAACACAGCTACCAGCAAAGGTGTATTGTTTGTGTATGTTTGAGCATCTATTTAATTTCTTAAAACTCATTATTACCTCACTTTTAGGTCCATATACTAAACTAAACTGCTGTGTAGCTCCATATGCCATTTTCAAAAATTTGTTAGAGCCTAGCATACAAACTTTTATACAAATTAGGCATGTAGAGTGCAGTGATGATGTACTTTTGTAGGCCAATCCGGAAGTTAGCATCACACTGGTTCTCTCAACAAAAAGCTAATAGGATTTCCCACTGATTTTTGGATAATTGCAGATAATACGCTTAAACAAAGGCTTATGATTCTTACATGTTTTGTTCATTGTGATAATCTTCACAAATTAACACAACTTTTGAACGCTAAAGTTTAAACACTAAAAATGCTAAAGTTTAAAATTTATGAACTATACACCACAACTTTTCCAACTTGAAATAGTCTGAAAGAGTGTGACTACGAGTTTTCTGTGTTTTAGACAAACTCTATATTCCCATTTAACCACTTGTTAGCAATAGCCTTTTTCAAAATTCATGTGTGGGCCTTGTAATGTATTTTATATTATGAATACAACATGAAAATATCTTGAGCTTGTGTTACAGACCTTATTTCAGGCATTTAAAGGTGCAGTAAGCCATTTTTAAAAAACGCTGATGAAAAGTTGGTCGTACTTATCACCACAACAAACATGTAGCCAATCAGCATTAGGGGGCGTATGATGGTGGAGGAGAAGAGAGTGAGCAAGAGGGAGATTTGAAGAAAGACCATTGAAAGAGAAATGAGAGACAATACAAAAGAGAAAATATCCGAGGAATATCACTGGACCCACTTTAGTATTAGAAAAGGTTTCCAGCACTGGAGAGACCCAAACGGGAAGGCCTGAAAACAGATGACAGAGGTTGCGTTGCTTCTGCTCCATGCGAGTAACATTGGTTTTTCGTTTTTTTAACAGAACCAAGAAATGCTGTTATTGTAATGTTAGCCATATTTACAGGACAGTTTTGAGTGTTATTGTTTGTCTGGAGCTGCTGGCAACTTGCTTGTATTTACTCTTGTGTACTGTATGTTCATTTTTTATGCGTCCTTGTCTTTCGTTCATCTTCGCTTTATTTTTCGTGAAGCATTGTTTTGCTTCACTTCTGCTATGATAAATAGACATCCACTCTTGCATTGCACGTGTAAGAAAGGCCAGCTAGTGACGCTAGTATATAGAATGCACCGTTTAGCATCCTTGTTAGCGTGCCTGCCTGGCATGCCGGCAGTCAGGGTTCTAGACCAGCTCGGAGCGGGCTGTAAAGTGTTCATGAATTTTGGAGGCGGAGCAATAAAGAGAGGGGGTGGGTTTGTTTGGGTTGATTTCAAATATCAACAGTGTTCAACAACAATTCCGGAAGATCGCATACTGCACCTTTAACCAAAAACCTATTCAAAAAACCCATTGACTTCAGGACAGTGCAAGTACAAAACTTGTTTCTAGGTTTATTATGCAGCATTATTTTCACTTACTAATTTCAACTAACTACATGATTTGGGATCCTGAGCTTTGATACTTGAATAATATGGTTTTATTAACAAATTTTGGGAGGAGCACATTCAGTTAATCAACTCAATTAACATGTTAAGATGTGTATATATTAGTGGTGGGCCGTTATCGGCGTTAACATGCTGCGTTAACGTGAGACTCTTATCGGGCGATAAAAAAAATATCGCCATTAATCTATTCTCAAAGTTGGGTTGGGAGCTGGGTCTATACTACGCAAGCTATGATGACTTTCACCTTGATATTTTAGCACAGATGTACACCTAGCCGAATTGCATTGTAGGGGGCGAGAGAACGAGTCTTCTAACCTGTGTGTATGCCTACTAGTGTTGTCAAAAACATTGATATTTCGCTATGTATCGAAACTGAAATATCTGAAACGATACGATACTCATTTTCTACAGTATCGATATCAGCTGCGCTCTCCTCTCCTACCGACAGCGAGTTGACACGCACCCGCCTCCTCTCATTCAGTCCGTTTAATCCTCTGAACATTGCGAACGGGTGTTCTACTGGATTTTCTTCATGACAGCGTGTTAGTATTGGTGTGACCGGTGTTCTGTCGATTTGTCCTACCGTGTCAGATTTTGCTACCTCCCATTAAAACAGTAGGTAGCACAATTCGACAGCAAAAAATGCTGCCTATCAGATTGTGCTACCAGCATCATATTCATCTGATTTGAGGCTTTATTAATATCCATACCTACCCCTACCCTGAACCTACCCTTAAAACTATGTAAATATTTTAAATAAATAAATATTAAATATGGATGTAAAATGCTACCTATCAGATTGTGCTACCAGAATCATATTAACGTGATTTGCTTTATTAATATCCATTAATATCTATACCTACCCCTACCCCTATCCTTAAAATGTAAATATAAAAAATATTGATGTGGGCATGCGCAGTAAGCCTTGGTAGGACAATCTGACGGGTAGGATGAAATGTCAGGACACCGGTCTGAATTTTGCGCGGGATTGCACATAACGTTAATTCTACTAATTCCTGCAGATTTCGCGCTCGCAGCTGAAGCGCACACACACATACCGTAATAAAGCCGCCTCTGACATACAAGTAAAAAAAATGAGCTCCTTTTTCCATCTTATTAATGGTCAAATACACTCAAAAATGTCTCAATGCCCATCTTGGTGAGTTTTAACGTAAACACAGTTGTAACCAGCTCACAGGAACAGTGTTTGGGATCCATGCGTGCGTCAGGTCTTAAAGGGACAGAAGTTACTTATTATTCAAACTACAAAAAGACAAACGATCACTTACGAGCACATATTCTGAATGCCTTCGGCAGAATTCAAATGAGCCATTTTAATCTAGATTAATTCCAAGATTACAGTGAGATTAATCTAGATTAAAAAAAAAAATCTATGCCCACCAAGTATATATACAGCAGTTTACCAGCATCCCTCCACCACCCCATCTCCTCACTTCTAACTATTCCTATCCCAATCTGGGATGGGGGAGTACTCCGGGTTCACCAAATTTCAAGTTCGGAGCCCTCCCCTCAGACAGCACACCAAATAAGTGTGAACTCGTGAAATGCAAATAATGAAGCAAGCTTTTTATTCTTAGTACAGCTCTGAAAATTGTGTGACACAAGGTCCTGGTATCCAGCAGCCCTGCAAGCTGATGACTTGTCTGTCACCGTCTGTCGTCATGGTCAGACTGACTCATAGGACATACGCTCAGTGTCAGGAGACACCTTGCGGTCGGTCAGCCACCTCTGAGCTCGCAGTGTGACAGTACTAACCCAACCAAGTTAAAGCATCTAACCTGGGCCCAACAACAGGGCCAGGAAAGTGTGTATTTCGATAGATGATTTGAGACACGGTGATGGCGGGGAAATCCCTCTCAAAGGTTCAGGAAATCAAACGTTCACATGAACAACTGCAGCGTCTTTATTTGCAAGCGGTATTTTGGTGAGGCGTAACTGATTCATGCTTCCCCGGGGCGTCCTCCCCATGGGAAGCAATTGAAAACTGCACATTTGTTCCCCTTATTATCTCGCAGCTAAGCATGTCGAAAATGGGACACGAGGAATTTCCATCCTGATTTGTGTGTTTTTGACAGAATAAACCTTTGAACGTTTGCATGAAAGCACTGTGTAGATGTTCTTGACGCAAACATCTATCATCATCATAAAGGCAGCGCTAAGCTGCGAGGTGTCGGGGGAGAGAGGAACATGATCAACGCGCTCTCAAACGTTACAGATGCACTATCAAACACTCTTTACGCACTCCCTCCTGAGAGACCTGCGCAGAGCAAAGCAGCTGCCGTTGTTTTGCGCAATGCCCTTTTTTTGCTGCCTAAACAAAGTCTACAATTATCCCAAGAGCACACAAATCTTCTTGTTTTCCTCCCAGCATCCTGTTCCCCTTCTGATTTACCTCTCCCATTTCTCCACTCCCAAACTCCCCTATGCGGGAAGGCGGAGTGGATGTGTCCAGTAGGGTTTGTCAGTGGGAGGGGGTGGTTGTGAAATGGTATAGTCTGATAGATGGAGTGGGCATGAGACTGTGTGTGTGAGCAGAATAGTAAAGGAGCCCTGGAGACGGGGAGGATGGAGGCACAGAGCCAGAAAATTGCATTGCATATTTGGTGATTAGTTTACCTCATGGGTTTCTTTCTTTAGTCTTCCTCTTCTTCTTTTTCCTCATCTTCATCCTGGTCATTAGTCTATTGCGCATATCATCCGTGTAGCTCACATTGCCTGTATTGCAAGCAATTTCTGTATTGCACATATATCACTTTTTTCCATACGTTTTGAACATTGAATTTCCACGACCTGTTTGTGATTAACTGGATAAGGATTAAAAATCATACACATTCAAAGGTTAAAATCATCGGAATTCAGGATGATTCTGTAATTAATCATTTGGATACATTTGTGAACTGGTTCATTAAAACGGACTTGTCGTTGGCTCTCCAATCTGACATCACTAGAGAGTTTGCTGAGAGTTTGACTCGATCAATATTTAGCAAAGTAAATATTTTCTAAAAATTACGAAAAAATATATGTAATTTAATTTTATAATAAGTAATTATGTATATATGCATACAATAATACAAGAACGTTAATATGGTTACAAAATTGTTGCCATCAATCCTAGATATTTAAAATTGTTTTACTTAAAAATATTTTGTTCAATATTTTGCTCAAGGCATGAATTAAGTCATACATATCATTACAATTTTGGGAAGTTGCACCTTGTGACATTTTACAACCTGAACAAATGTTGTCTTGTCATAAAAAGGTAAAATCATGTAAATGTGAAATGTTATTTTAAGAGACTTGTTGACCTTGACACACAGCTTTGTTAAAATAAATAAATAAATACATAAATAATTGTATTATTTAAATACATAAATCATTTATAAATAAATAAAAAAAAACATATCTTAATAATCTTTTCAGGAATTTAATTATTTTTATGAGGCTTCTTTTGTTTCTCAGCCTGACATTTTTAACAGTTTGACATTCATTTGCACAGTTGATAAGCACGGTATCAATTCTTCTGCATCTTTATTATTACATTATCAGCCCTTTAAATCAATAACGGTTTATTGAAACTTGTCGACTTATGCCTAGTTCAGACTGCACGATTTTCAAACTCGTCGGATCACTGCAGACAGCAGATAAATGGCTATCCACCTGTCACTCAAAATGGCTACGCCCTTAATTATGCAGGACTTTAAGGCTTTATATAATGTAAATGAGTTATAAAAAAAATTCACCCCCCTCACAGTTGTCATGAAGGGCAAAATTAGCCGTATAGACCAAAAACACAATTTGTACCAGGCTGTAAACATGTTTTTTTTTCTGCTGTAAAGTTGGGCATTTTAACATGGGGCTCCAAATTGTCTGTGCGCTGATTTGCAGCAAAAGGGAGAAAAAGAAAAAAAAAGATTATGGCGGAGGAAATGGTTGGGGAGACACAGGGAGTAAGGGTTGTGTTCTGCGAAGAGAGTTTGAGGTAAATAAATCATTTTGCAAAATGCTACTGTTGCGGCTGGTCAAGCAAATGTTTGTGCTTTGTTTCGGTTTGATATAATTGTAAATATATCCATTAAAATACTGATATTCCGGTCTATAACTCCTCCCCGAACCTCCTGCTGCCCTGTATCTTGCGCTCTCATTGGCTGTAGGTCATCGCCGATGTATTTTTCAGTCAGAACACATTTCACACAGCAGGAGTTTGAATTGCAGAGTCAAAATCGGGGCTAAAATCGGGCAGTCTGAATTAGACATTACAGTCCCATAGACATATAGGCATCTATGTATTTATTAAAGGAACACTCCACTTTTTTTGAAAATAGGCTCATTTTACAAGTCCCCTAGTGTTAAATAGTTGAGTTTTACCGTTTTTGAATCCATTCAGCCGATCTTTGTGTATCTGGCGGTAGCACTTTTAGCATAGCTTAGCATACATCATTGATTCTGATCAGTCCATTAGCATCTCATTCAAAAAATGACCAAAGACACTTTCAATATTTTTCCTATTTAAAACTTGACTCTTCTACAGTTACATCGTGTGCTAAGACAAACTGAAAATGAAAAGTTGCGATTTTCTACATCTATATGGCTAGGAACTACTTTCTCATTCCTGCGTAATAGTCGCGGATCTTCGCGGCCGTACCATGGCTGAAGCAGCGCAATGATATTACGCAGCGCCTGAAAGTAGCCCCCAGCTAGGTAACTTTCAATGTGACCGGCACTAAGTTTGTGTAGTTGCAGAGAAAGTTTCAGGCTTGCAGCCGACAAATTGTTGTGGATTTACCTGTGTGATTAGCCATGGTTCTGTGTGTTGTAAAGGGCTGTTATAGTAAGTCGAAGGTGTATACTACCACTATGTTTCACAGAATACCAACGAATCATTGCGCCGCTGCAGCCATGATACGGCCGCGAAGATCCGCGACTATTACGCAGGAATGAGAAAGTAGTTCCTAGCCATATAGGTGTAGAAAATCGCAACTTTTAATTTTCAGTTTGTCTTAGCACACGATGTAACTGTAGAAGAGTCAAGTTTTAAATAGGAAAAATATTAAAAGTGTCTTTGGTCCTTTTTTGAATGAGATGCTAATGGACTGTTTAGAATCAATGATGTATGCTAAGCTATGCTAAAAGTGCTACCGCCAGATACAAAGATCGGCTGAATGGATTCAAAAACGGTAAAACTCAACTATTTAACACTAGGGGACTTGTAAAATGAGCCTATTTTCAAAAAAAGTGGAGTGTTCCTTTAAGGACAGTTCCACCTACTGGCTGGAACAGATAATGATGAGTGAGCTACAAGCTTTTGCTTGTAAGAATGCAAACAAAATGGAAAAGAGCTCCGGGTGTCCAGACTCTTTTTAAAAAAAGTTGAACTTTTAACATGACACGCCACAAGAAACCGAAAAGCAGATGAGGCGCAACAGTCAGTGTGCTGGTGCTAAGCACATTTCTGGTAGGGCTATAGCCCCAGCAAGACCCGGCCTTGCGCCGACACTGCAAGTCAGCGATTCTTTGAGGGAAAATGTCCTTTTTGGGAATTTATTTATTTTTTGCTCATCCTTTGTGCAAAACAACACACTGAGACCATACTACTTAGAATGACAAATTGCCTGCTTATAAAGGCCGACACTAGCAAATGTGTGTAAGTTAGTGTGCTCAGCTAGTGTGCTTCCACAGACTGCAAACTAGTAGAAATCTAAGACCTCCAGGAAATAGTATTGATAATTGATTTCAATTGCTCTGCTGTCGCGAGGGTTCTCCGAAACGTTAAGCCACTTGCCGTAATTACAGTCTCAAACAGGATAAACCTACACGACGTGCTTTTGAATGACTGAAAAGGAAAGACAGGCAGCCGCAGCGTTCTCATAAAAAGCAAGTAGGTCAAGCGCTTTCTTTTAATCCTGGCTTAGTCTGTGCCCATGTCTGGTTGATGGGAGCTCTCAAAGCTCCAAAGGAGGCAGAGAAAATCCCACTTTCTTCTATACTGCCAAAATTTTTCCATATTCCCTATGTTTAGAATCAAAGTATGCTCAGCTGTCAGTGCATCACTCAACTCCTGCATTCTCTTTGGACTCGGATCTCTTTGAAAGACATTGTTTTTATTGTATTTGCACACGCCTGATGTTTGTTTAGTTATGAAACTCCACAGGAAAGCATCAGAGATGAAATCGATGGAAGTCTCAGCGTGAAATCATTTACAGCTTACATAAAGCCTAATAATCATCCAATAAGCCAGCCAACAAAAATTAACTAAAAACTGCCCTGATTAGCTCACTGTTATTGCTTATCCGCAGCGATGGAGATGCATCGCCGTGGGCACGAAAATACATTTATATCCGAGTGAAGAATCAGAACATCCCTGGCAAAGTCACGGCGGCCTCTGATTGGCTGGTGAGCCGACTCAAAAGGCCATGCTTTCTACACAATTAGCTGCTCTCTGGGTCCCCAGAGGAGAAACAAGCAATGCGTGTACTCTCTGACCGACATGACGGAATAGTATGTAAGGCACTGAGGATTTCTGCTGTGAAAGTGGGACACAGTGGCACAGTGTACAAGGACAACAGGTATGAGATGTGTCAAACAGCAGCGTAAAGGTCTGGTCTACTGCTAAATGCAGTGTCCGTTAACTTACACATGCAATTTCTGGAATATAATCAATCATCATCGGAAATACTGTATATACGTACAGAACTTCACTCTTTCATACTGTTGAAATGCATAATTTGCAGGGAATCAGATCTCATTTTGGTAGGATCTTCTTTGCGTGCGTTCTTAATTCTGCTTGTTTTTTTTACACTGCCATCATTTTCGCATTCGTCTTGTTTTCCAGTGAAAATATCTAAAAAAATACATTTACTTGAGAAGCAAAATTGTGTAATTGCACTAAGCTTTGTTTTCAGAGATAAGATTTACAATATATACACACTCTGCCATTGGAAAATTTGGGGTCAGTTACTGCGTTTTTGCGTTACTCCCTAAAAAAGTAACTAATTACATTACTTACTTTTACGGAAAGTATTGCCATATTACTTTTGGGTTTGTTTCTCACCTGAGCTGTGCTTGCTTGTTTGTTTTTCAATAGCCGAAAGTTCTATTTTTGGCAAATGTAAAGTTGCTTTCACACCAAAAGTGAAATGAGTAAGGCTCAGGCTGAAGGAAATGTAGATTCACACCTGTACAAACAAACCTTTCAGCTGTGCTGCCATTCTGGATTGCAGAAGAATAGGACTCAGATAAAAGAAAAATCAACACTATAAAATCAAATAATGAAACACTAATGTGATGTTTATCTAAATTCAAAGGTCAGCCGTTTGGTTAAAGGTGCACTATGTAACATTTTTTTCAGTAAAATATCCAAAAACCACTAGGCCAGTGTTATATATTTTGTTCAGTTGAGTACTTACAATATCCCAAATGTTTCCAACTATTTGTAAATCGTGAGAAAATTGCTATTTTAACCAAGGAACCGGGACGTGTGAGGGAGTCGCCTGTCAATTGCTGCGTTATCCTCGGTTTCGCTTTACTCTTACTACAGTGTGCAACAAGTGTCATAGCAGTCACCGAGCGAACGCACAGAGTAACGTCATAACGTCATTTTAAACACACTCAAATGTATCTAATATATATATATAAAGAATATAAACAGAGCTGCGTTACCTCATACTCATGACCGGAAAAGTGGAAGTGGCGCCGGCGACTGTCATAATAAAAGTCCCGCTGCTCGCGAGGCGTGTGTTGCGTTCATCTTATTAACAATCGCTCCAGCGGCCTTGCTCAGCTCCACAACACTCGGCCCTGCACTGCTTCATATTACAGTAACATTAATAATCACATCCATGAACATGATTACTGCCCGAGTCCTATCCCGATTCTTTTCCACCGGCTGTGAGGTGAAGACCACATGTCCCAAGATTCTGCGCTCAAACGTGGCATCATCAAACTACTCCTTTGTTTTGAATAGGCGACCTCTAGCGGACGGAAACGTTACAAAGTGCACCTTTAATAAAGTGAGATTAATTACATAAAGTATGTGTTTACCTTATTTAATTATTGCAGGTTTGTGTAATATTCTGGCTTTGTATTTGTCTGTTTTGATTCCTTTTGAAGAATACGGAATCGTTTTTGAGCAAGTGAGATGGGTAAATGCATACTCACGTTTAGTGTAGAACTACAATAACCATCATGTTCACACACAGCGCACACAATGCCTTTGCACTTTACTCATGATTTCTCTCAACATTGGGGACAGGAGAGATGTCAGTCAATAAATAAATATAACGTGTGTTACTTATTTGAAAAAGTAACTCGGATATTTTGTAAATTAAAAAAATTCAAACTTTCTACTCAAAGAATACATGGTTTCCAGAAAAATATGAATCAGCACAAATGTTTACAACAGCAACAATAAGAAGTTTGAGCAGCAAATCAGCATATTAAAATTATTTCTCAAGGATCATGTGACACTGAAGACTGGAGTAATGATGCTGAAAATTCAGCTTTACCATCACAGGAATTAGCTACATTTTAAAACTTTGTTTTAACTTATTATAATGTTTCACAATATCAGTATTTTTAATTAAATAAATGCTTTGAGAGCATATTAGACACTTCCTTCACAAACATTAAAAAAACTTACCAACCCCAAACCTTTGAATGGTATATATTGAACTGTGTAAATAAATAAATAATTGATTGGATAATCGAATAGTTGATTTTAATAGATATCAACATTTTGCTGCACATGTAAACACACTCATTGATTTCTGCCCGCTTCCGATTTCATCATGATCCCCAGACACTAAGTAGCTAAATATGACAAATTTACTATTTACCACAGACAGAAGGTGATGATTTCATCTGCCCCTCGTTTTGACATACTGAGGTATGAAGCTCTTTTTGCAGTGACCACATCCTCTCCCTCCTCCCTCTCTTCACGTGAACTCATGTGATCCAGACTCTAGCTGTGATATGAGCGGGCGGTTGCTAATAGTGACAAAAGACCGTGAAGAGAATCAGAGCGTGAGGGACTCACAGCTCCATTGACTATGAGCTGTGAGGCAGTGAGAGACAAACACACATATAGCCTACACACGAAAACAAATAACAAATGTTCTTTTTTGCTCTCTTTAAAAGGTAGTATCTTTTCATGAATGCTATAGTTGTAAGTTAGTGCCAAATGATAAGCATTGACAGCCAAATCAGCATATTAAAATTATTTTCGTTGTGACACTGAAGACTGTAATGGCTGCTGAAAATGCAGCTTTGCCATCAAAGGAATAAATTACATTTTAAAATTAAAACAAAAGGCAGTTATTTTCAATTGTAATATTTCACACTATTTCTGTTTTTTAATCCAATAACTGCAGATAAATCAAATATATTTTGATTATATAATACAGTATAGTATGTAGCCTAAATAATTAGGTAAAACAGTACTATAATATAGTGAAATGTCTTTAATATGTGTTATTTACAAAAACATTTTGTTCCCAAATAATGGTTTAGCTTAGCAGCAGGGGCCAATGGGCCGTGTTAAACATAGATCAGTACATAGATGCCACATTAGCAGTTGTTTCCATGGGCCGCTATACATAAGCCATCCGCCATATTGGACCAGTCAAAGCCGGTCCGTGAACATTTGAGAGCAAGTTGACTGAGCATCTGCCACCGTAGTTACACACATATAAATATCTATATCTGCAATAGACTTCAGCAGATGATTTTGCTAAATGTCATCATTTAGAAATAAAAGGCATTTTTTCTATACTGCTGTTTGCCCTGTGACTGAATGCCCTGCTTCAAAAAGCTGTGTCTGCTGTGAGACTTCAGTAAAAACGCCCGCTGTTGTGATTGGCTGACATCTTTGCATTTTAAATGAGCGGAGGGGGCGTGGTTTAACGAGGTCTACGACGCACGAGCTGCTGCCAGAGAGACGGATGGACCTGAGTTCACTTCTCATCAGTTCTCTCAGCATGTCTCAGTTCAGGGTGAACTGTTGTAGTTACAGCATATACTTCAGGTTATTAGTTTATTTCTAGTCGGAGGGGCTGTCACTCATGTCAGAAAGTTAGTAACTTTAGTAAATTATGGATCAGCGCTGACTCGAGACGCGAACCGTTTAGAACGATTCAGTCCGATTTGGTGAACTGGTTCGGTTCACTAAAAAGAACCGGTTCAAAAGAAAGATCGTTCGCGAACCGGACATCACGGAGACGGAGCGATTGCTAACAAAGTTATTTATAGTAACTACTGAGTTGTGAGAGCGCTGTCTGTCAGCGCGAGTTTATTGTGTTTGTATCTGAGAGTTCTGAATAAACACGAGTCCCAGTCACACCGAGTCCGTCTTCATCATTATTCTACCAACTTTGTAACACATGCAATGTACCATTACAGCGAGATGAACGAGTTAGTAAGTGTTGATTAAAGCATTATTTCTGGATATGTTTCAATCATATGAAAAGCGTCAGTGACGCGCATTGAGTACACAGCGCAAACAAAGACACAACAGCAGTAATCGAATGTAATCCAGTTTATTGTGGGGAAAGCTGGCTAGCCTAGCCGGATACCCTCACGCTTACCCCCCTTCTGCTTAATCTTGCGCCGCGTTTGGTGCCTCCGCTGTGGGCCAGATGCAGTACTGGGGGTCGGGGATGTTGAAGGCCGAGCTTCGGCGTGTGTGAGGTTTATCTCTAAAGATGTGGCTCTGCCGATGTTGAACAGAAACTCCCGACTGTATGCACATTTAAGAACAGATAGACGCGACGAGGACGTGCAAAAACACTGACTCACAAGATAGAAAACACGAAAACACCGTTCTGTCGGGATAGAGAGAGAAGCCGCTGCGTGTGCACGAATAATAAATAATTAGCTACACATAAGAAATCACTGATCACAGATCAGAAGGAACTGAAAAAAGACTTCTGTTTTCATTTGTACATCCAAACACTGAGAAACTGCCAACGTTCACAAGCAATGATCTCTTGAGCGTTTGCATGGGCGTGCCAGATTCTCTGGGCGGAGGAAAGGGAGGGAACCGTTCCTGCTTGGACGTCAAACCAGGAGACTTCAGGATTGGCTCGTCTGGCCTGTCATTTTCTCAAAGGCAAAGAAAGACAGCCAGAACTCGGGTTTACACCGATCAACATTTCTATCCACTTGGGGACAATATTCAGGCTAGGGGAACTCATATTAATGTTGAAATACCTCATAAAATGAAAATTTCATGCCATGGGACCTTTAAATCGCATACAATAGTCCATAAATCAAATTATGTCCTCATAAACCATGAGTAAACACACACAAATGTTGTAAAACTCAAGCCGCTATAAGCAGGTACCATTAACTTATAAGTTAACGTTATACGTTTTACAGTAACTTTACATACCATTGAGACGGCCTGCTGTAGTCGTCGTTGCTGCTTCTCCTGTTCAATTTCAGCCTCTAGATCTGATTCTGGATCATATATGTATGGCTAAATCCGATTGATCTCCATGGTTTATTTAGGATAACGTTTGTTCCACGTTTAAGGATGTCTCAGCTCTCAACGCAATCGCTGCGCACGCTCGTGATTCTTTAGCTCCGCCCACATGATACGGCTCCAGCCGCTCGTTTTTTTCCGGAAAGATCTTTCTTTTATAAATATAATAAAACTAAAGGCTTTTCGGAGATATGAAGGATGCAGTACTACTCTATAGGCACTCAAGATTGACATGAGATTGACTGAAACTGAGTGTTTCACCCCCCCTTTAAGCTGTTATGTGTCTTGAAAAAGGCGGTTGCTAACAAGTGGCTAAATGAGACTACAGAGGTTGTCGGGAACATTGAACGTCATCACACCAAACAGGCAACCTCAGTCCACTTTTACAGCCTCGTTATGCTTATTTTTGTGCTCTTATAAACTCGTCCAACTCAAACGTTCTGGGAAAATGTTTTTAGATAAAAACTGAAAGAGTTGTTGGAAGCTTAGTGATGACGTTGAAGTCGAGCGACCGTGGTGTAGTTCGTTTATAGCCTACCTTTAGCTTTTCACTTCTGGCGACTGCATTTAGGCTTTAAAATTCATAGAAGTCATGTTCATCTGTGAAAATTATCTTGAAGTACAAAACGTGTAAGTATCATAAACTTGTGTTGATCACAGAGCTTGTTTTTTGCGATAATCCAAAAGCCTATGGAAAATTCCTATTGGGTTTTTGACGAGGGAACCAGGAGACTTCCGTTTCAGTGGACAGGATCACACAGACAAAAACAAAAACAGACATTTCGACACGGAACGTACATTTCAAAGTAAAACTGGCTGTAGCATTGTTTTCTTTTAGAGAAACGAGTATGAGAATTTAGCATGTTTCCGAAATATCTGCAAACAACAGTATTTTTAAGCGTTAGTGCAGTCAAAAAACAACATACAGCTTAGTAAAAACCTCTAATATTGAGTTAATACATAAAAACACAAACCAACACATTCTCACCTGTGAAAGGTTATCCCATTTCTCTGAGGTAAATCTGGTTTCAAAACCAGAAAATGCCCAATGCTGTGGCATCATTGATTCTTACTGATGTGACATGCTGACCATACCAAGATGGCTGCCACATGCTGTGTCTGGAGCAGTCGAATGTTGATTATACATATGGTGCTAATCAGACCGTCGGATATTGCAGTCATTTTGGACTTATACTGACACCTAGTGGCATGGATGTAGCATTACTCAAAAGTTTTTCTTTACTGACCTTGCATCCTAATGTGCATACTTCTATCCATCCTAAATAGTAGGCTAGTATATGATATTAGAATAACCATGTCCCAAAGCATAGTCCTTTGAAAAGTCCCCGGATGTGTTTACTGGCGTGAGGGTGGGACTACCTGTCACTCACATTAAAATGCATAAATAGCAAACCACAACAAACCAATCCATTTTCGATGGACTAAATCAAGTACCGCCCTACATTTTTTTTCCTGTTTGAGAAGCCATTTCACTCACACATATGTCAAGATAGGGAAGAAAAGACTATCGCACTTAATTCAGTTTTTGCCACCTTAAGGCTTTCTCTGCGGTTATGATTCATTATCCTATGTCCTAAAGTGTTTTGTACTACTTGATACATGGAAGGTTTTCTGTACCCCACTGGGAAGCATTTATGCCCTCACTGTTGCCATCATAGCGATGTTGGCTAATGGGAGGTACTTTCTTGCTTTTTTCCAGAGACCACCAGTCGGCTCTAAATCTGGCCCTGTCACATTTTCATAAAAGCTCAAATTTAATTTGCAGCCATTTGTGTGTTTCTGCCTCACAGTGAACTGTGGCTATAAATACCTGGGTTGCACAGGGACAGAGATGCTGCGCATAATCAAAGAGAACCTCAGCAGAGACAAATAATCAGGAGAGAGGGAGAGCAAAAGAGCAAGCGGAAAGCGGTAAATAATGATTAGAACCAGGAATAGAGGGAAAATGGAATCATAAATAAATAGGGAATAGATATGCTAGTATAGGAAAGAAAGGGATGCTGGGAAACTGGAGGAGCGTTCAGCAGGTGATATGGATGACCTGAAGAAAGTGTTCTTTCTCACCTCAGCTCAATGACTCATTTACTGACTCATCTGTCCTGTCACACACACATGCTGCCCACACATACCTCTTCAACCAGTTAGGCGTATGTACTTCAATAGACTTCAAAAATATGCAAAACAGCCAAAATGGTGGCCATCGTAGCACACAGTAATATTCAAAAGTAGCAATGGTGCTTTTGTTAATACTTGAAAGGCATGAAATGTGTAATTTCCAAGGGTGTCTAGGCAGGCTTTATGCTTCTATTGAGAGCCCTCCAAAAATCGGTCACTTCTACACTTCACTGGCCAGCGGCCATATCACCCTGTAGCTGTAGCCCAAGACTGGTTTCCCACTGAAGCTAAGCAGGGCTGAGCCTGGTCAGTACCTGGATGGGAGACCAACTGGGAAAACTAGGCTGCTGCTGGTTGAGGTGTGAGTGAGACCAGCAGGGGGCGCTCACCTTATGGTCTGTGTGGGTCCTAACGCCCCAGTATAGTGATGGGGACACTGTACTGTAACAAGATGTTACAGTATGAGACGTTAAACCGAGGTCCTGACTCTCTGTGGTCATTAAAAATCCCAGGATGTCCTTCGATAAAGAGTAGGAGTGTAATCCCGGCATTCTGGCCAAATTTGCCCATTGGCCTCTGTCCATCATGGCCTCCTAATCATCCCCATATACGGATTGGCTCTATCACTCTATCTCCTCTCCACCAATCAGCTGTGTGGTGGGCGTTCTGGCTGCCGTCGCATCATCCAGGTGGATGCTGCACATTGGTGGTGGTTGAGGAGATTCCCCCCTTCTATGTAAAGCACTTTGAGTGCCTAGAAAAGCGCTAAATAAATGTAACAAAGTATTAAATTATTAATTAAATAAATGATTACTATAATGAACTATTTGCTAATTAAAGGTGTTCCTACAAGTTCTAGCACAGTGGTTCTCAACCTTTTTTTTTTGACGCTCAACCTTTTTTTTTTGACGTGCTGCGTTAAAAACTGTCCGACCAATGAGATCAGCGCTTTTGTTCACGTGCCTGGAGCTGCTGAAGTTACAGTAAAACACGACTTGGTGGCGCTCAAGCACAAAACGGTCTTGCCGAGCACACATTGATACGACGAAGAAGAAGTACGTACACAAAGAAAAAGATGAGCTGCTAATGCTGCTTGCCAGTTAGAAAAAAGTGTGTGAATGATTTTTACAAGCACGTAAATGCTATCTCTCTTCTTCTTCTGCGTGACAAGCGAGTGTCAGAAGCGTAAAGTGGCACAGAACCACCTTGTTTACCGGGAGCGGCATCTACTGAATTTGCATGTTCACTCGGCGCATCGCCATATATATATATATATATATATATATAAAAAATTGAAACATGCACAGCAGGAAATGGTCTGTATCTGTGGTGCAGATGGGCAGACGCGCAGACGCACAGATCGCTCGGACGTGACCTGGAAGAGTTGAGGCCAAGTGCAGGCTGACTAACGAGGCGTGAGCAAGTGCAATGATCTCAGGCCGAATAATTCAAGGGGAGCCAGGTTTCAGACAGCAGGTCTAAAAGGGCACAGCGCAAGGGGCTTCAAATGCAGCATATGCTGAAATTGTGTAAAAGTAAAAGACTATGATTGAAGGGGGAGTTCTGTCAGAGTGAAAGGCAAGCAAAGGTTTGCGTAAACTCAAATAAATCACTTGATAAGTGCAGCTTTCTCACCCATGTTGAAATATGTCTTAATGAAGCATGTTTACACATCACATATTAGCATATTACTCTTGAGATTAAAATACATTTATTAGAGAATACATTTATTTAAAAGGTTAAATAAATGTTCAGTGATATATTTTAATTTTGACGCAATTTTTTGGTCATCCTGGCATGTGTGGAAAGTGTTAAACCATGTGTGTTACAACGAACTCCACGTTAGGTTGAGCCCCGCTCTCCTCTATACTTTGGGCTTTACAAGGTTTTCCACTGAACTCTTCATTTGCTCCGCCCATCCGAGTCAGGAATCAGGATATGGAGAGCAGTCCAACAGCAGACAAGTGGGCTTTCATGGGTTCACACTGCTCCAACATTTGAGGAGCATGTGAGTGCGGGGGGCAAAGAGCATACTGGTGGGTTTGTTTGTTAGCACCCCTGACATTTACCGGGCTAACAGAAAATGTCAGTGAATGCCAGATGTTAGCTCTGGTTATGATGCAGCTCTTGAAAAGCCTGAGCTATTGATCCATAGCCTCCCTCCCCTCACCCAATTCACGTCTCCTCTCAACCTGCCCCTTCACTTGTCTTTTCGCTCTCCTCCTCCTCTCCCTATCTTCTCCTGCCCTGTGCGGAGCAACCGACACCTGTCAAAGATCAGAAGTCAAAGGTCTGAATAATGGATCTTATGCACATACTGGATGAAACAGTCAACATTTACTTTTATTCAGCGGGTTCTGCTGCTATTACACTAGCCATGTTCATGCTTGAGAAGACCAGCCCTGTCTTACATGAGTGGGCTACATTTCATACAATATGACGAGATGAATTATGGATGTTAAGGGCAAATGCTTTGAGCCCCACCTGAATCAGACAAGCCTCTGATGGAAAATCGGAGCTGACCTTCCCAGCTTTGACACGCCATCTCACATTTCTTCACCCCCAGAGAGAAGTTTTATTGCTCAGAGGTTGCTCTTTCATAGCTTAGGAAACTTAATGGACTCATGAAAGTACTATGTGTCAACTTTGCCTTTAGCAAATTTCTCAGGGAAATCTTTGTGTTTTTATTGAAATCTGGTGAATACTACTTGAATACACCTTTACACCTCATATTTATAGATTAACTCTTTCCAGCGTTTAAAAAAAAAAAGTTGCCAGCCACCGCCAGGGTTTTTGATAATTTTCACAAAAATGTAATGGACCATAGAATATTTTGTTGTATGAATATCTGAGCATGCAATACATCAAAAGAAAGAATAGACCCTCTGCTTTTAAACAACAACGAGTCCATCAACAGCCCTAATGATTGCACAGTCCTATTGAGAATGAGAAGGTGACGTAACGATGTTCACTCCGTGTTGCATTTCGGGGAAGGCGCCGCAATATTGGGAGGATACACTAGGGCTGTGCAATTAATTGAATTTCGATTTCGATTTTGGCTCCCAACGATCACCAAAATAGTAGAAAGAAAGAAAAAATGATTATTTTGCCATGTTCTGTTTTGCAAGAACACTCTTATTTTGTCTTGTTTTCTGAACGAAACGCGCACGCGCACATCCGCCCCTCCCGAAGCCACAAACTCTCTCAGGTCGTGACTCGTCTGCATATCATCCACTGGAATTTAAAAACTCGGCGCGAGTAAAGATGGCAGAAGGAGGGCAGTTACAGCAGCGCTTGGTGAGCAAAAAAGGCAAAACCAACTCCGTTGTCTGGGAACAGTTTGGCTTCGAGGAATCAGACGACGAGCAGAAACATGCTACGTGCAAGATTTGCTACATGGTAGTGGCTGCAACACATTCCCAAAGTCATGTGAAATAATCGTGTTACATAATCGTGATTTCAATATTGACCAAAATAATCGTGATTTTCGTGATCCATTGCCATGGTTATTTTGATAGCGAGACCGGGAGAGCAGCTTAAGATTTGTTTGAATTTTTTCAATATGGTGCAGTTTCTTGGGGAGAAATGGAGAAGGGGGAAGCGAAAGGAAAAGGGCTCTATCGGGAGAGACTAAATAACACCACCAAACAGCGTTATTTAGAGAAACTGCTTGACATCAACAACATCGACCTGTACGACCTACAGAATGATGCTATCACCTCTCACACACCCTGACATCGTCAATTATCTGGTTATTTGGTGGTGTTATTTAGTCTCTCCCGATATAGCCCCTTTCCTTTCACTTCCTCGTTCTCCATTTCTCCCCAAGAAACTGCGCTGTATCTCAAAAATGCAAACAAATCTCAAGCTGCTTGTTCTCACTGTCGAAATAACCATGGCAACGGATAGCGTATCCTCCCAAAATGGCGGCGCCTTCCCGAAATGCGACTCGGACTGAAAACATTGTGACGGAACTCCTCATTCTCATAGCTCGTCCTGGGTCGACATTTCATTAAGTAACATTAGAAAGTTTTGATTTATATGCTGTTTAATGTTGATGATCACGTTATTTTACATATGCGTCTGCTTACATAGGATCGCTTGTTTTTTTGCGTCTTCCTCGTCTGTGTTTCGATCAGGAGATTCTGTACTCATTCAGAAGATGCGTAATAGCGCCCCCTAGCGTCTAACAGTGAAAACACGGAAAATTCTGTTTGGCAGGGAAGCGTTTTCTCATAAATAACGGAAAATTCCGTGTTTGGCTAGCCTGACGTCGTTATATTGGAGCGCGGGGCACAACCTAACACGGGTTAGTTGTAACGCGCATGTTTTAACCCTTTCCACACATGCCAGAATGACGAAACTTAGTGCATTTACTAGTTGCCATATCAACATTATTTAGAGAAAAAATAGCACCAAAATTAAAAAATCTCTGGAAGATATTACTGAACATGTATTTAACCATAGCAAAAGTTAATTTCTTACTTAAGTTTAGTTTTCATCTCTGTTTTTTTTTTGTTTATTTAAAATAAGACAAATCCGATATTATTTTAATCTTATATCTGTTATTTAACAGTTGAGATCATTCTTTAATGCTGATCTAACCAGCAGAAGACACGAGCCAAGATTTAAATCCCAGTTGCGCAGATGGGGTGCGTTGTAGCACTGCGTTACAATGAGCCCCTATTAGAAATATGCCATTATATTCTATACTTTTATGAATTCTTCTGAGAAACCATGAGAAAAGGGTGAATAATGACTGAGAGTTAATGTTCAGAAATTATTAATTATAATTATGTTTTTAATTATGCTGTATAGCTGTATTTAGCGATGTGTTTGTAGTCAAACTCAAAAATGTATATTTTTAATGATAAAAAAATGCCATTATTTTATATGAAAAAGGTAATATTGTATTTTATTGACAAAATATTTTAGTTTGTCTTGTATATTTTTTCTATTAGATCAGATAACATATGTTCGTTTTACAATGTTTCCCTCACATGTTACAATGTACCCCACCTATGGGGCATGTTGTCACATTTCACTTCCATTCTTTCGGGGTAAATCAAGAAAAAAGTATACACTGTATAAATTAAACAAAACCACAAAATTGTACTAGACAAGTGTCCAATTAATGTGGGAAAAAAGAAATACTCTGAACCCCAAGTGGATTTACACAAACTGAGAAACTCAAAAAGCGTTAGGTTGTGCCCTGCTCTCCCCTACTCAATTCTAGTCAGAATATGAGTCTGATACTGCTCCGTTGGGCTGTGATTATAAGGCATGTTTCAACCGAACCAGGAAAGAAAATGCCTCTGCACTAAATTGGATAGACCTACAACCAATCAGAGCAACGGAGCGACGCATAGTTGTCAACAGAACTCAACTGCACGAACGCTGAAAGAAGTAGAAGAAGAAGATGAGTGTAAACCAAGCGGCAACCTCCCCCAGTTTCTCTTGAAGCCAATACGGAAGTGACTTAAACTGCAATTCATCGACTGGCCGCTAGGGACAGGCTCCAGAAGGGAGCAGAATCTCATTGAGCCCCATGTTAAAATCCCCAACTTTACAGCAGAAAAAAAAAAACATGTTTACAGCCATCAATTTTGCCCTTCATGACAACTGTGAGGGGGGTGAATTTTTTTTATTTATTAAACTCATTCGTTTACATTATATAAAGCCTTAAAGTTCTGAATAATTAAGGGCGTGGCCATTTTGAGTGACAGGTGGATTGCCATTTATCTGCTGTCTGTTAGTCATCGCGTCACCTCAGCTCCAGCCACGTCCCGCCTCTTTGCCCATGTTCTATTATCCGGGAGTGACGCGTGATGATGCACTGCCAAGATGGCAACGGCCAGCTCGTCCCTACTTTGCGCTTCAAAACTCTTCAGAATCCTATGGGTGACGTCACGGACACTACGTCTATATTTTTTTACAGTCTATGGTGTAAATGATCTTTGCCGGTTTTGTAAAAAGGAATTTAAGGATACACGGAGTACTTACCAACACGATCATCATTTTTGAGAGAAATAGAAAAGGTGAATGCATACAAGCAAGTTCTCCGTTTAGGATTAGAACAAATTCAACCCCAGCGCTCTTTGGTGACGTGAATGCTTACGTTACTGTTGATCATCTGTCCATTATCGTATAAAGCCCACCCTGACTATTTTATTGGTCCGAACAGCTCTGGTTCGAGCATAGTTGCTCCACAACGGATCAAGTCCAGACCGAACTTCCCGACCTCAAATGTTGTGGGCGGGGCTTGTTTAATACCTACATGTATTTTGTTTGTAAATCTGCTTATCTTCAAATAAAAAAAATCAATAAATGTTGTGGGCGGGGATAAGTTCGGCTGGCATCCAGGCTAGTGTTTGGCGGGGAAAGAGTTAATTCATGATATTTATAAACATTATAAACCTTTAAGATGTGTATGTATTCAAGGTGTAAGGAAAATGTGAAATTATTTAACATTTTTATTGTTTAACATAGTTATTAAACATTTTTTAAACCAACATGAAATAAAAAGAAAATATTTCTAAGAACTGAACATGTTAGAATTATAAAAATATTTACATGTACACTCCTATATGTCACACATAATGGTTTCTAGACAAATCCGAGCAGGATTTGAAGCATTGACTCTAAAGCGGACATGTGATGATATAGATCTTTTTATCAGGAGAAAAGTCTCCATTTGCTCTCAATGTTATCTATTAACTGCAGAAACAATTGAGATCTCATTTGTGATTTTTCTTTCCTGCGGACAGGCTCCTTCCTGGATCATTTTGTGTCACCTTCAGTCAGCTGACTAAATGATTGAGCGGTGAAATGGAGCTGAAACACTAGCTGCGCGGTTTGAGATCCTCTCCTTGTTGAGGAAAAACCCGGCAAGTTACCTCATTCATCCTGTTGACATTGTGACAGGTGAAACTCTGGTGAAACTCCTGTTCACGTTGCATTTTTTTAGATGCATGTGCAGTTTTGCCACTTGTCCTCAGAAATCTGATCCATGCAGTGAAGTGGTAAATGTGCTCCATGCATGATGCATTTAGACATACAGTGACAGTAGAGTGAAGCTCTTTTCAAAAAAATTTGAGATTTTCATGCATGCTCATCATCTGTCATCAGAGAACAGCAATCTCTCATTTGTAGACAACTTTTATCTGTAGATACTTTTTTGTAAGAATTTAAAATTAATTTCTTAACATGTTATATGGTCTGTCTTTTTTATTTCGGTATTTCACTGTGTCTTGAGAGTCTTGATTCATGATCTTGTTCATTGGATCCTCATCTTTAGTCACAAATAACTGGTTGTTGGTTAGTCTAGTTTACTCATTGGTTGTTCTTAGTCTTGTTTAGTCATATTGTTGTGGTTTAGTCTTGTATAGTCTTTAGATGTTGTTGGTCAGTCTTGTTGAGTCACAGATTGTTGTTGGTCAGTCTTGTTTAGTCATAGAATTTTGTGGTTTAGTCTTGTATAGTCTTTGGATGTTGTTGGTCAGTCTTGTTTAGTCATAGATTGTTGTTGGTCAGTCTTGTTTAGTCAGATTGTTGAGGTTTAGTCTTGTATAGTCTTTGGATGTTGTTGGTTAGTCTTGTTTACTCATTGGTTGTTGTTGTTGTTGGTTAGTCTTGTTTACTCATTGGTTGTTGTTGTTGGTTA
The DNA here is from genome assembly GCF_949357685.1 of Gobio gobio. Classification (NCBI taxonomy): domain Eukaryota; kingdom Metazoa; phylum Chordata; class Actinopteri; order Cypriniformes; family Gobionidae; genus Gobio; species Gobio gobio. Next base: position 41,746,693 of record NC_137105.1, on the reverse strand, counting down.
GTCTTGTTTAGTTATAGATTGTTGTGGTTTAGTCTTGTATAGTCTTTGGATGTTGTTGGTCAGTCTTGTTTAGTCATTGGTTGTTGTTGGTTAGTCTTGTTTAGTTATAGATTGTTGTGGTTTAGTCTTGTATAGTCTTTGGATGTTGTTGGTTAGTCTTGTTTACTCATTGGTTGTTGTTGTTGGTTAGTCTAGTTTACTCATTGGTTGTTCTTAGTTTTGTTTAGTCATAGATTGTTGTGGTTTAGTCTTGTATAGTCTTTGGATGTTGTTGGTTAGTCTTGTTTACTCATTGGTTGTTGTTGTTGGTTAGTCTTGTTTACTCATTGGTTGTTGTTGTTGTTGGTTAGTCTTGTTTACTCATTGGTTGTTGTTGTTGGTTAGTCTTGTTTACTCTTTGGTTGTTGTTGGTTAGTCTTGTTTACTCATTGGTTGATGTTAGTCAGTCTTGTTTAGTCTTAGATTGTTGTTCATTAGTCTTGTTTACTCATTGGTTGTTCTTGGTCAGTCCTATATACTCATTATTTGTTGTTGATCCAATTTTTAGTAAAGGATTGTTGTTGGTTAGTCTTATTTACACATCGTTTGTTGTTGGTTATTTTTATATACTCGTTTGTTGTTGTTGGTCAGGCTTGTTTAGTAAGGGATTGTTGTTTAGTCTGTATAGTCTCTGGATTGTTGGTTAGTCTTGCTTACTCATTGGTTTTTGTTGGTTAGTCTTGTTTAGTCAGATTGTTGTATTTTAGTCTTGTATAGTCTTTGGTTGTTGTTGGTTAGTCTAGTTTACTCATTGGTTGTTCTTAGTCCTGATTAGTCATAGATTGTTGTCGTTTAGTCTTGTATAGTCTTTGGATGTTGTTGGTTAGTCTTGTTTTTACTCATTGGTTGTTGTTGTTGGTTAGTCATGTTTACTCATTGGTTGTTCTTGGTCAGGCCTATTTACTCATTATTTGTTGTTGATCAGTATGTTTTAGTAAATTATTGTTGTTAGTTAGTCTTATTTACACATTGTTTGTTGTTGGTTACTTTTATTTACTTGGTTGTTGGTCAGGCTTGTTAAGTAAGGGATTGTTGTTGTTTAGTCTTGTATAGTCTCTTGATTGTTGGTTAGTCTAGTTTACTCATTGGTTGTTCTTAGTCAGTCTTGTTTAGTCATAGATTGTTGTTAATTTAGTCTTGTATAGTCTTTGGATGTTGTTGGTTAGTCTTGTTTACTCATTGGTTGTTGTTAGTTAGTCTTGTTTACTCAACTGCTGTTGTTGGTCAGTCTTCTTTAGTCATAGATTGTTGTTGTTTAATCATGTATAGTATTTGGATGTTGTTGGTTAGTCTTGTTTACTCATTAGTTGTTGGCCTGGCTTGTTTAGTGAATGGTTGTTGTTTAGTCTTGTATAGTCTTTGGATATTGTTGGTTAGTCTTGCTTACCTGTTGGTTGTTGTTGGTCAGTCTTGTTTAGTCATAGATTGTTGTTGGTCAGTCTTGTTTAGTCATAGATGGTTGTTGGTCAGTCTTGTTTAGTCAGGTTGTTGTGATTCAGTCTTGTATAGTATTTGGATATTGTTGGTTAGTGTTGTTTACTCATTGGTTGTTGTTGGTCAGTCTTGTTTAGTCAGATTGTTGTGGTTTTGTCTTGTATAGTCATTGATTGTTGTTGGTCAGTCTTTTTTAGTCATAGATTAGTGTTGGTACATCTTGTGCACACATTGGGTGTTGTTGGTTTGTCTTATTTAATCATTGGTTGTTGTTGGTCAGTCTTGTTTTGTCAGTGTAATGATGAGTCAGCGGAGTTGGGATCCATGTGCGGCTTTATTAATAGTAAAAGCAGTAATGCAGGCAGGCAGGCAGGGCCAGATCATCAGCAATAGTAATATCCAAGGCAAAACAGAGACACGGTCACAAAACTCAGGCACAAGATCAGCGTAGCATGCAAACAATCACAGGATATATCCAGGTAGAAGAAGCAGAAACAATAGGCAGGCAGCAAAGGGTCAAACGGGTTAACAGTCCAGGGTCAAACACAGGCAAGGCAAAAATAACAATAGAACGCTCAGTAATATCAGCCAGGGCAAAACAAGACTTTGCAAAGTATGAGTGTGGCTGCATCCAAAATCGCATACTCTGTTGATTAGATACTTATTTTGAATAAGTAATTACTTCACAACCTCTAAAAAAGTATGGGTCCCACTTCATATTAGGTGGCCTCAACTACTGTACTTACATCAAAAAATAAGTACAATTAACTTTTTGTGTTCATATTGTATTGCAAAACACATTTGCGGATATTGAGGTGAGATATGGGTAGAGTTAGGGACGGTGTGGTGGTATGGGTAAGTTTAAGGGTAGGGTTAGTCGTAAGGGAAGTGTCACATGGAACTACAGAAATTAATTACAGATGTAATTACATGCAGGTAATTACTAAAATGAAAGTACAATGTAAAAACTTGTATGTAAACAATAATTGCATTGTATCAAATGATACATTTAAATGTTAGTACATAGTAATTAAGGCCACCGAATATATAGTGGGTCCAAAGTATGTTCTAGTAATCTAGACGTACTACATCCGCCATTTTGCTCTTATAACGTGAGTTACCAGTGTCCACCAGTTGCGTCACATCACCGCCACTGGCAAATCCTCTCCCGCGGTCTCATGGGATAGTAGAGTGTCCATCTTATGCACACTTCAGAATCTCACCGGAAGTAGTAGGTCATCCGGGTACTTTTTGCCTGCTCTTTTATGATACTGTGATTTTGGACATACTTCTTTCGTCACATATGGTTTTCCGCCTTCTATATGTGATTTCAGATGCAGCCTTAAATAGTCCGGTAGATTGGGAACAGGTGTGCATGAAATCACTACCAGGTATTACCAGGTTCCAATGTGAGATGGTGGTCCAGTGGGTTTAACCATGGACCTGATATGCATAAGGTTGCTGGTTTGATCCCAGCGGTCACTCCTTGAGCAAGGCACTTTTCTCCATGTTTGGATGAGGATTGTCCCTGTAATAAGGGACGCACTGTAAGTCGCTTTGGATAAAAGCATCTGCCAAATGCATAAATATAAATATAGGTATTATATAGGTGGGTACTGGGGATTTTGGGAAATGGGGAAAGAGAGTCAATACTCAGGTGACGGAGCCCTCTGGTGGTGAATGGGAGCAACCACAGAGGCATGATTCATGACAGTCAGATTGTTATTGATTAATCTTGCTTAGTCATTGTGTTGTTGGTTTGTCTTGTTTACTCATTGGTTGTTGTTGCAGTCTTGCTTAGTCATTGGTTTACCCCTATGTACATATATAGCCCTTATGTTACCTTTGTCTTTATGTATTAAATGTCCTGTTGGTTCTTTCCTGACTGGGTTTTGGGACTCTTGTACACTGTAAAATCCAACAGTGATTCTAACTAACACTTTTTAGTTAACTTTACTTAGTGTCTTAACTCAATTGAAAAAATCTAGTAATCTGTACTATTCACATACTATTCCTTGTTTACTCAGAAAAAACAAGTTAAGATTAATTGATTGGTTTGAGTGCCATTTTGTTAAGCAAAAAAAAAAAAAAAAAATTACCATTATGGTGATAAGTGTTCACTTTGGTTGAGCACTTGGAACATTTATATTATTAAAACTCTCTTTCTGATGCAGCGATGCAACAAGAAATCACAGTTATTTGGTTTCAAAGGAAGAGAAGTAATAAATAGGTTGCTTTTAAAAGTTGACCTAGCTTCTGACTGAATAATTAACTATAGTTAATGAGTCAGAAATTAAGATCATCTTTTAAAATTAACCTATGTAATATTTCCCTTTGTCATTTAACGATCATTTACAATTGTATTGCTAACACTTACGTCATAAACACCTGTGGAACTTTTAAATGAGTTGATATAATTCCTCTATATTTGTAACAAAAGATATTGCAGCTGATCATGCTTGAGTCACACACAGACTTCAACATTCAGCATGCAAAACACAACAATGGTAACATCTATGGTAGCTAAACTAAGTCAAGAGTAAACCTAAATTAAAAGATCAAGTACTCTCTACAGTTCTTTTTTAGCCACTAGAACTCTTGTGTAAGTGAACTATACTAATTAAGCATTTGTTAGCACAACATAATATTCCTATTTCACTTTACTTGGTTTTTTTAAGGCAATCGGTTTGCATGCTTTTTTCAAGTAAGTCTAACTAATTCGATTTTACAGTGTACATGTCTGGTTTATGTTTAGTGCCCTTTCTCATGCCTCATCAATCTGGTCCTGCTTATTGTGGTTTTTGTTTGCTTCTTTCCCATAATATGTGGGTCTTTAGTTTCATCATAATGTCAGTTTGTTACACAAACATTGATGTTTGGATATAGCCTGAGGGGGTTGTAGAGACATAAAATCCTCAGATAACATTAAATAAAATAGAGCGAATAACTTGCTTCTGTAACACTGTACGCAGAGACATGTTGCAGTCCAGGCTGTTGTGGAGAATTAATTCTCACAAAGAAACATGATGTGCTTTGCCGGTGTGCACAATAATGTCTTTTTGTTGCTGTTGTTAGTGATGTTTGCCACCAAATGTTCCTCATACTTTTACATAATTACTGGCTCCTGTTAAAGCCATTAAGCTTTGCAACGAATGAAAAGATGATTATAGTTGTAATTAGCTTCATGAGAGCAGTGAGCGGCAGAAAGAGATTACGCTCCATTCAAAACACATTCCGGTGAACGATTCTAAAGGCACACTCGCTTCAAAAGAGCATGTGATTCCCAAGAGTCATTGAGACAAGCTGTCCTTTTCTGAAGAATCTGCAAATGTGAGAGAAATTATATAACTGTATACAGTCCTCGTAAAACAATTAGGCTAGAGAAAGCTTGATGGACAGTCTCGCCAGGATGTTGAAGTCAACAACAACAACAAATCTGTAGGAAATGTGTTCCTATTTTCCTTTAAAATATTTTTTTTTGTAAAGAAGCATTTTTGTCTTCGCAATCTTTCATCAGAATGTATTAACACATTTTTCCTCTGAAACTACAGACGTCACACGTGGGCAAGTTCATAATGTTTACCAACAGCCAAATATCTAACATGGCTATGTAGAATGTTAACCAATAGCTTTTTAGGCTATAATTTGTAATGTTTAGGCTACCAATATACCTATTTTAGAAGTACACTTACAAAAGAGCCTGCTGCATGACTGGATTTAATAGGGGAAACTGTGAAAACGCCAGTAAAACAAACAATTATCAGTTTAAACTAAAGTTTGGACCCCATATAATGTTCCTTACAACTTACCAAAGATCCAGTGATCCATGGATATTGACATGCAGCCAGGAATCATGTTTCCTGACATTTATATGAGCCTGATTTCAACGTTGGGGAAATACAAAAAATACATATAAATATACACCATATTGGCAAAAGTATTGGGACACCCCTCCAAATCATTGAATTCAGGTGTTCCAATCACTTCCATGGCCAAGGGTGTATAAAATCAAGCACCTAGACATGCAGACGCTTCTACAAACATTTGTGAAAGAGTGGGTCGCTCTCAGGAGCTCAGTGAATTCAAGAGTGGTTATGTGATAGGTTGCCGCCTGTGCAATAAGTCCATTGGTGAAATTTCCTCACTACTAAATATTCTACGGTCAACTGTTAGAGTTAATATAACAAAGTGGAAGCAATTGGGTACAACAGCAACTCAGCCACGAAGTAGTAGGCCACTTAAAATCACAGAGCGGGGTCAGCGCATGCTGAGGCGCACAGTGCGCAGAAGTTGCCAACTTTCTGCAGAGTCAATAGCTACAGACCTCCAAACTTTGTTTGGCCTTCAGATTAGCAGTGCGTAGAGAGCTTCTTGGAATGGGTTTCCATGGCCGAGCAGCCATGTAAAGTTTGGTGGAGGGGGGGAATATGGTGTGGGGGTTGTTTTTCAGGGGTTGGGCTCGGCCCCTTAGTTCCAGTGAAAGGAACTCATAATGCTTCAGCATACCAAGACATTTTTAACAATTTCATGCTCCCAACTTTGTGGGAACAGTTTGTGGATGGCCCCTTCCTGTTCCAACATGACTGCGCACCAGTGAACAAAGCAAGGTCCATAAAGACATGGATGAGCGAGTTTGGTGAGGAAGAACTTGACTGGCCTGCACAGAGTCCTGACCTCAACCCGATAGAACACCTTTTGGATGAATTAGAGCGCAGACTGCGAGCCAGGCCTTCTCACCCAACATCAGTGCCTGACCTCACAAATGCGCTTCTAGAAGAATGGTAAAAGATTCCCATAAACTCACTCCTAAACCTTGTGGAAAGCCTTCCCAGAAGAGTTGACGCTGTTATAGCTGCAAAGGGTGGGCCAACTCCATATTAAACCCTACAGACTAAGAATGGGATGTCATTAAAGTTCATGTGCATGTAAAGGCAGGCGTCCCAAAACCTCATATAGTCGTCATTTAGTCCAGCCCTAAAACATGTATAGTTTTTATCAGTGCTTATCTAAAAACCTCCAATCATGCAGAATATAAGATGGTAAATATTTAACTGATGAGCTGTCAATACAATATATAACAATACAATATATAGGGTATGATTACCCCAAATTTCAACATATTGACACACAATGGTAAATCCACCTTTCTCTGACTGGAGTTCAGTTGTTTCTGTGAATTGCTGCGATCCATTTGCTTCTCTTTTCTGTAGCTTTTGTCAGTCTGTAAAAATATACCTCCGATTTCAGTGTGTTTTTCGCGGCCTTCACGCTGAAAACCAACGCTGCCGCTCAGTCTTTTTGCCACTCAGTGGCCGTAACCACAGTCACTTGGGATGACGGTGACATCACGTGCATACCCTCTGTCTAGCTTATAATGTTCAATATTAGCCAAATAGCAATTTATATTATTGACCAATAGCTATAGGGGCTACTTAAAGGGGTACTTTACTGCTGGAAAGATGAATGTGTATTTAAATTGGGTAATTTATGTAGTAGAAATGTGAAATTATTTTAGAAGTTGGTGCCTTCTAGACTGAGAGAAGCCAGAAAATGTATTTTTGGCTCATATGGATGAAAGACAACAACTCCCAGAATGCACTTGCTTCTCTGCCCTATGAGGCCACTCCCACCGGTAACATCACTTGCCCACCATGGCACCACCCCACAGTTGTTTTGATTTTTATTGTAATACAATTTTTAGCTCAGTTCAGTTAGAGAACAGACACTAAAATTAAAAACTGAACGTGTCGGCTTAATACAGTGTGAGCCGAACGAGAGTCGACGCACAGACCAGCACCTATTTAAGCGCCTATTTAAGTGAGTTTGTCATTGTACCGTTTTGTTGTTGTGTTTTTCATTAAGAATAATAGGCTAATGAACCCGCAATTCAAGCAACCCGCCCCCGAATTGGCATTAATTCTAAACCGAAACTAGAATGAGCACACGGCATTCATTCACGGCCGCGTTGTCATTCATTCACGGCCGCACAGTCATTCACAGTGCGTGTCCAGTCTGGAACTTTTTCAGTTCATGCCTATGGAAGCTTAACTTTCACAGGAATTCATTGAAAACACTCGTGTTGCTCCGACCGGAGCACGATCATTCGAAAATACTACCGGGTTTCTACTGATACAAAGCTTAATGCTAATCGCTAAAGTACCCCTTTAAAAATGTTTACCATTAGCCAAACAGCTAATGTGGCAAAATAGCTCTTTAGGCAAATGTTTGTTATGTAGCCAATTTTAAGCTCTATCTAACCACTCTCTCTAAACTCTTGTTGAATATTTTGTCTACTCGCAAATGCATTAAAGTAGATCGAATGTGTTGCAAACAGCAATGTTGACTTTCAATATATCAAATACTACCTGAAAAACCATAAGTTTGCCATGGTATAATATAGGCCTACAGAAGTTTTGGCAGAAGAGTGCAAAACAGCGTTGGAAAAAGAGTTTCACTCCAGTTTAGGTTTTCACAAATCGACATCATCTATGGAGTTATTGTGTGTGTGACTGTAGAGCAGCTGTAGCGAGGTTCTGTACTTAATGTGTACATTAAACGCGAGAGCAGATGTAGCGGTGTTCAGTAGTTGGTGTGTAAACAGAGCGGGTGAGCCGCTCTCAGTGTATAAGTAGCTCAGAGCAGATGGTACGGTTATGGCAGCCAGAGAAGTGAAGTCAGAGCAACTTCAAGCAGCAGCTGCCCCTTTCATGCTGATATAGGACCTGCTGCTGAGTTTTTACGTCTAGAGTCCGTACCCGATGCAGTAAAAAGGAGATTTTGTAGATTTCAGTGTAAAGCACAGGGCATTCTCAGCTCGGTAGTCCAGAGGGAGAGAGGTGCACTTACAGACGTTGTGGATGAGTAAACCATGAAGAACATATTGGATGAACAGAATGGCAAACGCAGACATGAAAGAAACATAGAGCTGAGATGACAGGAGATTACGCTCGTCAACATTGTTGTGGACTGGAGCCAAAGAGGTGGGGTGGCATCTGTGACTAACTTTGAAGTTTGTGCACAAATGTGTGTGTGTGTTTCCCATAAGTTCCTTCAATGTACTGTGTATTACACTGTGTAACAAAGATGTGAAGTGTACAAGAATCCATGTAATATGGACCCATGGCTGATTCCTGCATGCTTACAACAGGGGTGTTTCCTCCAAGGTGAAAAAAAAAACTGGATGAGAAAATAATCCAATAAAACCAAGCAAATATTACAAAATATGACATTAAACATAGATAAATCACTATTTTTTCTAAAGTGACACTGTCCAACAGTGACGCCAGAGGCTATTAAAAAGTAGCCGAACATTAGTTAACAAATAAAATATATTTGTTTGCATTCTTATTTTGGAATAACTGCAAAAATGAGAAAACTTGATGATAAGTATCCTTCTATATTACATTGTTAATATAGAAATGTTTTCTTGACAGTGGAAGTAATGTTAATTTATTTAATCTGAAAAATGTATCAAGTTTAAGTGTAACTTGTATCGGGTACATAAATGTATTGATTTATTATTTTTAAATCATTTTTAAACACCACTGTGCGCTACTGGCTTACAATATTTTCAAAGTGTTTATGGCTCGATTAGATGATGGATTTTGTATAAATAGATAATTGTCTTTATATCTTGCAATTGCATACACTTTACTTGTAATTGTGACATTTATTTTGTCAATATTGTGATTTTATTTGCATCTCATGAGAAAACGTAGTTATTTTAGTTGGTCATTTTGTGTGAGTTTGAACGATTTCATATAAAATCATAAGCAGATCATAAAAATGCACAAATGAGATTGTATGCATTCATCATTTATTCATTTATTGGTATCTGTGTACAGAGGCAGGTGTGATTTGTCAGGGCAGCTATTTTAATGATATCTTTCAGGTAGTAAGGTCATTTTATACGTAGTATTCAAGCACATTTAAGTAACAGAATCAAGGAAAAGCCTGTTTTACATAACAGTAATGTGTACCCTCTAGTGGTGTAGTCGTATCATTACACTCTTATTAGATGCGGTTTCATTTTCTCAGATAGGCTACTGGACCTGTGAGTCCCATTTACCTCCTGTTGACCTCCTAGCCTCAGTCCTGTTATTATGGCTGTAAATAATCTGCTCCTCTCTGCACCATTTTAATGTTCTATATGTATCTCAGCTTCTCATTAAAAAACGTCACAATTGAGCTTCATGTAAGAAATGAGACCCAAGATTATGTTTCCCAATGTCTAAATATTGTGTGGCTACATGGTGTTGAGTTCTAGAAGATCATCCAAGCTCAGGATCACAGATAATCAATCTCTGACAGTCGCTGACACAGAACACCCTGTCTCCATCCCTGCCTACAGGCGCCCGTCAGACACTGTCCCCACTGGTATAGTGGTGTCTTTTAACACAGGACGAGAAAAGATGTTTGCTGGAATAATTATCTGCTTCCAATTATTACACACTACTGATTTCCCCTGACTCTGAGCTGAACCACATCAAATATCACAGTCTTTTCGAAAGACTGAAAATAAGCCCTAATGAATATGTTATTTAGTATTAGATGTTTGGGAGCAAAAGGGAGTATTTATGTGGAATGATACATTTTTCCCGTATATAAATGTGACATTGTGCTATTTGTTCTGTATTTTACATACACACATAATTGGATAAGCACATAAGGACGTTGCAATGTCATTATCATTGACAGCATCTAACTTAACTTGTATATTTAAGACCACAGTTCACAACTTACATTTTAGACACAATGTTCCTGGTTACTTTGTCCATTTTTGCTCCACTAGGTGGAATATTTTCGAACGAAGCCACAGCAGAATCAACTGCCCAAGTAACACCACAATACCACAGTAGTGGTGTTTAATTCCTGAATGAATCAATGTTGTTGAATAAATTGGTTGAGTGAATGATTCAAATGACTCACTAAAAAAAGATAGTCCTTGCTTGTTTTGTTTCTTAATGCTACGCCTGAAATCGCATACTCTCTTGAGTAGGTACTTATTTTGAATAAGTAATTACTTCACAAGTGTTCTATATAGTATGAATATGTGAATGTAATCCGGGCGTACTACATTCGCCATGTTGTCATTATCATGCATGTGACCTGCGTCGCTTCACTGCAATTCACAAATCCTCTCCCGTGGCCTCATGGGATAGTTACTCTTTTATGAGTACATACTAGTTTTGTCTCACACTGTTTTTCACCTACTATATAGTACGGAAGTATGCTATTTCGGATGCAGCCAGTCAGTGTTGTTTAACAAATCTATTGAGTGAAGGATTTAAACGACTCACTACATACAAAGCACTTTTTTGTTTCCTTAATTGTCACCGTCCCACAGGTGGGACGCCTGGTGCTCTTTTTTTTGATCGCCTTTTTTTCGTATCATATTTTTAAGTAATTATCATAAATTAGGTATCATTTGAAAGCTTACAAACTCAAAATTCATCCTGTGGGACCGTTTTGAAATCGGACATCGTGTCACCATGGACACGTTACTCTAAATTCTTCTAGTGGGCTCCTCCCCTAGTGGGCGGTGTCATGTTTCATATTACAACCATTATTTTAACTACTTTATAATCAAAATCTTTTCCAATCTTGACAAAACACATATTGTCGGAAAGGTCTGAGTCTCAAGTGTCCATATTTGGTGACTGTTTTGTGATGAAAGTGATATTTGGACAGAAATTTACAGGAAAATGAAAATGCATCAAAAAAACAATCAATGGGATTTGAATGACACCTGGTGACTATTTTTGGTACAGCGCCTAAACAAAATCTCATTTTTGTGATATCAACTTGGTTAGACTTATGGCTTTGGTAAAACATTTTTTGTCAAATATATATTTTATATGAAATAAAAAATATTTAGTACAGTATTTTTCATTTACAGTGAATTTAAACTTCCATAACTTTTTCATATTTTGAATTGCTTTCACTTCAGCAAAGTGTCTTCTTTAAAATGAGACCAAACTTTGGTCTATATTCCAAAGCATTCTTGAATTACAGCCCTTTAAGTTTGGATAGTGCATTTTCATTTGTATTCTCTAAAAGGGGGGTGACAGTTAGTTAAGGAATCAGTGTTGTTGAATGAATTGGCTGAGTGAATGATTCAAATGACTCACAATTAAAGCAGTTGCTTGTTTTGTTTCTTAAGGAATCAGCATTGTTGAAGTCATGAAGTGGATTTTTATTTTATGTTTCCTGAGGTGCACTGATATTGTTAGTATGATTTTACATCATAAAATGTCATAATTTAGAAATAAAAGGCATTTTTCTGTCCTGATTTTAGCCCTCTGGCTTGAATGCTCTGTTTGAAGGGGTGTGTCTGCTGTGAGACTTCAGTGTAAACGCCCACTGCTGTTATTGGCTGACATTTTGCATTTCAAATACATATTACATGTGGAACCCTACTAATTACTATTACAGTTGAGATTAACGAATGGTGAAAAGTGTGGATTATTGCATTATTTATTTAGATTTATTCCAATCAAATGAAAGGTTGCAGTGATGAACTTTGAGTAGATGACAGTCTGTTTATCGCATGAATGCAGTGATCTCGTCATTACAACACGATTTCTTTCACGAAATGCTTTCACCACAACTAACAGCAAACACAATATCGATATGAAGTAAGAGCTTCGCTGTGCAGTGTAACGGCGTCATTCATTATAACGGCAATTTTAGCAAGTGTCCAAAAAAACTTGCGCTGTGGGATTGATAGCTTTAGCCAGTGCCAACGCTCCCACCACGCACATCACGTAGGACACCAAGTGCTGAGGGGGGCACCACAAGAAAATCCTCTCTGAAAATCCTTCTCCGCGGGAATCGCGTGAATCGCTCAAGTTGAAAAATCTGAACTTTGCCGGATATTCGCGCCGCATTAACCAATCAGGAGCTTGCTCTAGTAGTGACAACAATGAGAAGAAAATCTGTATATTAATATCTGGTTCAGACAATATGATTATCACTGTGATAACATTAAATGACATGAAACACAACCCAGTCTCTTTTTGTTAAATGCAAGTTTATGTATGATCAATAATACAAAAGTGTAAGTAAAAGGTATAATAAGCTATACATGAAATAAAGCAAACAATTCAGTCAAACATTCAAAGTCGGTGCTAGTAGGCTACAACTGTAACGTACAGTTATAGCCAAAAAATAAAGAAGTAATGAAACTTCACTTTGCCCTCAGCCTAAACGATTTGCCAGGGAACAAATTATAGATCCATGAGACCAGGGATCGCCCGTTAGCTCGAGACACCACAGAGACATCAGAGCCAGCGGCAAATGTCAGAAGGACTGGCCGAGGAAAGGCTACTCTCACCAGGGTAAACAAGCGCGGAGCGCCGCTGATCCACTGGAGCTCACAACTCCGAAAACGCCAGATAAAATGTTCAAATAGGCACTCTTTTTATAAATAAACCACAGATTTGAGCTTTAAACAACTACATTATCGCCTGAAAAAGTCTTAAAACTACGTTTTGTCACACATTAACAGTAGATTTTAACAAAAAAAGATGTGTAAACACAGCCCATGTCAGCCATCTCTCAACGAGACGAGCCGGCTGGCAGAAGCCCCTCCCATGACGCGAATTCGCGTCTGTTGTGCAGTGAATGTAATTTATTCAAAAGATCAAGGAAAATTTGATTTCTCATGTTATGACCCCTTTAAAGAATCCGTCTTGGTGAACAAATCAGTTGAGTGATTGATTCAAATGACTCACTAATAAAGACAGTCACTTTTCGCCACCAACAGGCAAAATTATGTAACCTGCAAAAAGAGTCATTGAAAATTCCCATCAATAATATACAGACTTAATTATACTATAGGAGAGAAAGCAGAGTGTGTTTAATAGTGTGTAGTTTGCTATCTCAGTCGCAAAAATGTGACACAAACAGCAAGGTGCATTTTTACACTAAACCATTAGTGTAGCATATTCTTACAAGAAAAGTGGCACCACTATGAGAACAGCTGAGCTACTGTCACACTTTAAAAAAAAATTTAAATTAGCAGCATTGCTACTTTTAGTTCCTCAACACAACACTGGTTTGAAGAAGAAAACAAGGTCATAATTCCACAGAGAATGTATATCCATAATGGATACATGATTTCAGTCTGGTCAACTGATCCCTTGCCTTGTTTTCTTGTTTCCCCCCTTTTTTTACTGTCATTTTCTACATCTGAAATGTAATCTATATAATTTCCTCTCTGTATATTCTAGTCTCATACTATCTCTGCTTTCCTTTCTTTCTGCATCTGCACCTCTGCAGGTACATCAGAACGATGTATCTCGGCATCCAGAGCCGCAGGCAAAAGGAGAACCAGCGACGCTTTTACTGGGCCATGATGTACGAGTATGCTGATGTCAACATGCTCCGTCTACTGGAGACATTTCTGGGAAGCGCTCCACAGCTGGTTCTCCAGCTCTGCATCATGATCCATAGGAACCGGGCCGAAACGCTGCAGTGTAAGGAGTGCCTCAAGGCTCTGTACTGAGACCACTGACATTTCGATCAGTATTGCTTTCATGTGTCAGTAGTGAATGTTCTTTGCATGTTTACATTTCCCTGGGATATTTTTTAAACCTTAAGAAGATAATGACATAATTTATACTTTTCAGGTTTTGCACGTTTTGCCACCATTTTTCATGAGCTGAACTCAAAGACCTAAGACTTTTTCTATGTACACAAAAGGCCTATTTCTCTTATTCACAAATCTGTCTAAATCTGTGTTAGTAAGCACTTCTCCTTTGCTGAGATAATCCATCCACCTCACAGGTTCAGCATATCAAGATGCTGATTAGACAGCATGATTATTGCACAGGTGTGCCTTAAGTGCTGCCAAACCGATTGTTGCAGACGAGGACACACTTGATATGCCACACCTGTGAGGTGGATGGATTATCTCAGCAAAGGAGAAGTGCTCACTAACACAGATTTTGACAGATTTGTGAACAATATTTGAGAGAAATAGGCCTTTTGTGTACATAAAAAAGTCTTAGATCTTTGAGTTCAAGGGATAGTTCACCCAAAAATGAAAATTAGCCCATGATTTACTCGCCCTCAAGTCATCCTAGGTGTATATGACTTTCTTCTTTCAGACGAATACAATCTGAGTTATATGACAAAAGTCCAGGCTAATCCTAGCATTATAATTGCAGTAATAGTTGTTCTGTTTTTGAAGTCCATAAAAAATGCACCTGTCCATCAAATAACGTGCTCCACGCGGCTCCGGGGTGTTAATAAAGGCCTTCTGAAGAGAATCAATGCGTTTGTGTAAGAAAAATATCCATATTTAAAACCTTATAAAGTGAAGTTTCGGCCGACCACCTTCCTTGTTCAATTTATGGAAAAAGTGTTGAAAGGTCCTCTGCCGATCGAAAGACTAACGCAACCAGGTAAGCAGAGGTGGGTAGAGTACCCAAAATCTGTACTCAAGTAAAAGTACAAGTACTTACTGAAATATTTACTCAAGTAAAAGTAAAAGTAACAATCGTAATATTTACTTGAGTAAGAGTAAAAAAGTATTCGATGAGAAAACTACTCAAGTAGTTAGTTACTAGTTACTTTCGATCTGATTGATAAGAAGCGAAAACCCTGAATTTCAGGCTACTTGGAGAGCTTTCACACACCTCTCTGTAACTTACAATAAGGTTGTATTAGTTAACATTAGTTAATGTATTAGTTAACATGAACTAACCATGAACAACACCTCTGTTCAGCATTAGTTAATCTTTGTCAACGTTAGTTAATAAAAATCCAGCTGTTCATGGTTTATTCATGTTAGTTCACAGTGCATTGACTAATGTTAACAATATTTTAATAATGCATTAGTAAATGTTTAAATTAACATAAAGATAAATAAGTGCTTTATAAGTGCAGTTCATTATTAGTTCATGTTAACTAATGTACGCTAATGAACCTTATATATATATGTGTGTGTGTGTGTGTGTGTGTGTGTGTGTGTGTGTGTGTGTGTGTGTGTGTGTGTGTGTGTGTGTGTGTGTGTGTGTGTGTGTGTGTGTGTGTGTGTGTGTGTGTGTGTGTGTGTGTGATTAATGGTTAAACAGTGTAAATTAATGGTGTGCTGGGCAAACTAGAGCTCTTCTTAAAATATACTTTGTTCTTATATGTTTATATATAGGCTATTCTTTAGGGAGGAATAAAATACAATACCGTTTTTATTTGTATTTATTTTCTACACTTCAGACAGGTGTCTGTCCGGATTTGTGTATAAATGCAAGACGTCACATTAGGCTATTCAGTTTGTTTCGTTTTGTGAAGAAAAGGATATGTAAATGTGAAGATGAGAACGTTTGTTCGTGGACGTGTGTTGTTTGGAGGATTCAAGCGATTTCATTGCTTGCACAAGAGCGCATATGAGGAAAACACTCGGACAGTGTGTGAAATAGTATTATAATAAGGGAAAATTTCCCATAGTTACCAAAATGACCGTTAATAGTGTTCAAATATAGGCATCATTGTGACACTTACCGCTACATGTTCTTTTCAGGGTGGAATTATTGTATGCTGAGAGATGTCAGTTCGTTTTGGTGCACACAACATGCATCGCATTATGAAACTATTCTTTTTGACATCTTGGAGTGAAAACATAGACTGAACTTGAGGCCACGGGCAATCTGCCTCCCGTAGCTCACACACATCTTCCTCTGCTTCGGCCATCATCTTCCGACGAAACGCGCGCTAATTATAAGCGGGTGATCCGTAGCAACCTCTCGCGAAGCAGCCTCTCCAACGTTTCGCGAGACTTGCGAAAGGCATATTCACTTATTTTAAAATATATAATATAATTATTACCATTTGACAGTAGCGGAGGAACGCCACCGAATGTAACTAAGTAAAAGTACAGTTTTTTCACAAGAAATTTACTTGAGTAAGAGTAAAAGTACCCATCTTTAAATCTACTCTAAAAGTACAAGTTACCCAAAAAATTTACTCAAGTAAATGTAACGAAGTAAATGTAATTCGTTACTACCCACCTCTGCAGGTAAGCTCGTCATGACGTCACGTACGCATCTTGAGTTTCACTTTCAACATTCAACACTTTTCCACGGAAGGCGATCGGCTGGAACTTTGCTTGATAAAGTTTTAAATTTTGATATTTTTCTTACACAAACGCATCGATTCGCTTCAGAAGGCCTTTATTAACACCCCGGAGCACGTTATTTGACGGATAGATGCATATTTTATGGACTTCAAAAACAGAGCAACTGCTACTGCTATTATAATGCTTGGATTAGCCTGGACTTTTTTAATATAACTCTGATTATGTTCGTCTGAAAGAAGAATGTCATACACACCTAGGATGACTTGAGGGTGAGTAAATCATGGGCTAATTTTCATTTTTGGGTGAACTATCCCTTTCAGGTCATGAAAAATGGGGGCAAAAACAAAAGTGTTGCGTTTATAATTTTGTTCAGTTTATTTATTTTATAATTTGATTTGCTTAACAGTAGTGTTGGTAATTTGTCACATGCATTGCACGCTCATCAACAGTTCTTGATTAAAAATGTTGCTGGAAATGTACCTTTAATTTTTCACGAGTGCAACTCAAGGCTCTGTAACATGGCCAAAATTCATAGTTAGGTTAGAGACAACAAAATATGACCAACTGGATCTCACAGCTTTGTGTTATATTAATTCATCAAGAAGTCCGGCAACCATCTTAATCTTTCAGAAAACCAGGCACATCATGGCACATCTATATTGTGCATCTGGAAAAAAGGCTGACTTGTGGATGAGTCTGACAATCTGAGCCCTCCCTGGCTGAGACTTTTTAAATGATCAATTGTGTTTGTGGGGAACATGTTTTTTTCCCCTGCCGTGCAGCAGATAATGTGAGATGTAAGACCATTTCTTATGTGTGAGGTGACAGCACTGCCAGCAGTGCAGATGCCTTTATGAGCATGAAGTCTGAGCTCAGCAGGATGAATGGTAAACACCTTAGAAAAAAATATACATAGAACAAGCAAGACGTATGTTTTGGAGAATATAGCTCCAAAAATGGTTGGCAGATGTTAGAGAAATGATGAGACAAGGATTGATGCTGTTTGGTACTGTGTGGTTTTCATTAGCATTCCTAGATACAGATAACGTTATAACATATACATTGTGTTTGATTTTGTTCCTTTTTCCACACAAAAAAATGACCAAGATTGCAGAATGCTAGAATAGCAGACAGATTAATGTAGATTATCTGTAACTAAAGGCAAATTTGGAACATGGAATTCAGAGCACGCTTTCATTCAGTTTAATTGTGGTCCTGGATGTTTCTCTATATATCATGTAACATTCAAATTTTTTATTTAAAATAATTCATATAAAATGAATATATTTTAAAATGTAATTTATTCCTGTGCAGGCAAAGCTGATTTGTCAGCATCATTACTTCAGTCTTCAGTTTCACATGATCAGAAATCAGTCTAATATGCTGATTTGATGCTCAAGAAACATTTTGTAAGAAACAAAAACAGTGCTGCTTAATACTTTTGTAAAAACCGTGACCATTTCTTTCTGAATTCTTTGATGAATAGAAAGGCATTTATCAGATATAGAAATCTTTTGTAACATTCTAAATGTCTTTCCTGTCACTTATCAATTTAATGCATCATCATTGAAGTATTGATTTCTTCATTGAACAGACTTTAGAACAGTAGTGTATACTGAGCACATATTCACCTATTTCCTTTATTAAATATTATGTCTAATTTATCATTTTATTTATTTATTATATTTTATTTAATTAAATAATTGTTTCAATTTTTTTTAATCTATAATTATTGTGGTACTTTGATTAATTCTATTATTTTTAAAGTATATTCATAATAATTACAATAATTAATAAGCAAAGTAGATCAATGATACTTTTATAATAATAAATGTATCTCTGTTGTCCAGGTGTGTCAGCGGTCACATCTCTTCTCTCGCTTTCCTGGGTTCTGGCCTCATACCACAAGCTTCTGCGCGATTCCCGCGACGACCAAAAGAGCATGAGCTACCGGGGAGCATTGGTGCATCTTCTGTGGCGTTTGTTCACCATTTCTTCTCGGGCGCTATCTTTCGCCCTTTTTGCCTCGGTTTTCCATATCTACTTTGGCATTTTTGTGGTGCTGCACTGGTGTGCCATGGCCTTCTGGGTAATCCACGGAGGCACCGACTTCTGTATGTCAAAGTGGGAGGAGGTGCTATTTAACATGGTGGTCGGCGTGGTCTACGTCTTTTGCTGGTTTAACGTCAAGGAGGGAAGGACCCGATACCGCATGGTGATTTATTATTCGCTGGTGCTGCTGGAAAATACCATCCTTACCGCTCTGTGGTACGCCTACAGAGACCCGGTTGCTACCGACTCCTACGCTGCATCCGCCCTCTGCGGCGTCTTCCTGTGCTTTGCCTCCGGAGTGGCCTGCATGGTCCTCTACTACGGAGTCCTGCATCCTATGGGACCCCGGCTGAGGGTGCTGGCCAGTTCCTGCTGTGCTGAGCTGCTCTGGGGTCTCCCCTTACCACCTGAGGCTGAGCCCATGGCTCCCACTCCGGGGCCTCGGGGATCCCAAGCCACCCCGACCAGGGGTATGGCTTCAGGGGACTACAGCGAGCCGGACGAGGCTGCCACAGACACTTGCCTGCCAGTGTTCCAGGTGAGATCCACGGAGCCCACAGATGCGGCGGGCCGGCCCATTCACCCAGAGGGGCCCCTAATCAAGATTGACATGCCAAGGAAGCGCTACCCGGCCTGGGATGCTCACTTTGTGGACCGACGTTTGCGGCGGACCATAAACATCCTCCAGTACATCAGCCCCAATGCAGTGGGCATCAGGTACAGGGATGGACCCCTCCTCTATGAGCTGCTCCAGTACGAGTCCTCCCTATGAAGGAGCACAACGCCGCTCCTTCTCTACTCTCATGCCCTCTCTGGTTCTCCACTTCCCTTGGTGCTTTTTTCTTCAGAGTTTTTATTTAGTTGTACTCTTGAGCTGTAAGAGTGCATCTAAGGTCTAAAAGAGTCTAAACAGAGAATATTCAACATATATTTTGACTAACACAGTGTAGAGTTGGAGAACAAAGAGTCCGAAATACAACATTCCCTAGTTTGGGTTACTATAGTGTGAATGTTCGACTAATGTGTTTGTTTGATGGTGTTTGTGGCCCTGTCACCTCTGACATGTGCATGATGGGAATGATGGAGGAACATAGTCTTTAGCATCCTCATTCTGATTTTGCTTTTACCATTTTGTGCCTATACGTTTTTTCCAAACAGATGTGATGACAACTGATCTTAAAGATGGCAAACAAGTTAATCAGCTAGACACTAAAAAGCACATTTGATTGTCAGAAAAAAAGCACACGATGCCCCATTCCTTTTCTCTCGTGATTAAGGGGGAAGAGACTTGAAATTGTTGTCAAATTGCTTTAAAAAGAGAACAATCGCTTTTTCAAATAAAACACAAAGATGTCATGTAAAACTTTTGGTGTTGGCCTACCATATAACACTGCCACAGCTATTTTGATCATCAAGGGCCTTAATATTTATCTTAACATTTTCCTACTGAAACTCACTAGTGATGTGATATACAACTGAGGAATACAATCTGAGGAAGTTGAATATATGATATATTTTTTTTTACATATGGCCAACTGTTATATTTTTAACCCATCTATATTACGTGTGAGTGCACTTTATGAAAGCTACATTGAATAAATGGGACATATTTCTTTGTATTTATATACGCTATCGTTTAAAAGTTTGGGGCCAGTAAGATGTAAAGAGATTTCAATTGTTACAAAAAGATGTATCATGGTTTACACAAAAAATATTAAGCAGCACAAGCGACATTGATATTGTGACACTGAAATTAGAGTAAAGGCTGCTGAAAATTCAGCTTTGATCACAGGAATGAATTACATTTTAATATATATTTAAAGAATATCTCACACATTAATGTTTAAGTATTCATGTATTTTTGTATTAAATAAATGCAGCCTTGGTGAGCATATAAGAGAATCTTACCGACCCCAAACTTTTGAACAGAAGTGCATTTTTATTTTATTTTTTACATATGGCCCACTGTTATATTTTTTTAATCCCATATATAGTACATGAGAGTGCACTTGTTGAAAGCTAGAAATAAATAGACATATTCCCTTATATAAGTCCTTCCATACATAAACACATAGAAAGACAAAATAATAAACATGTTTTATCATATAACTTAACTAAAAAAGTGCTTTGTGTGATTACATGTACCTGTAAATGAATTGGTTTTATGCAAGGAAAAATATTAATTCATATGACTAAAATAATATTTTTTGAGGGTGAGATCATCTGATCTTTAAGCTAACAATAGCAGGTTACCATTTTTACAGTGTTATAATGAAGAGAAATGTTTGCAGTGTGTGTGGTGCTCAACTCTAACCTTTAGTACTCCTCCATCATTCCCTGTACAAAATTGCGTTTGTCTGTCCACTTAAACCTTTTCCTCAGAAAAAAAGGCTTCTCGAAGGGTCAAGAACCTTGACACATTTACATGTGTAAATGGTATAGGCTACCATTCGCATTCAAAATGTACTATATTCATGTTTTTATAGAAATCCTTTATTTGAAGTGTGCAATATTTTTTAAAGATGTACTTTGAAATGATTGGAGAAAAAGGTTGCTTTTGCCTGAATTAAGTTTATACGCCACCATCGAATGCATGCCGAGGTTGCACATATTGAGGATTGACTGGGTTGCCAGGTGCCAACCAATGAATGAGGGTTTCTAAAGTGCAAGATAATTGAATTAAATGTCCCATTTTTTATGTTTTTTTGGGGAGGTTTTTCTCAGTATCCTATATACGGTGCACTAAAAACAAACCGACGGTTATCTCTATAAAAAGCCACTTGTTTACCTTCAATCCTGAGGTAATTTTCCCCCAGATTTCAATTGAGAATGAATAAATTGAGACCATTTTTGTTGTTCAGACACTTTGTTTAGCATCCAGGAAAGATAAGTGCAGACATCAAAATGGGATGCCAAGTTTCACCGCATGGGCTGCTGCAAACCTCATTTGCACCTGCTGAAATTTTTCAAGCAGACTTCAGATCGGTTGTAGTGGATGAGGTGGAGGTTTTTTGTTTTGTTTTGTTTTGTTTTGTTTCGTTTTTGCCAGGGATGAAAAAAGAACACGAGGATAGGCAATAGCTATCAGTGAGAATGTGTGTGTGTGTGTGTGGTTTGTAGGTCTTACCTCTTCACCTTGGTTGCTGCTCAGACCCCTCCACCCATCTCATGCGAGTGCTATCTGGGATACTCGGATGCAAAAACTTGCTTTCAAGATAACAACTTAGATTTATAACCTGGCCAAAGGGAATCAGGGATGGGCAGGCGATTTCATGAATTCGGTCATCCTCGCAATATCAGGTTTTCAGTTGAAACTATGAAGCGTTTAAGTTTCCTGTTCCCTGATCCCTTACAGTGCCTGTAACAGTCACCGATATTCCAACTCTTGTAGGTGCTTGGCACATTGATGCACTGTTGTTTGCTGGGATATCACCAACCCTGTTATGTTATGATGTGTATGACTCGTTTTACGGTTGTGTGACTCGGCTGCCTGGCATCCCATGATATACGTTCATAGTCCAATTGCAGAATCGGTTTCTACTAACGCACATGAGGTGAGACAGACCAGGTGATATTTTCAACTACACTGTGATATTTTCTTCTATTATTCCACTTATTGCGCATTAGCATGACCAAGATTGCCACGTTTGAGCAGACATAGGGAGGGATTTGAAAGAAATCCAACCTATAATTCCGAATTGGTTCATTTTAGATTACCGCCTTACTAGTCAAAGGAGTTACACATCAGATTAGTCGATGCTAAAGTCATGTCGAAGGTGGGGTGGGTGAGTGGGACCAGTCTATAATATCTAATTCTTTGTGGTGCCTTGTCTTTTCAGGTGCTTCTGTATAGCCATGGCAGCCAGTGCAGCAAACAACAATGCCAGTGTCTCTATCTCCATTTATAATTCACTCAGTACTGTAACAAGCCAGTCAATTTAGTCCCTTACCCGCGCAGGGAGTGCTCTCCGGGTAAATCTTTACGAGACGAAACTTCTGAAAGGCAATACTTAACATCTACTTGAATGTTGGGTTTTACACTTTTCCTGAAGAAGACCGGTTCCATTCAATCCTTCACAAGGGTTTTATGAGCAGACGCGAAACAGGAATGAGATATATTTGGGTACTAAATGACGACAGTTATGATGAAGTTAGCAATTTCTTTAATGATTGTTAATGTACTTCTGTCTATGCCTTCCTCTGTCTTGCAAAACGAATGAGCTGTAGTGCCAACAAGTTAATCTTTTCTCTCTGTCGTTTGTCTTGTGAACAAAAATGTCTAGCCAAATGGATTTATGCCTGCAAAAAAAAAAAAAAAAGACGAAAAAATGAAAAAAATGTGTGTAGACCAACAAGAATAGAACAAGTGGGGTACGTAAATATGGTGCTCACTGGATCGAATATTCTAACTTAAATTTGAGATGGCATTGGACACATTTTTAAAGGCCTCTAGTGGTGAACCATCTTCAGACTGCTTCTACATCCTTTGGATTTTTAGCATGCCCACAAAATGCATCCTACGGTGACCCCTCCAACACACTTGCATGTTTTCTTCAATGCAATCGCTCCAGGGTTCTCTAAGAGCATCTACATGCTCATCAAATCCAGTTCTGTACAGTGGTTCCGCAATGATCAGTAATGAAATAGAGCCAAATGTTCTGATGACAAAACGACCACAAAACGGTGCATTTTCGTTTCTTGACCTGGTGCTTATCAACATATTCTTAAGGTGCTACCACGAATGTGGACTGCAGGACCCCTGTTGTGGCTCACTAAGCAAGGCCACCGTCCGATAGACCTGCCTCTTTAAGCTCACGGACACTTTCCTCTCTGGAAGAACAAGCACCTCAACACAGTTTACAGCCAAACATCTCTCTTTGAAATATGGTGCCATGTATTATGTTTCAACCTGCACAAAGAAGCATTGGTGCAGCAAATATCTTAATTTTTTACTTCTTCCCCGAATTTCTGTTCATTTTTATGTATATTTGTTTTTAAAAAAATGTTTAGGTGTTTCAAATCTGCACTAGGATTTCTCGTAAGTGAAAAGAAAAAAAAAGATGAAAATGCATCATTTTGACATACATCCACAGGCCTAAAAGTACTTCTGATAAAAAGGGATCGCTAAACATATAAGGTGATTGCCGTGCTGTATATTCCTGTCATCTCTGTGTCTTAAACCTATGTGTATTTCTTCTGTTATTGTAGAGCTGGCTGTATATTTTGTTGGAAAATAATCTTATGATTGATTATGGTTGTCAGATGAATTGCTGCTGATTTTTAGAGTTGTTATCCATGCTGTTGGAGACGGGTAAATCACCTGTAAAACAGATTGTGTTAGATCGTCATTGTATTTCTCACATGGGGTATTAAAGAACGAAGGCACACAATTATTAAGCAAATTATTTGCTACTATCTGTAACGTTTCTTTTTTGTTTCTTAACTGACTGTACTCATTATACTTATGTTGGGAAAAAAAGATTCATTTGATGTTGTCAAATACAAATGAAAGTAAATTGTTTTGTTTGATTGCCATTTTTTGAGAACAAAACTGATGTCTATTCATGCATTAGACCCTATTTTTTAGGAAAATATTACTAATACTGACAACATATGGTGCTATGGTTGTTTTTGTAAACCTTAGTTTTTAGGTGAAAAAGGGAATTTAAAAAAATATATATATATATGTTGAGCCTTACTGTAGATCTATATATGAGACTGTTCATCACTGAAGACTGGAAAAATAAGTATAGTATTTGAAAGTCAGTACATATATACAAAATTGTATGCTTTACGTTTATGCACAATTTGCCCAATGACAGATACAAGTGGTTATATATACTAATGTATATGTTCAGATGTGTATGTGAATGTATACTGATATGATAGAGATAGATTTCCCAGAGTAACAAATTGTTGTTTAATAAAGATATTACATTATTATAATTCATTTTTATCATCAAATTGCTTCAATTGAGTAACGGTGAAGAACATTTACTGAGTTATAAAGCTCCGTAATGTATTCGGAATACTCTTATTCATAACTTATTCAAATATATAAACACATTCAGGACTGGGAGAAGTGGTTTAACAACAATATTATGTTTTACTATGTTATTTTGGAGGTGGTTACAATAGATGGAATATCAATAGACAAATAGGCTAATTTTACGTACAACTATTAATAAAAAAGTGTCTCTTTATATGTTTGAAATAAACACTTTAGTTGGTTTGGCATTTTAATTAAGCTATATTGTTTTAAATTATGTTGTGAAGTTAGCCGAGGCCCCCTAGTGGGTTCCAGTCCCCTCTGGCCCCAGAGCTACTGTATACAGGGCACTTGCAGTTGTAGGTAACGACAATGCACCACCTAAAACGTCAAAAAGTGGCCTACACAATTATTTTTTTAGGGTTTATGGTTATGAATAAGACCATAGACATTTAGTTTGTAGTTTAATGTACTGATGAGGTTTTCTGTTTGTCTCGCAAAGCACTGTGGGTAGACGTCCTACGCCCAAAATGGCGGCAGGATTGAAAAGTTTGCTGCTGTTTTTGTTTTATTTTCTCATATTTGGTCGGTCTCTGTCCCCTTCTGAATAAATCACTATTTTTACGAGGCTTAAGAAGGTTAGTCGTTTATTTCCGGTCCCCGAACAAGTGATTTGGATCGTTGGTTTGTTTAGTTTAGATCGGCAATGCGCCGCCGTTGACGTGTATGAGGCAGATGGCACAGAACTCATGGACATCACTGCATCTGATACAGTTAAAATGAAGAGCATTTGTACATAGAGATGGAGGATGATGTAAAGAAAGTGAAAAAGGTAAGTTAACACTGCAATATTGTGACAGGTTACACGTGTATGATCCGCTATACTGGTTAGTAGCTGGAAAGTGTTGGCCTAAACACGGTTATACAGCTGTTATACAGGAGCATTAACGCTCCCTCAGCCTTTTAAAAAACACTCGCATATTCTTTATACCTGTTATGATATTTAGAGGAGTCTTTACCAGAGGAGTCTCTCATGACCGGACTGGATTCGTAGGGAAATTGCTGGTGGTTTACGATAGTCGTGATACAAAGACGCACCACCCAAGATAAACACTGAGAATCTCAACATGCGATTTTACTGTGATTGTCACATCTGTCATTCTCGAGTTTTTTCATGGTTTTCAGTATCTCTATCCTACCTCGGTCAGAGGTTTACAGAGCCCCCCTATGGCCACGTAGAAAAATATTTGATATTTGATTATTTATATCCGCAATTTCATAATCTTTACAGTTTATACAAAATCTTTGTAACCTGTAGCTACTCACAAATTCATAAACTGCACCCATAGGTTTGCAGCATAGTGCTCTTGTTTAGAAACTGTCTCTACTGACTTCTTTAACACATATGATCCTAAACATATATAAAATAAACAAGAAGCTACTTCTAATATTAGTGCAACATTACGCTTGTATTATTTTGCCTAAGATCTTTGTATTTTATATATATATATATATGCGTGTGTGTGTGTGTGTTTATATACATTTAAATAAAAGATAATTTTCTTAATATTATGTATATAATATATATATTTTATTAATGTTAACATCTATGTTTTAATCAATTATCCTTTAATTAGCAGATTTTTCAAAAATCTTCAAATCTCTTTGGCAGTCTCTGAGTACAAAATAGAAGTTACAGTTTTTACCAATTAATGGGAATTAATTGTTAAAATGAGGAAACTGTTTATTGAACCTAAACAAATCTCTCTGGCTCTAGGGGATCTCATCCATCCGATGATTCATTTAATAAGCCTACACAGTAACAGCGTTATCTGATGTGAGGAATGGCAGGATCACAGACAGGGTTCTTATGATGTGAGCGTTCCTATCATATCAGCGTTGTATTGCAGAGGATGTGTTTCCATGCCGAGCTCAGACTTTCCTCCTCATACGCGGGGGAGAATGGAGGGCTGGGCTCTCCAAAGATTCAGACAGGATGTGACGCCCCCCGTGTCTGCCTCTTAATCACCACTGTACAGCGGACGGATTCTTTCTTTCCCTCAGTCAGAGAGGCAGGCCACATAACATTTAAAAAAAGCTAATCATTTGATGTGCTCTTGAGTTACTAAAAAACTTATTTTGTGGGAAGTTGTGTGATCTTTCAGAGGTTGGGATTTTAGTCCCTTATCTTATCAACTGTTATAGAATGTAATGTGGACTGTTTTGGTTGTCTGATTTAGCTGAAAGGAAGTGGCCACAAGCTGGAGCCATTGAGTCATTTACTGTCAAAGTCAGTGTAAAAGAAAAACTATGGATGGGTGTGTTTGGGCAGTTTGTTTTCATTAATAACCCTTTGAAAACCTACTGCAAATCCACTATTAGAGTATATAATAGTTAAGTTGTATAATTTAAATGTTGGTTTGTAAAGCCCAGACAAATGCATTTTTATTGTAAGTATTAATTTTTTGGAACCACTTGCTAATGTAAACACCAGCAAGACACACGTTCTGAGGCAAACCATTTTTTCAAAGCCTAAAACAGACAAACATCAAACTTCTAGTAATATCATGTTTGTATATACACTACCGTTCAAAACTCTGGAGTCCAAAATTTGGGGCACAAGTCTCTTATGCTCACCAAGGCTGCATTTATTTGATAAAAAAATACAGTATGAATATATTTTACAGTTTAAAATAAAACTCTTCTATTTTATTTAGCAGAAAATAATATTTGCCTGGTATGACACAGCTGAATTTTCAGTAGCCTTCACTCTTCAGTGTCACATGATCCTCCTCAAACATTATGTTGACATATCGATGTTGAAATCTGTTTCTGCTTAATATTTTTGTGGAAACCATGATAATAAACATTTCAGGATTTTTTGTTGAATAGAAAGTTCAAAAGAACAGCATTTATTTAATAAAATGTAGTCATTTAATAATACTCTTAAACTGTAACTTTGGGTCAATTTAGTCATAAAATCTTCCTGACCCAAATTTTGACATTTTTGTATGTCTTATTAATCCAGGCGAGGATCGCCTGTGCACCTTGTTTTCTGAAATGTCATTAGGACACAGACTCATGAAATGTTGATGTTCCTGTAGTGTCTCCTTCCTTGGCTGTTCAATAATTTAGTAAGTGAGAGAATTAGGCTTGTCTCAAACAGAAAATGCCCTGCGTTTATTGATGAAAACAGACATGAAAACATCTAGAGTTATAAATTAGCTTTAATGCTATAGGCTGCATGGAATGTTTTTAAAAACTTTATACACTGATCAATCAGGCATAACTTTTTTCCTAATATTGTGTTCGCCCCCCTTTTGCTGCCAAAACAGCTCTGATCCGTCGAGCCATGGACTCCACTATACCCCTGAAGGTGTGCTGTGGTATCTGGCACCAAGATGTTAGCAGCAGATCCTTTAAGTCCTTTAAGTTGCGAGGTGGGGCCTCCGTGGATCGGACTTGTTTGTTCAGCACATCCCACAGACGCTCGATTGGACTGAGATATGGGGAATTTGGA
The DNA here is from genome assembly GCF_949357685.1 of Gobio gobio. Classification (NCBI taxonomy): domain Eukaryota; kingdom Metazoa; phylum Chordata; class Actinopteri; order Cypriniformes; family Gobionidae; genus Gobio; species Gobio gobio. The sequence continues at coordinate 41,718,580 of NC_137105.1, read as the reverse complement.
AGTCAAGTCAACACCTCAAACTTGTTGTGCTCCTCAAACCATTTCTGGAACATTTTTGCTTTGTGGCAGGGCACATTATCCTGCTGAAAGAGACCACAGTCACCAGGGAATACCATTTCCATGAAAGGGTGTACATGGTCTGCAACAACGCTTAGGTAGGTGGTATGTGTCAAAGTAACATCCACATGGATGGCAGGACCCAAGGTTTCCCAGCATCACACTGCCTCCGCTGGCTTGCCTTTTTCCCATAGTGCATCCTGATGCCATGTGTTCCCCTGGTAAACAACGCACACGGCCATCCACATGATGTAAAAGAAAACGTGATTCGTCAGATCAGGGCGACTTCTTCCATTGCTCCGGGATCCAGTTCTGATGCTCACATGCCCACTGTTGGCGCTTTTGCCGGTGGACAGGGGTCAGCATTGGCAAAAAACTGCGATGCACTGTGTATTCCCACACCTTTCTATCAGAACCAGCATTAACTTCTTGAATAATTTGAGCTACAGTAGCTCATCTGTTTGATCGGAACACACGGGCCAGCCTTCACTCCCCACGTGCATCAATGAGCCTTGGCCACTCATGACCCTGTCGCCGGTTCACCACTGTTCCTTCCTTTGACCACTTTTAATAGATACTGACCACTGCAGACCGTGAACACCCCACAAGAGCTGCAGTTTTGGAGATGCTCTGACCCAGTCATCTAGCCATCCCAATTTGGCCCTTGTCAAACTCGCTCAAATCCTTTCGCTTGCCCATGTTTCCTCCTAGAAACACAACTTTGAGGACAAAATGTTCACTTGCTGCCTAATATATCCCACCCACTAACATGAGCCGTGATGAAGAGATAATCGGTGTTATTCTCTTCACCTGTCAGTTGTCATGTTATGCCTGATCGGTGTGTATATAAGGGCTCCTCCACCTTGTTCAGGACAAAGACCCCTTGGTGGATATTAAATGTAGCAGGGGCCCCTGTTAAATATTGTATTTTCCTTGCCTATATAAAAATGCTTATAGGACCATATTATGTATTCATATTTAAGACATTAAAATAATCTTTATTTATTGTCAAGAGCCATATATTATAATTTTATGAAGTTCATTATAATGTGGTATTTGACTTTTAATATACATTTAGACCATGTTCTTAGACTCTGAATGGCATAATTATTTTTGGCAGTTCCTCTTTATTAATTACTTCCTTCCCAGCCTAACATTTTGCAGAAACTAGTGGGCAATATTTACAAACACCTGAAGTCAAACTTTGCTCAAAGCAGTTATTTAAATTCCATTTTTGGCATCCATTTATGCCATTATTGGTGATCAACTTATAGCATGGACGACAGTTTCACATACCTTTTTCAAGTTTGTTTGAGTGTTTCATCACAGGAAATGGCGGTTTCTGTTCTTCCTGATTGCATGAATTATAGCTTAAGCCAGAACGTGAGCGTTTGTGTGTGGGGACGCGTGTGTGACGCGGGGTGTGGTTTCTCTCGCTGTTTTGAGGGAGTTGGCCCCGATCACATTTGTCACTAGACGCATGCAACCTGTTTCCAGAGCAGCGTGCAACAGTAGTGGCCTGTTGTAAAAGACAGCTGTCGTACGTCGCCCGTTTCCATTGTGTCGTCGTAGTGGCTGGTCATGGAGACGGAGGTAGGGCATGCAGAAATCTTGTTTCTTTTCTGAAAAACAATTTCAATGTGCAGTTTACTATTACAAATCCTCAGACTTTAAAAAAAACAATGTGGTTGCTAAAACATTCAGTCCGCCTCCAGTTTTCAGCCTTAACTACGTCCGAAAGCTTAGAGACTTTTCTGTTGAACAGCAAGCTGACATTGGTGGTTGGGTTTACCACAGATTAAATAGCAGTCTTTTTCCATGAATGTCGATCTCATTATGCTTTCTTTGCAAAGTGTATGGTTTCATAAAAGCCCTCAAGCCTAGTAGCCAAGCCTAGTTTATGTTATTGTTTTTAAGCCATTAGTGCATTTGAATAGGAAGGACAGTGTGTTATTTGACTTATTATACTGCTTGTTTTAACGTGTAAGAAACTTGAGTCAACGTAACTGACACTTCCATGGAGTCCGATGTATTGGCAGGCTTGGGATGGTTTTATTAACAGTTGCCCAATTAGTCCAGATCACAGAATTGCCAGTGGAAATCCAGTATGTAAATGTAAAGTGTATACAATACATTAGCCAAAATCATTTTGGCATAGCAAGCCACTGACCAAACTCATAAAATTCTGGTCACACTGAAAAAATCTCTTGTGTTTTTAACTTCCTCTGGCCGTGATGTGATTTCCTCTCTCTCTCTCTCTCTTTCTGCAGCCAGGTATTGTGTCTCCGTTCAAGCGAGTGTTTCTAAAAGGAGAGAAGGGGAGAGATAAGAAGGCTCTGGAGAAGTCGACTGAGCGTAGGGCCCTTCACACCTTCTCCCTCTCTCTCCCGGACCACCGTATCGACCCAGATATTCTGCTCAATGACTACATTGAGAAGGAAGTTAAGGTATTACTCACCTTCTAATTAACGTTTTGTGCTTATTTTATTATTTTATTTAGAGTAAAAAAGCTTCAAGTTAAAGAACAACTCCTGAAACTGTACTGGTAAGAATGCAGACAGCTAGGGAAAAAAAAGAGAAATACAAATAAATGCTGCTTAACAAATAGTCATGCTTAGTTAACATATCAAATTGAATAGGCAGAGAATTCACTTCTCATATCTTTTGTTGCTGATGTCAAAGGCATGGAAATCAACCCTTGATAACAAAGAAAACACTACAATAGAACAAAGAAATAGATCTACCTGAAAAACTTCAAGCACTAGAAATACTACATGTATAAAGTAATCAAATGTATATAAAAACAATGCATTGCAAAAATACATTTATTCTTATTAAAGTTACAAAAGTCATTCAGTCAAGATAGATTTTCTCTTTTTTTGATTAGCATTATGACAGCAGGTAAATTCGGATGCTGTCACGTTAAGACCAATACACTCGTGCGTTTTCTCTCTCAATTGTTAACGTTTACTTAAGACATAAATGACTGTTGGTCATGGTCACTTTGACACATAGGTATGTATTTAACCGTTCAAGCCCAATTAGGCGGCAAAAAGCACTTAGTCCATTTCTCACGCGCTCTATGAGCAGCGGCTTCATGTTGTGCGTTTCTCAGACAGCACTGAGAAACAGTCTTTCAGAGAGCGCTCACCTGTTAAAATCACCTGTTTTTAAACTGCAATGCTTAAACGCATGCAAGCAATACATTTTCGTGACCACAAAACACAGCAACGTCATGTAAGCATGTAACCACGATAGAGACAACAGTCCAAAATCTCTACCGGTTGACAAATTTCTACCGGTTAATCATGTCTACTGGTATATCGCCAACCCCTACCTATAATATCATAACCATATTTTGTTATTATCAAATCTCCACCTAGTCAGCATGTGGTGTCTCCCAGGGTTCGGTTCTCGACCCGCTCCTATTTGTAGTTTATTCTTCCAGTTGGGCAGATAATGAGACACCATTGTTTCCACTGTGATGCCAAATAAATATCAACTCCTGTGATTCCTACCTTGCTAGTATGAGACTTCCATGTGTGTTAGGTTATTTAGCTCTTCTGCTCACAGACTCTGGAACTCCTGTGTATCTTCTAAATTTCTTTTGTCACTATTTTTAATAAATCATTCTTCATTTCTGTATATACTATACTTTGTAAAATGATCTTGTGTTCTAGAAAGGTTCTATATTACTATTGTTGTCATTTTACTGTTGTAGTATCTGGGACAGCTGACCTCAGTTCCTGGATATCTGAATCCCTCCAGTCGCACAGAAGTTCTGCAACTTATTGACAATGCCAGGGTAAGTGTGACAGTCAGAGACTGTGCCTTATTTTGCAATGTGTAGGCAAATTCTCATATTGCTGCGTATGTCTTTTGCAGAAGTCTCATCAGTTGGCAGGGCAGCTGACATCAGAGCAGGATGCTGTTGTCAGTCTGTCAGCATACAATGTGAAGCTTGTGTGGCGTGACGGAGAGGACATCATTCTTCGCGTACCCATCCACGACATTGCGGCTGTGTCATATATCAGAGACGACTCACTCCACCTCGTGGTGCTAAAAACAGGTACACAGTCTTGCGGTCAACCAACGAGCATTACAGAAAAACTAAACAAAACGCAACACCGAAATGATGACACTTGTTGAGCTGCTAATGATAATGTGTGAAAGATAAGCTTGGTGTTTCCTTAAAATGGAGTTGTGTGGTTTGTGTTTGCAGCTCAGGAGCCCGGTGGTTCCCCATGTCATAGTACAGAGATGTCGAAATCTCCCACTCTAAGCTCTCTGTCAGAGAGCGGGGCTGTGCTTGTGGAGGTGTGCTGTTTGCTTGTCCTGGCTGTTGACAACAAGGTTGGTTTTATTCATTTAAAGGGCACCTACAACCATCTACACACACCTTGGCAATAGAATCGCCACTGGCTAGTTTTTTGTTTACTTGATATATTCAGGGATTAAAGTTCTTTGTCAACGGATTTCCGTTAATTGCAGTGAGTCTACGACGGATTTCCTTCAATTGCAGGGTTCCCGTCTGTCTTTAATTAACTTTTCATCATTTTGATATACTTGGTCTCGGCCTCAGACGTCACTAGGGTTGGGTATCGTTTGTTTTTTTTTCGATTCCGGTGCCAAACCGATACTTTTAAAACGGTTCCGGTGCCTAAACGGTTCCTGAACCGATACTTTTTTTTCTTTTAAAAAGGCCACAAAACGAGGCGGATGACATTAAATGGCTTTTTATTTATTTATTTATTTAAATTGAACCATTTATTAAAAGTTTAATGTATACTTAAATGTATGAATATAAATAAATACAAAACACAATTTACTTATTTACAAATTATAATTGACTTATTTACAAATTCACAGTAAAACCTAAGCCACCTAACCCAACTACAACAGGACTAATATAACTCTAAATAACAGTTACAGTAGTAACAGCAACAGTCGTCTGTGTTCTTGGTCTGCTACTAACCAGCTTCAAGCTTCAGCTTTATTTTGAAATATGATCATATTCTCTGGCTAAATATTTTAGAACGCATCACCTTAATGTTTCCATGGCGACACGTCATGCTTCTCACATGACACACAGCAGCCGCAATAGCGCTGACAGCTCAGCTGTATCGGCAGGGCTCCAGACTAACTTTTTTCACTAGGAGCACAGTGGCCCCCAACAGAAAATGTTAGGGGCACAACCAGAAATTTTAGGGGCGCACACCGTAAATCAACATGCTAACCAAATCTACTAATTTCCACTGTATTACTAATAGGGATCGGTATCGTTAAAGTTTTAATGGTATTACTACTCTTACCGATACTGCTTATTGATCCGGTACTTTGACAGTATTCTTACCGGTTCTTTTTATTATACTTTTTTTTTTTTTATATATATATATAAAAAAACATAATTAAGAACATAATTAACATGGCTTTATAATCCCAAAAGTAAAATATCTATAGCAAAAGAAACCGCAAAGTTTGAACAAAAATATAAAACATCTATTTGTAAATGGACCACTGTGCAGGCATTCGGAAGGTCTGCTAACATTAAATATTACAGTAAAGAACAAACCTGCAAAGAAATCTAATAAAGTAATGAAATGTAAAATAACACTGCATAGTTTTCACTGTATAAATTGATAGATTAATGCTTACAAAAGCTAAAGTTATTAAATCAAGAGATGTGAATATTTTCTATTTGCCTTTTGTTCGATTCGAATTAATGGCTCAATCATCAGCTGGTTTAGACGCTGCCCCTTTAAGACCGATCGAATGTAGAACTAATAATATCATATTCTCCTATTTCTGCAAACTATTTACGCCCATTTAAGATATAAACTGTTAAAATAACTACTCTCCAATCCGGTCATTTTGACACCGGCTATTTGTTGTTTATTTGATGGTTTAGACGCGCACACGAAGCCTAAAATATTAAGTGCAAGTCGGTCCATTTCGCAGCACACACACACATAAGGCGCCTTGAAGTTGGAAACAGCGTCTCTTGCGCGGATTATTGTGCATTTAATAGCTCTTTATTATCAAACACATCCCGCAGTTTAGCAAAAGTAGAGACTGCAGTTTACAACAATCACTGAATCTGACGTTTAGTTTAGGTTTAAGGAGAAATGTGCTGTGACGGGAAGAATGTCGCGCTCGACGGAACACGGCTATAGGAATAGTTTTACCTCATCCATCTTTTTATAATTCTTGGAAGCCAAAATCGAAAATAAAATTAGATTAATATCACAGCACATACCTAAAGTTTAAGCAGACTAAACTTTTGTGTAGTTCTCTTGGCCATCGTCACTCATTAAGCTGACTGTGGTGTTGTGTTCGCTGTAGCTCCACGTGAGAGAGCGCTCTTTCTCTCTCTTCTGGATTGCGAATGGCAAAAATGCATCACGGACAAATGGTTTAATATTATCTCATATAGAGACGGCTGGCAAAGATAGAATTTGCCAGACATAACGTCTATCAATTATAATTATTAAGTGTATTTTCTTAATTTCTCCAGTACCGACAGCGGGCAAATTTACTGGTCGCACATGTGCGACTGGATGTAAAATTCAGTCGCACACTCTCAAATTTTAGTCGCAAAATGCGACCATTTAGTCGCACTCTGGAGCCCTGATCGGGTTTATTTCGTTTTTTCTTTTTATTCTAAATATTCACAAACTTCTTAACTGTGTCACAAACTATCTGATATTCAAATGTGTGAGTGAATGTGTGTTAGTTGTTGATCTATAAAGCGCAATGGGCGGCGCCATGTTAGTTTGCGCCTCAGAATCGGATCTGTCGGATTTACAACACTTGAGTGCATTCTCGTCTCACGAAATACATGAAAGTAAGTGACCAGTGAACTGGAAGAAGAATAGAGTAAACTATATAGTTACTATATAATGTGCATGTATCTGATGTGAATAAAACACGTAACGTTAGTCAAATTATAACCGTCTGAAAGGATTGTCATAGCCGCTTTCATAGACATCAGTGTGTGTTTTTTGCTAGTAGCTTACTTATGAGCATTTAAATGTCTGAAACCTGAAATAAACATGATGTGGTTGAAAACACTGAATAGTTGTCATGAGTTGTGATGTGACGAGCGCTGAGCGTCTGTCTCTGGCTCAGCCAAAGCGCGAAAGCACGTTTGAATTTTGGCACCGAAATGAGGAACCGAAATCTGCGTTCTGATTCGGTCCGGTACATACCTGTTATATAAGGTACCCAACCCTAGACGTCACACCCACGGCCAGTTGGCTGAATGTCTGATGCATATGGCACACTTATCTGGAAACACTTCAGGAGTTTCAAAGTCGTTGTCTGATTGGTTGAATTTTTGGTTGCATTCTTTAACGGCCCGCCTAGAAACAAATGCCGTGAATCCAAACTCCCTCGTGGAAGAAGCAGCCATCGTGTTTACAACTGTGACAATGAGCGCTTACCAGGATCAACTAAAGCCGCGTTTCCACCGAAATTACCCGGAACAATTTGTACCAGGAACTTTTTTTACAGGAACTTTTTTCCCCCCAGATCTGCTACTGTCTGCGTTTCCACAGCGGTCTAAAGTACAGGGAGGATTAAGCAAATTAGTCCGGTGATGTAGGACAGCGCGCAGCTGCTCCTCCCAGTCAGAGACGGACAGGAATCATTTTTGCGCGATACTGTCTGCAACAATAACGAGGAGCAGTGCTGCTTTTGGTAGTTATGTATTGGTTTAATAAAGAGGTCATTAACAAAACGGCTGAAAACAGGAGAAGAGACGAGCACTGATACTCAAGCGTATTCTGAAAGCTCTTAAAGCTAGATTTAATGTTATTATCAGGTATTATGGACATTGACCGTGAGATTGAGACAGAAAGAGCAAGACTGATATTTACTGAACGCCGAACGAACCTCGCAAGACTTTTAAAAATGCCGGTTGAAACAAAATGCTGCGTGAGCTCAACCAATCCGCATGTTCAGCGCCCAAGTCCCACCCTCGAAAGTTCCCGAACTTTGAAAAAGTACCACCTCGGGAGCAGGGCCGTTTGGAGGGGGAAATATTTACCCGGAACTTCATTTAGACCCTGGTTCCTGAGGTTGAAACACACCGAGTACCACCCCAAAGTTCCTAGTTCCTGGGGAAAGTTCCTGCGCTGGAAACGCAGCTTAAGGCTTGGATTTTCAAAAGTATGTGAAGTTTGCGGCTCCATTGTTACAGTAAACTTCCACAATGTTCTTGAATGAATAATTTATAGATGCATCCAGGTCTGTCATTGCAGGGACATCGACTTTAAAGAGACCAGAACTAAAACAGTTTTTCAGGCAGAGGGTGAAAAGAGGTTCTGCAGCAATATACAGTATAAGAAAAAAGTTATTATTAAATAGTAAAAAAAAAATGTTTATAATGTAAATGTATTCTAGCAGACCCCAAGGTTATGAGCATGATGTGTGCCCTTTAAAAGGGCCTTATTTTGTCTGTGAGAACAAAGTGAAAATGTACTCACCTTCAAGTTGTTCCAAACCTGTATGAATTTCTTTCTTCTGTTGAACACAAAGAAGATATTTTGAAGAATATGGGAAACCAAACAGCTGATGGACCCCATTGACTTCCATAGTATGGGGGAAAAAATACTAGTCAATGTGGTCCATCAACTGTTTGGTTACCGACATTCCTCAAAACCTTTTCTTCAACGTGAGAGTAAAAATTGTCATCATTTACTCAGTTTTGGATGAACTATCCCTTTAACATCTGGCTTATCTTGCTTTGATAAACCATACAGAATTTAGTTTTTGGTTAAACAGTACCTTTCAGTGCTGTTTATTGCAAAACTACATATTTTCTAAAGGTTGTTTGCAATATGTCACCTCAAATAAATCGAAACGACATTGTTCTGATTATCATGAGCTCTGGTTTTGCAGGCTGCAGCAGAGGAGCTCTGTCTTCTACTCAGTCAAGTCTTCCAGATCGTCTACACGGAGTCCACCATTGACTTCCTGGACAGGGCCATCTTTGATGGAGCCACAACACCCACCAGGCATCTGTCGATCTACAGCGGTGAGTGAGCAACAGCTTCATCATTTTGGGATTTTCCGGTAAATTTGTTCTTGCTCAAAACCACATAGACCACAGTCAGTTTCACATCACTGTTAATTCATCTGAGCCGTATTTATGCTTCCTGAAGCTTAGTCTGTTAAATTATGACCTGAAATATTTCTGAATATGTTCCTATGTTTTGTCCAATAAAAGAGGACTCCTCGAGCAAAGATGTCAAAGAAGTGTTTGAGGCAGAGGCAAGCACATTGTGAGTATTGCTTCAACTGTTCTCTGCAGTAATGTAGTATTTTTTTGTTGAATTGAGCGATCATGTTTTCGTCCGATCTCAGTTCGTTCCAGAGTTCTTTAGAAGCAGGACACTCCTCTAGCCCCTCCCCCTCCTCCACCCCGGCCTCACCACAAACCAAAACAGTCAGTGAGAGTGAACTGAGCACAACAGCCACCGAACTGCTGCAAGACTACATGACCACAGTGAGTGTATAAAATACACCTGGATGTCTGTTGTTAGTTTCGCTTTCTTCTGAGTCTGTAATTCTGGCATATTAAATGTTCAGTTTATTTGTACACTACCATTTTCCTGTCATTCTCTGCAATAGTTGAGGACGAAGCTGTCTTCTCAGGAGATCCAGCAGTTTGCCACACTGTTACACGAGTACAGAAACGGAGCCTCCATCCATGAGTTCTGTATCAACCTGCGTCAGCTTTATGGAGACAGCAGGAAGTTCCTCCTTCTTGGTTAGTTACAAGCCGGGGTGTTCAATTTGACTTTAATTTGTCTAAATGTGTCACCTACATGTCTACTAACTCTCATTAGAGTGTTAGTAGAGTATTCGTAGACTGTTAGGGTTAAAATAAGTTGACACATGTAGTTGCAAAGTGACTTGTAGTCAGTAAGAATGTCTGTTGGAGGACCATCACAATAAAGAGTTAGCAGACAGTCTAATAATTCTCTAATAAGAGTTAATTGACATGTTGTTGCAAAGTTACTTATAGCAAAGACTTTATATATAGGAAGACTGTGCTCTCCGATTACTTATGAATGGGTGAGTGCAACTCCCAATATGGGCGAATAAGCCCCGCCTTCTAAATGAAAGAGCCAATCGTTGATTTGGAAAGTCGTTGCGTCATTGCAGCTGCCATTAGAAGCTCTGGTTGCTATAGAAACAGGCAGTGTTCTGAGACACTTGCTTAGGACTGTGCATGCACATTAGCTTTGTCCATGATTTGAGTGTTTAGAAACAAAATTTGTGACCGTTGTTGTCAGATTTCATTGGTGATTTTTTTTTTTTTTTTTTAATATGAAATTTAATCGTAAGTTTAGCGAACAGTTTTGGAGAATTTAATATTTCCCCATTCGAAGACATAGGAGCTGCACTTGCATGCCCGAGAGGCATTTCAAAGATGGCCGCCGAGTGAAATGACTTGTCTTAAAGGGCACCTATTATGCAAAGTTATCTTCTACATGGTGTTTGAACAAATGTGTGTTGGCAGTGTGTGTACACAACCACCCTATAATGGTAAAATTCTACCCACTACTTTTTTTTTATCCCCATAAATCATAAATAGTGTCTCAGAACAAGCCGTTTGCAGATTCCTGGCAAAGTGACGTCACATTTTACAGGCTCCGCCCATGAGTGTTGATTGACACTGATAGACCCCGCCCTCAGAGAGCTGTACAATGTCCGCTATGTTTATCTCCTCGCCAGAGCGTTTAACAGCAGCATTCAAGTAAGAAATGTGTTCTTATTAACTTTAGTAGCTTTATTTCGGTCAAGAGCAGTGAGTGATTTTCTGTTTTAACAGCAGATATAGCAGTAGGTACTGTATATTACACTGCTCTCACTTTAATACACAGATCTGATATACACACAGGATTTCTGTACTTGCTGCATATGTGCACAGACATAACCAACTGTTTTCACGAGAACTGTGTTTCTGGCATAACCTTGTGAGCATTTGACAGGTTAATCGCAATAACACATTAAAGAGAACTAGTCTAGTAGTTTAATACTCACGGACACACTGACATCCAGCTCTCTGTGCGCATGCGTCGGGTGTGTGTGTGCTCAATTTGAGAGTGATATGGCTTTAAAACGCATGCAGATGATATTTTATGATGATGAACTGCAATGTCACGTGAGCGTGTCCGCGATAGAGATGTATCATGTTTTCATTTGCATGTTCACGAGCTGTGAAGGCTCCGCCCTCTGGGCTGGGGAGCAGCAGCTCATTTGCATTTAAAGGGGAGACGCACAAAACGGCTAATTTTTCTCAAACCCAAAAATGGGCATTTTCAAAATGGTATATTAAATGATCTGTAAGGAATTTTGATCTTCACAGACACTCTCTGGGGACACCTGAGACTTATATTACATGGGTCAAGTGTTGCCGAAAAAGATCGTCTTTAACAGTTTCTTGAAAATGGCTAAAGACTGCTCGGGTAGAGATGGGCAGGTCATTCCACCAGCTTGGTAAAAGTCTGTAAAAGTGATTTTGGCCTCTTTTAAATGGCACCACAAGGTGCTGTTCACCTGCAGAACGCAAGCTTCTGGATAGCACATGTGAAGTAATGAGTTTAGGTATAGTGGTTGTTCTATAGGCAAACATCAGTGCCTTTGACAAGCAGTGCAATTTTATGAGGAGAGGTGTAACGTGTGCTCTTTTCGGCTTGCCATCCCTCAATAACAGCCTCTTTAAAACTGCATGACATTTTGACAGGTTCAAATGATTCGTGCTTCTATTTGCCTCACAAATTAAGGTCAGACTGTCATTGTCAGGGATTTACTTCCCACAAAATAATCAGCTACTTGTACAGTTCTGAAACGTACAGAATGTCTAAATTAGGGCTGCACCGAATCCAGATTTTTGGGGTTCGGCCGAATACCGAATCCACTGGTTAAGATTCTGCCGAAACCGAATACCGAATCTTACTCCCATCCTCAGTTCATTATCACAGTAAACACATTAATGAAGTAAACAACGTCCACAGCAGTGTAGGGATGCTCATATTGCAAAATATGCTATGCGGTATTAAAATACAGCAGTAGTACAAGCTCCTGACTGATGAAACGCAAATGAAAGGCACTTCTCGAGGCTGACCTCTCTAGCAAGGCGTTATCTCTGTATTCCCGGGGCACCAGGGCCATCTGAAGCCTTGTTTAAGGCTTTTCGTAGTGTGGTTTTGGCCAAGTTTACTATAGTAAACATGTCTTGTATGTTCTTCTCGCCGCTGTTTCCTGATGGTTTATAGAACAATTACCCCGAGTCGCCCTTTGTCGTTTCAAAGAATAGCTCAACGAAGAGAGCGCAGGAGGCGCGCGCACCGTCCGTCAGCGGAGGCTCGCGCTGCGGAGCCAGATGAAAGTATAAACCAGGCTTGAGAGGGTGTTTTCTGCTGCGACAAAAAACTATTCCGGTTCTTCAAAGCTTCAAACGGATTCACTGTATTTTCGTTTTGTCATCTTAATTTGGTAATTATTTAAGTGAAATATATTTAGTGTAGGCTTATTTATTTTATTATTTTTATTTATATTTGATCTAATCTATGCTGCTGTTTGCACAATACAATAAACCCGTGAAAAAAGTGTCTTTTTAACGGGTCACAGACACTCGTCAATCTGCCAATTCAATATTATAATCTTATCAGTTAACTGTTAATAATCAGATAATGAGCAGCGGTTGTCGTTTGGGAAAATTAACCGAGATGAGCATCCCTACTGCAGTGTATTTTTAATTTAATTTAATTTTAATTGAGAATAGGCAACATTATGCCAGGATAACTGTCCTTCCGACCTGAAGTTGCTGCATTTTGGCTGCTGTCTGTAGATTCCTTAATGCACAACTCGAATTCTTTTGGCTGTTTCATATGCAAATGTTTTAACAGCAGCTATTGTTTAGGCTCCTTGCCACCACGAGACAAATCGGCATTGCAAATTGAACCTGTAGCTCGACTTGAATCGCCTTCTTTTGACTTAAAGTACTGCCAAACAACAAGTTTTCTTGTTGTTCCCATACACCTTCCCATAATGAACGGCGACGACATTACGTCGACCAGCGGAGCGCGCGTAGTGCAAGCCTAGGGTTTGGTTTGGTGGAAAAAACCGAACCCCGCCAAAAAGCCCAATATTCGTCCGAATCCGAACCCGAATCCTGGATTCGATGCATCCCTATTCTAAATGGTACTTCAAACTCTCATCAAGCGGTTTGTTCTTACGCACCAGTGTTGTAGAATCATTCCTATTTTCTTCATTCCAGGACTGCGGCCTTTCATTCCTGAGAAGGACAGCCAGCACTTTGAGAACTTTTTGGAAACCATCGGCGTGAAGGACGGCCGCGGCATTATAACGGACAGCTTTGGCCGTTACAAACGCACGACAAGCTCTGCATCAGACTCCACCACCAACGGAAACGGCGCTGCAGGCGGTTCAGACGAGGGAACGGCGACCTCGGAGGGCGACGAATGGGACCGTATGATTTCAGACATAAGCAATGACATTGAAGCGTTAGGAAGCAGTATGGACCAGGACGGAGTGTCGTCTTGATGTCACGGCACTCGGTCCGTGTGCTTTAGCCAATCACCACTTGAGATAATCCCATGGGCCATTGGTCCGTATTGCTGTCCATCAAATCTGACAATGCTGGAGTTTGGATACTGTATGGATACCACTTCCTGGCTATCGTTCTTGTTTTTATATGTTGTGCCATATTAACACAACTTGATTTTTCAGATTTGACAATTGTGATTTTTAAGACCTGTGATAGAAGGGACGTCTTTTGCTGTGGACAGCAGTTTCGTTCCTCCTGGGATGTTTATTGGCAGTATCTGCTACCACTAATGAGAAACCTTGTTGCTGGTAGATGTTGCTCTTTCACACTTATCTGAGACCGGTTTCCTAGCATCTCATTTAATAGCAAGGTGACTTCTGATCAGTGTGAAGGGGTTCATTCTACCAGGAGTGTGGAGCATTGCCTAGTGGCCTTCCTAAACCGTGTTCTGGATTGCCTTATGTGTGTGGCGTAACCTGATGGAAGTGAAGTGCAGTATATTTCCTCCTGCACTGAAGTGCTAATCAAAACTTGACCCTTTTACACCTTTATATTATCTGGTCGGTTTTTGTGTTACACTTGTTTTTTCCTCTACCATGTATTTTTCACTTCTTTATATTTTGTTTCAGCCAGGATTGGTTATAATAACCCAGTTATTATCATGTGGGTTTCTTCAGGTAGGAAATGTAGCACTATATATTTTTGGTTTTGATTGAAAACCTGGACAAATTTGGTTATTAGACAAAGTCAGTTTACTGGCTGATTGCAATATTCAGTACACTGCGTTACATTCGTGTCCCATCATTCATTCGTTTTCGGTAATCTAACATTGTGCCTTGCAGAATCACTGATTGTATCGTACAACAGGGGTGTAAGTAATATTCTGTAATCTGTACAGAAAGTGACTGAAGTATGAATTTATTAAAAAGTGCAGCACTTACATCCTTATTTATTGCTTTTTGTCTTATTTGAGCACTTCATAGTGGAACTACTAGAGGGGTTATTTCACACGAATGGATTTACCTTTTTACATTTTTTTTGTAGGGCTTAATTTAGAACCTACAGCATACATATTATTTCAATCATTTTTTTTTAAACTCTTGGTTGAGCAACCTTTTACCTTTTTTAATTCTAAAGGGAGCATTCACTGATTTTAAACCTTAAATCACTGATTTGTTATTGTGAAGTGTCGCCAGCTGGTGGCTGTGTAACATTGTTGCCAGCAGGGGGCGCCAAAATCTACAGTAGAAATCCAGATTGTCCATCATTAGCCTTCTGCTAAATTAATAATTTGCTCAGTGAGTCATCTATCTATATATCTGTCTATCTATCGATCGTACAGAGGATGGATGGATAGATTAAAAGACAAACACGCATTTGCCTCACATTTCAAACTAATGACCAATGAAAACCGTGACAAAAATAGCCATTTAAGAAGAATCCCTACCATAGGCATAAGCCTGCTCAATTTGCCCGAGTGTGTAGCTATCACGCAACGATAAGGAGGATTAAACGTATCCCAGAGTGCAGCCGTGTACTCCCTCTCTCTCATTAGTGGACATTACCTCTAAAACAAGAGGCCTTTGCCCTGGATTTACTTTTTTGAGGTTACCTGGAGAGTTAAATTTGGATAGGCTAAACCTGTGCTATAAATCTGCCTTTTTAATTGCCTTTTTAATCCTTGCCATAAAAGCAAGAACTGTGTCCTCAAAGACACCGACTGGCATTCTCACATGGCTGCAGAACAAGCTTTGGCACCCGGACATAAAATCATATTATTGTTCCTCCCGTCTCTCATTGGTGGTCTTTAAAACGACTGTGCCGAGTTTATTTGAGCAGAAAATGTTAGCTTCATTATAATACGCCTCTTGAAGATAAACATGGCTGCTTTTACATAACTTTGCTCATACTTGTAATTCCAGGGTGCAGGCATCCGTAAGACCCTCATTCCTCACTGTAGCCAAAATGAGCTGCTGTAGGGGCTCACAAACGGTGTCAAAGGTCAGTATCCTGATCCTGAGCTAACAAGGAGCCGGGAGCATATGGCATGTAAGATTTGTCATTACGACAAGACCCCTGCATTGGAGACAATAGCACAAAGAGACTCAACCTCTCATTTAAGCTAACATTGTTTAGCAAATGGTGGCAGAGAATAGCTCCAAAACGGCAGGTGTCTTGGTTTCTGAAGGCAGAACAAAGTGCAACCGTGTACTTTTTTTCAGCCGCCTTCATTAAGGAAGTCACATAAGGATTTTTAAAAAGTCATTGATAAACAGTTATGCACCATGAAGAAAAACAAACAGCTGCGAGGTGAATCACAACTTTGAAAATTGGCCAAAAAGTCCAATGTACAAGACTGTACTTAACAGCTTCAATGAAGGGAAGAACTACAATCCCATGAAGCATTGTGAGTGAAATAAAAACAATGGAGACATAAAACAGATTATATTTCACTATATATATATATACACTCACCTAAAGGATTATTAGGAACACCTGTTCAATTTCTCATTAATGCAATTATCTAATCTAAGCTTCAATGCATTTAGGGGTGTGGTCCTGGTCAAGACAATCTCCTGAACTCCAAACTGAATGTCAGAATGAGAAATAAAGGTGATTTAAGCAATTTTGAGCGTGGCATGGTTGTTGGTGCCAGACGGGCCGGTCTGAGTATTTCACAATCTGCTCAGTTACTGGGATTTTCACGCACAACCATTTCTAGGGTTTACAAAGAATGGTGTGAAAAGGGAAAAACATCCAGTATGCAGCAGTCCTGTGGGCGAAAATGCCTTGTTGATGCTAGAGGTCAGAGGAGAATGGGCCGACTGATTCAAGCTGATAGAAGAGCAACTTTGACTGAAATAACCACTCGTTACAACCGAGGTATGCAGCAAAGCATTTGTGAAGCCACAACACGCACAACCTTGAGGCGGATGGGCTACAGCAGCAGAAGACCCCACCGGGTACCACTCATCTCCACTACAAATAGGAAAAAGAGGCTACAATTTGCACGAGCTCACCAAAATTGGACAGTTGAAGACTGGAAAAATGTTGCCTGGTTTGATGAGTCTCGATTTCTGTTGAGACATTCAGATGGTAGAGTCAGAATTTGGCGTAAGCAGAATGAGAACATGGATCCATCATGCCTTGTTACCACTGTGCAGGCTGGTGGTGGTTTCTTGAACATGACAATGAGTTCACTGTACTAAAATGGCCCCCACAGTCACCTGGGGCCTCATTTATAAAACTTTGCGTAGGATTTGCATCAGAAGTGGCGTACGGATGAAACATAGGACGTGCGTACGCACAGAAATATTCGGATTTAAAAAACCGTGCGCACGCACATCCTACGCAGTTTTCCCTTAATAAATCACAATCAATTCTAAATGTAGCGCAGCTTTTGCGGCTTCATGTCACGCCCATAGTTGCCCATAAATAGTCCGTGAAACGCCCACAAGTTAATATTCATCGATTGCGAAATCATGGCAAATACACAGAGAGGAAATAAAAAAAACGTAACTTCACTCAATGTGAAGTAGAAATTATCGTTGGCGAGGTGGAAAAGAGGAGAAAAATATTTTTTGGAGGGCACAGTGAGGGCATTAGGCCTACTAATGCCAAAAAGGCACTTGAGTGGCAAAAGGTTGCAGACGCCGTAAATACTGTAGCCTCACAACCTCGGACCGTGGCCGAAAAAAAAAGAAATGCTCGGACATCAAAGTCGAGGCAAAAAAGCGTCTAGCGCTCCATCGCCACAGTGTGTCTGCCACGGGTGGGGGAAAGGGGACACCGGAGCTGACCCCTCTTGATGAGAGACTGGCGGCAATTATTGGGGAATCCCTATTAATCCCTATCCCTATTATCTACGTGGAAATGGGAAATAGTTCAGTGCAAATGTAATTTCTTGCTGCTTTCTGAATGGTTGAGACATACGTCATAGGCCTATGTTATTTTATCGAAAATAAAACAAACTAAAGGCATTTGCATGAATACCATGATTCCGTAGCTGATGAAGAAATTTTTACTATGAAAACAACTTTCCCCAGTGGACAATTAATACATCTAGCCTATCTATTTATCTATATATCTCCCTGATTATCTATCTGTCTATCTAATTGCATCTATATCTGCTCCGCCAGACGGACACATTGACGAGAATATCAGTTTTGTAAATTATTTTGTTCTGTTTACCATATTATTTATGAGGATGAATTGCAAAACATGCCAATATTTCACTTTTTTTTTTTTTTGCATTTCTGTTGTAATTTTCGTTTGATTTTGTTTGTTTTACACTGCAAATCGATCAAACGGGTGTTCGTGTAGGCTGTTAATTGCAATAGCCTACTTGCTTTGTGAAGTCTTCAAGTTATTTATGAGAGGCAGTATTGCCATTTCTTTTACACAACGGTCTACAGTTTCACACACTTTCACGTGTTTCTTCCATCTGCCGACGGTGTCGCCATTTCTCATTTCACCCGTTTTTGTGCGTACGCCTGGGTCAGAGCTTGCGTGAAGGACCGCACATTTTCCCGTCAAGTTTGCTTTTTATAAATACCAATTATTGCGTAGAGAGTGGCGTACGCCTTCTTTTGTGCGTACGCAACGTTTATAAATGAGGCCCCAGATCTCAACCCAATAGAGCATCTTTGGGATGTGGTGGAACGGGAGCTTCATGCCCTGGATGTGCATCCCACAAATCTCCATCAACTGCAAGATGCTATCCTATCAATATGGGCCAACATTTCTAAAGAAGGCTTTCAGCACCTTGTTGAATCAATGCCACGTAGAATTAAGGCAGTTCTGAAGGCGAAAGGGGGTCAAACACAGTATTAGTATGGTGTTCCTAATAATTATTTAGGCGAGTATATATATATATATATATATATATATATATATATATATATATATACACACATACATACACACATACACACAGTATGTGTGTTTTATGGGAGTGGATGGGCGCTAAAGAGTTTGTGATTCTCAAATTAGTGGAAATTTCTCTGCAGAATTATGGGTAATGTAGATTTTCACCAGGAATTTCGTTGTTGAACATGATTATTTAAAAAATTTGTTGAAATGTTGTGGATTGATGGCTTTAACAAAAGGCTTTAATCATCTATTAACAACCCCGTAGCTCACAGTGAGTCTGTTTTAAAGGTTTATAGGTTATCATTCAAAATCAATTCCCCTGTGGAGAAAATGACTGGAATGTTAACTTCCGCAACCTGAATGTTGCACTCTGTGGCTTTACACGAAATAAGCAATTTTCTAATACAAACAGTGAAAAGTCTCCCCGCTATTTGAATGTCAGCCACTCGATTAATCACATTTTAGGATTCTTGGAACTAACTTTTGTTATAATAGTAGATAGCTATAATATTAAAGGGGCAATATGTCATGTGGGAAACGCTAATGCTAATTTTAGACTGCTAGCACTGAAACTATACGATCCTTAAAAACGCTGTGCAAAGCCACGCCTCCTCCAAAACACAGGAACGCGCATAGACCAGAAACGAGACGACCAGAGACAAGGTTATTGGATTAGATTGTCATTCATAATATTTAAATAATTATTTTTAATAATAGGTATTATTATTATATAGAAATATATGGTTATTTTAATTTAATCTTTATTTTATTAGTTTATCAACTAATTATGTTAATTCAACTAATTTAATGTAGACGAGCTGGATTTACTAATTAGCCTTCTAATTAAATAATGTCAACTAAGTAAATGTATTGATTAGGGCTGCCCCCGAGTAAAGATTTTTATAGTGGATTAGTCATTCATTTAAGTAATTAGTAGAGTAATCGCATTTATATTAGACTAATTTAATTAGGCTGCTTAAATATGTACTGGGTGCATGCATGGAAACGGCGCGCACGCATAAAGCTTCCGCCAAGCACCGGCAAAAGTAGGCTAATGATCATAAATGTGTCCGAAAAAATAACAAGGTGAAGTAAAATGTCTAACTTCCGGCAGACCGTCTTCTGTATTCAACCATAGACAGTAAAAGAAATGGACACAGCGACCCCATCGGCTTCGACGAGGAAAAGTGAAGTCAATTACAAGCACTCACTTCCTGATGGCTGAGCGTCCTGCGCAGCCGCAGACTGAGCTTGACGACGTAGATGTGATTTAAACAACCAGTCTGACAGTTGTAAGTCTTCTAGTAGTTGTGCAAAGTGAAATCTGAATCACGTTGTTGAAATATTTTGTCCTGTTGCTTTTGGCTCTCTATGGGCTTCTCCCTTGACTTTATCGGACTTTATGCCTCCACGTCCCCCCGATTGCCTCATAGACAGCAAAAGATTGCCTGCGAGCTTCTCCTCCTGTCCATACGGTAATTTCTTTACTATTCGACAGAGTCGCGTGGTTATGACGCAATCGTTAGACAATTTTTTACAAAAACGGCTTCTACGGGGCGATAGTGTAAGATACAAGGTAATGGACCCTTTTATACATTGTCATGTTTCTTTAGAAATAAACAATGGTCAAATGGAGTCTTTAAATGCCTCAGATGTAAAGTTATGGTTGTCAAAGCTGTCAAAGTAACGGCAAAATGAATGGAGTCAATGGGATGCTAACAGCAGGTGATGGCTTGGTTAGCAATGGCTGCCCCTATGGAAGGTACGCTTTCCGGGTGCAGGATTACACCCTTGTATTCAACTTACGGAAAAAGTGTAGCGCCCGCGCCTCTCAAAAAATGCTTACGTAGAGTCTGACGACATTGCACACCAGTTACGCTCGTCAGACGTAGCGTAAGCATTTTGAACTGTGAGAGGCGTTACCAAGCCTGCAGCACTCCTTTCAGAAACCCCGGTGGTTGGTCCCAGTATAGCTCCTAAACCCCACCTCTCCATGTATTAGAATGGACGTGAGACACACTAAACAATCAAATTACACTTCAAATAATTGTTTCCTAAAGATGGTTTCTGTCATTTTAGGCAGTTTTTTTCACAAAATGTAGTTTTAGTTCGTTATTTGATACTATAAAAACAGGGGGTGTGTGACGTCATGATTGACAGCTGAGATTGACAGCTTATCTGAGTGAAGTTGTCACTGAGGCACGAACAGATTTTTTACGGGATTTTTGGGAGGAGATTGGAGCTTTAGCTTTAATTTCTACATTTCTATAACTGTTTGTTTTACACCAACATAATGAATTGATCTGCATCCGTGAGGGCGTGGGCAATCTTTTGATAATCGCGCCTCTAATTCCTGCTCTCTACTGCGCAACTCCGGACCCGAGATCGCAACTGCGCAGACTCGGTCCCAAGATGTCAGCGCCGTGTGCGGGCCTATGAAAGCTTCAACTCTGGTCAGCGGAAGTCAATGAAGTCGCGCCGTCCATATTTTTTTACGGTCTATGGGCGTTACACGTTTTCCATAAGTTGAATATGGAAGGTGACCGACCGGAAGCTAGATAATTTACTTTATAAAGTTTTAAATATGGATATTTTTCTTGCACAAACGCATCGCTTCGCTTCAGAAGGCCTTTATTAACCCCCTGGAGCCGTGTGGAGCAGTTATGATGGATATAGATGCGCGCTATGCCTATTACAGCTTCCACACTCCACACAAACACTTGGATATGCGCCTAATAATGGAGCAGTGTTAATTTTGTTGACAAATAATTTTCGTCAACAACCTTTTTTCACTGACGAAAACGAGACGATAACTAAATAAAAACTAGTATTGGATGACAAAAACTATAACGAAAACGTACTGTCATTTTCGTCAACGAATAAAAACGAGACGAAAATGTTAGGGAGGGACGATTAGGGAAGAGATCCAGTCAGAACTGATGTGTAACAGATATGCACATTTGATTTGAACGTGCTGATCTAACCGCTGGAAAACACGGCGCTGTTGCACGTTCTACAGGCTCACGCATCCCCAATCCAGAGCTCCAGAGCGGCTCACAATCATTGAATAGAACACATTTATGCCAGGCAATTGTTTATGAACTAATGCTGATGAATAATGACAATGTTTACTTTACGATGTTTATATAGTAATATGTTTTAGACGGTTGTAACAACGCATATTTTATCTCCTGAACTTGAATGCGCTCCTGTAACTGCAATAGAGGCGCAGACATTTCAAAATAAGAGTCAATGTGTATTTCGAGCTTGTTTATAATTAAAAGTCACGCATTATATTCGTTTTTGCTAACACAAACTGTATTTAATTTCATTCCCATTTAATCCATAGTCAGGAGGAAAGACCAGTATTTGACACATATTCAATAAAGTATCAAAGTATCAGGGTTATAATAGTTAACTAAAAACCATTAAAAAAAATCTTCATTACTTGAAATTAAATAAATGTTAACTGAAAATAAAACAATAAATAAACAAACTTATTTGAAGCTTTAGCTTACTAACCTTACTAGGCCAACTAACTAAAACAGAAATACAGAGTTATTAAAACTATATAGATGTTTTTAAAAAATAAACAAAAAAGTGAATTGAGCTCTCTTTCGTGTATTTTTAATGTCAAAAACAAAATGATGTCAAAATGTCAGTTCAAGTGTATTATGTAATGCTTAAATGCTTAATGTATTACAAATGAACTAAACCCATTAGATTTAGTCGACTAAAATTATATGATATTTAGTAGACTAAAACTAGACTAAAACTAAAAACAATTCAGGTGACTAAAATATGACTAAAACTAAATGGCATTTTAGTCAAAAGACTATGACTAAAACTAAATCAAAATTTGCTGTCAAAATTAACACTGTAATGGAGCATATTTATTTAGGTTAACATTAGAGCGAGCGACCAAGCCAGGCGGATAAGTTCTCTTCATGCTTAACAAATCAAATCATGCACTTTCTACAGTTAGAAGAAGGCGGCCGAGGCGAGGTGGCGAAAGCATTACCAGCGTAAAGAGAGAGGGGGGCCCACTAAGGGGGATGCAGAGATGTCGCTGCATGTGTATTTTAACATTTCTGATTATTTAAATTATCAGCCCTCGGGGGCCCCCTCAAAATTCTGGCCCCGCGACGCTTCTGGGAACATATGCTCTAATTTCATTTGGCTCGAATGCAATGATTGAACGAACTTTTTATCGCCCTACGCCTTCCACTGACAATATTTATTTATAAAAAATACATTTAGACCGCTTAAAATAGTGATTGCTATCATATGAGGAGACTTTCAAAAAGGTTTCTGTAGAGAATCATCTATTGCACCTTTAAAACTTCTAATTGTGAAACAATATGTTGAGTGTACTGCACTGTAAGGGGGGCTGAATTTCAACTGTCCAGTAAGCTTTGAGAGTTTATCATTAATCAAGGCTTGTTTGACCGTACACAAAAGCCAGTCATTGAGAAGGGATGTGAAACACTACCTTCCTGAAAGAGGACGTTGGCTTGAAACACACCCTTTCAGCTTTTGTTCAGAGCAGGTTTCACTCTCTTTTGAAGAAACGTGAAAGAGAAAGCCAAGACATTTTCTCTGAGGTAGGCCTATTGTTCTCGCTGAGTCCAGCACATTATTCACATTCATTAAAAAACTATAAATGTTCAAGATTAACAAGAAAACCAAGTGAACCAAACTATCGCAATGTGCAAACAAACAGGAGACACCTAAACATCCATAAAGAAGATAAATGAGTCTTGTAATGGCACTTATTATCGTGGCCTTTGAACATATGCTGGAGTTTTTGTTTACGAAAACATGCCATGTGAATGCTGGAGATCTACTGAGACGCTCTTCCCAAATTGGGCAAAATGGAACCACTTAAGAGTAATTGGCTACATACTTAGAGATTGGCATCAGCTAAATGTACTCAAAGCGGTACAGTGATGACTCCTCTTGCTTCCTTTCATATTGACATACTAACTCAGCTACATTGAACTGTAAAACATTTATTGTGGTATATGGATGAAATCAGAAACTTTCTGTGAAAAAAAGCTTGCATGCTTCCCCACAGATACTCTATAGACTGGGATATTATTACACTGCATATAGCAAATGATATCTTTGTACATTCCAAGCATAATAGTAAGGTTATCTTATACCAGGTAAGCTTTACTGTCACAACCAAGCCATGTGTATAAGATATAGGTGCATTTTCCCCCATATAAAATAGAAATGTGTGTAGAAAAAAATCTTAGGATATAGTGCAAACATGCAGATTTGTGTAACTAAATGCTTGAGACTTTTTTTCGAAACTGAATTAAAGAACTGAATTAAAACTGTAGCTCTGTTCCAAAACGTGATCTGCCTCACTACGGCCTAGATTGTAATCATCATGAAACCTCATAAGTGAACGATTTGGAGTGCTCTACATAGGCAGCAAGTCTGTGAGCATTCCACATGGGAGACTCGATTAATTTTTAGTGCAACATTCGGGTTCCGGAAATAAAAATACCACTCGTATTTCCCAAAGGGGAATTGTTTTTTAAAAATAACTCGTAACCCATTAAAGACAAAACTACTGTGAGCTACGAGGTTTTTAATAAACGTGTTTTTATTGAAGCCATCAGCCATCAATCTTGGTGAAAAACTACATTATCCATGATACTGCAAAGAAATCTCCACCAATTAGAGAGTCAGTTTCCTACTTGAATATTTAGATGTATATGTATATTTTGAAATAAACAAAGTATTGTTTCTATATACACAATCAATATCTTTCAATAAATAGTTTTATATTTATCCATATAGTTTTTATGGCATTCGCAATGCTTCATGGAATTGTAGTTCTTTCATGCACTAAAGCTGTTAAAGGGTAGCCTGGCTCCGCCCTCCTACGTACTTCCGTTCAATTTTCATTTTCCTTCAGTACTCCGTCTGGGATTGCGATATATTCTCTGGTTTTCTCCGGTCAAATTTTAACCGGTCAAATCAGCGAACAGAGGGAGTGGCTGAGAAGGATGACGTTGATGTCGTGCGCTAGTTTGAGATGACATACATCACGACCAAACGTTAGCGATTGGTTATGGCAGATCCAGAGTGGCTCTGGGCAGTTCCAATAGTTTTAAACTTCAACAGAGTACCCGCCTTCAAGGAAGTTAACGCTTGTCAATGGAGAGTGGCCAGACTCTCTGTACAAATGAAACGTACGAGAGTCTGGTAAGACCAGGCTAGCTAAAGGGATAGTTCACCCAAAAATGAAAATTTGATGTTTATCTGCTGACCCCCAGGGCATCCAAGATAAAGGTGACTTTGTTTCTTCAGTAGAACACACATGAAGATTTTTAACTCCAACCGTTGCAGTCTGTCAGTCGTATAATGGATGTGAATGGTAACAAAATCTATGAGAGTAAAAAAAAAAACATGCACAGATAAATCCAAATTAAACCCTGCGGCTCGTGACGACACATTGATGTCTTAAGACACAAAACGATCGGTTTGTGCGAGAAACTGAATGCGTGATCACTTGCGGTGTATGAGGTCTGTACAGGGGCGTAGCACAAGATCCCGGGCCCTATGAATAGGCAGTCCTCATGTATGTTAAAATATATTCCAGAGGGCGGATTTTCAAGGGCCCTCCTGTTAATCAGTACTGGTTTTACCCCCAGTCCAACGTCCCTGGGTCTGTACACTGTAAACTACAACAGATCGTGTACAGACCTCACTTACCGGAAGTGATCGCGCACTGAAGGCTGTTGGACATAGATCGCATTAGAGGTAAAAAATTATATAAATATTGTTCCGTTTCTCGCACAAACCGATCGTTTCGTGTCTTAAGACATCAATGTGTGTGTCGTCACAAGCCGTAAGGTTTAATATGGATTTGTATGTTTATGTTTTTTTTACTCTCATAGATTTTGTTACCATTCACATGCATTACACGACTGACAGACTGCAACGGTTGGAGTTAAAAAAATGCTGAAGAAACAAAAGCCACGTTTCCACCATGGGAACTTTCCCCAGGAACTAGGGACTTTGGGGTGGTACTCTGTGTTTCGACCGCAGGAACCGGGATCTGGGTAAAGATTTCCCCCTCAAAACGGCCCTGCTTGAGAGCTAGTACTTTTTCAAAGTTCAAGAACTTTCTGGGGTGGGACTTGGGCGCTGAACATGCTGATTGGTTGAGCTCATGCAGCATTTTATTTCAATTTAAAAGTCTGTTGCGTTAGGTGCAGTAAGAGTTATTTACTATTCAAATCAACAATGGAGTTTAAAAAATACGACAGATGGACCGACGACGAGGTTCAGGCTTTATTAAGTTTATTTGCGGTGGATGAAATCCAGTGGGCTCTGGAAAGTCACGTGCAGTCCTACGTCACCAGACTAATCTTCACGGTATACTTTAGACCGCTATGGAAACGCAGACAGCAGCCGGTCTGGGGGGGAAAAGAGTTCCTGGGAAAAACGTTCCTGGGACAAATTGTTCCGGGTAATTTCAGTGGAAACGAGGCCCTGGGGGTAAACAGATAAACATTATCTGAAACATTATCATTATCTAAAAACATTTTTGGGTGAACTATCCCTTTAAGTACCTTTGCCTTTTTGTCTGAATTTCAAATTTTCCTTTTTTTCCCTTGAAATCAAAGTTTGTAACATTGTAGATGGTTGATTTGGTTCATGGCTTATAACTCTTAAACAAAGACTTTTAAAAAAATCCCTATGGGAAAATGAATGGGAAAAATACTTCCAGAACCAAGGCCACAGAAAATGGGCACTGTTACACTCTAGAGAACTTGACGTTAACATGTTGCTAAGCTAATGTGGTGCACTCATAAGCATAAAAATACACAGAATAAGTTACATTAATCAAATTTTTTTTTTACTATTGAATGATTTGTATGTTTATTCATGATCAACGCCTTATCCACAATCTTGTATGTACTGCTTTACTAAGCTTATCGCAGAGCATTATGGGGTCCCTTTCACCATGAATACTGCTTTAGAATTTAGCTAAAACAATTGAATTTGTATTGATTTATAGTGCCTCCTGCATTGGAACAGCCTTTCATGTCAAATGGCTCACATACTATAGTTTACAAGGTTTTGGAACAGAGCATGTGTGTGGTAAGAAACAGTTGTTGATATCTCATGACCACGACAAGGATTAAATCCAAGGCTTAGAGCTATGGATAAAGGGTCAGACGTTTTTTAGAAGTCATTGTCCATTGTTCACTCGATTAATTCAAATGGTTTCACTGGCACAAGTACATAGACCAAGAGGCACAGGATGTTCTGTGACAACGGTTCTCATGGGTTTCAAATCTGTTGTCGAAGATTATTGATTTCACTTTTTAAGTGAAAAAAAGTGAATTATTCTCTTTTTTCTCAGTAAATAGCTAGCAAAGAGAGAAGCGTCTGGAGTTGATGTTCATCTTTGTGACACCAATGAGGCGCAGTGGTGAAGAGAGGCCAAACCCTGGAGTGACGGGTCCATCACACAAAAGATCCGACAGCTCGTCACGCTCCTCCAGGCCAAAGGTGGCGTCATTGAGCATTCGACGATGCAGGTGACATGTCTGCTCCACTTTGAGTTTATTGATGTCACCGCGCAGACGCATGAGCTGGCGTGCCAATTGCTGGTCCTGGATGCGCATCTCCATCTACGAATAAATAACATTTTGGAGAAACTCATTAAGGCTTATTGTGAGAAGAATCTGACTCCATGCCTTCTTAAATTTCATAGTGAATATTGAAGCATACAGTGCACCTTTATTCATAATATTTGCTTATTTTACACAGACTAAGGTTAAGATGCACAACACACCGCACAATAACTAACACTGAACAATTAAAGTCATGAAATCAAAAGTGACAATTCTTATTTTTATGGAATATTTCAGTATTTTTTTAAATAAATTATTGTTTACTGGTGCGAGGGCAGGAGAAATTGTCAATCGCATGACATCACAACAATAGCAAACCACAACAATCCAATCAATTCCTGACGGACAAAGTCAAGTCCAGCCCTACATTTTTCTTTTGTTAGTGAATCCGTTTCACTTGGATATTCTTAATAATAGGGAAGAGAATACTATTGCAGCAATCTACAAAATGCTGGGTTGTTTCAACCCATGTTTGGGTCAAATATGGACAAACCGCAACACAGGATGAAACCATAGACTGTAAAAAAATATGGACGTAGTGTTCGTGACGTCACCCATAGGGATCTGAAGAGCAGTTTTGAAGCCTCAAACCCAGCCGTTGCCATCTTGGCAACACGCTTCACTCCCGGATAACAGAAAATGGGCAAAGAGGCGGGACGTGGGTGGAGCTGAGGTGACGCGATGACTAACAGACAGCAGATAAATGGCAATCCACCTGTCACTCAAAGTAGCCACGCCCTTAATTATGCAGAACTTTAAGGCTTTATTTAATGTAAATGAACGAGTTATAAAAAAAAATCACCCCCCTCACAGTTGTCATGAAGGGCAAAATTAGCCGTATAGACCAAAACCACAATTTGTACCAGGCTGTAAACATGTTTTTGGGCATTTTAACATGGGGCTCAATGAGATTCTGCTCTTCTGGAGCCTGTCTCTAGTGGCCAGTCGATGAATTGCAGTTTAAGTCACTTCCGTATTGACTTCAAGAGAAACTGGGGGAGGTTGCCACAACCCAGCATTTTGTAGAGTGAACTTCTGTTTCGTGCTGACTTTAATTCTTTACTGTTCACTGTTTTGCTATTGCATTGGCAATGTTGTGTTTGTTGACCTTTAAAGTTATTTTGTGTACGGACTACGGAGCCCCTTAGGGGACAGGGTGGTGGAAATATCAGAGGGGAGGAAAAATAAAAAAAGCTTTGCGTTCACTCACAAAGAACACGAAAGTTTTGCAAGTGAAGGCAATGTTTTTCGGGGGAACGCAAAACATTTTGCGAGAGAACGCAAAAGCGTTTCCAAATAATTTTTCCTCCCAAATATTTTTTTCTTCACCATGTCCCTTTAGGCGCTCCGTAATTTGTGTCATATTTACTGCATTTTTGTATGTGGTTGTTGAGTGTCACAGTCATAGTGGAGTTGATGTACCAAATCAAAATGTGTCAGACTACAGAAATGCTTTTCCTTTGTGTTTTTCGCGCACAAGATACAAAAGTTGTCAACAGTGTATGCCTGTTCACGTGGAGCCACAAAAACATTTTAAAAACGCTGTATTCTGCTGCTGTATTCTGCTGCCCGGCCAGTAGTTGCCGATGTTACTTTGTAAAGAAACACTGCGTGCCTAGACTGAACATGTAATACGCATGCGCACAACATCACCGTTTTTACAAATGCGTGCTTTTGTGGTTTGCACGGAGATGATAATGGTATCGTTTTCAAAAACTTGCATGAATGTGCATTTTCAGGCCTCCAAAACACTGTTGTTGTGTCGGCCAAAACACATTAAAAGTTTTCCCTTTTAGTTGAAAACGCTGTTTTTATAGCCAGCAAATATGACTAGGGTCCTTGGGTTCTTTTCTGACCCCAAAGGACGTTTGCTCAAATAAATAAAAAAATTCCCTTTGTCCAAATGGCATGAGACTTTGTACGGTTGTCAACACTCTCTAGATATACAAAAAATGTATTGGATTGATCTTTGGATTGAAATCTGTTTTTATGTTCGCTTAGAAAATTGACAAAATTCATCCTCAAAAACAGAAACAACACAGAACACGCATACAGAAATGAAGTGGCACACTTCCAACAGTGCATAAAACATCCCCAAAGCAAAATGATCATGCTCACACAAACACACATACACACACACACACACACACACACACACACACACACACACACACACACACACACACACACACACACACACACACACACACACACACACACACACACACACACACACACACACACAGGAATAAATTTGTTATTGCTGTTCAGTTCATTGCATTTTGATGCTCATGTTGTGTATTTTTACTCAATATAATATAACTGTTCATTTCTGTTAATTTTTGTTCTGTTACAGTTAGTAACTGAAGTGTAGATTAAATTACTAGAATTATAAGAAAATCAGATGTTTGAAATAAATGATAAACTCTAAAGACTCCAACTTTTCTCTTGTTCAGGTTTGATTCTAATCATAATGTAACATCATTGAAAAAAAGATTTTTTCAGTTAAAAAAAAAGGCTAAACTTTGACAAAATGTATTAATTTTACTTGTTATAATTGTGATTTCATAACATTTGGATATGAATCCAACTGACAAATACTTGTGAAAAGATGTCTTTCAGTCAGTCAAATAGCACATAGCAAATAGTGGAGCTCTGCAGCCATTTACTGGTAAAAGTCTTTATTATTTTTTTTTTAACTGTATTTTCCAAAAGATGGGCAAAATCTTACACTAAACCATGTCAAACCATGTTATCCCCTCGAACGAAAGTTCGAAATTTGGGTCTTTTATAAAGGGAATTTTGCATAAACTAATTTTGTGTGAAAATCCATTAAAATATATGTTTTAATTTATTTATATAAATTACAAAATGATTATAAATACTCCAAAAACTGCACAGATGTTGAGTAAAAACATTAATAAACAGAGTAAAATTACATTTGTTCTAAAAAAAAACTATAGTTTTGTTACAAAATTACATTTTGTTGCCTGGGGTAGACCCCAAGTGTGTAATTTCCAAACGAAGACCATACAAGGGTTAAAAGTGGAATATCCCACTGATAAGCCAACAGCTAGTTTTTCATTTTGATCTGTGTGGTAGCGTCTCTCTACCTTTCAGACGGATGGCAAAATGCCTGGCGTGGACCTACTGCTATTTAATTACTTAATCGCTTCTAACCATTTAAATAAACATGGGCATGTAGATCCATCTTTGTTAGCAAACATGCTTTTGTCCATTTTAAGAGGTGGTATGGATCTTCACAAGTCCCTTTTGTCCGTCAACCGGCTCTGTTTATTTGTTATTGTGGCCAATTTCCTGCGTGCAAATGTTTATGGACACACACGGTGCAAAGGATGTAGAGAGGAAAGGCCTCTGATGTGGTGAAAGGAGCCTCATTACTTGCAGTGGTTATAACAGACTGTGCATACAAGTATGCCATGAACCACATGGCTGAGTGGAAGAGAAGTGATTACACTTACAGGAACAGAGAGCGAGGAAGCGGACTGATCGCCCCTCATGCTCGTCTGCTCACCATCCTTTCCACTCACTTTAACATGAATGGCAATATTGTGCAGTGATGTTGTAATGGAGGCCTGTGCGTTCACTCCTTTGTTTCATTCAAATGAGCTAACTGATGGGGATGCTTTTGGATTTCCTCCCTTACAAAAAGGTGATTGCAAAGAAGCAGCAAGTATTTTGAAAAATCACATTTTATTTGCGAGAACATGATAATAACAAATAAGAGTGTAAAGATAAATCTTTTAAAAAACTAGTTTAAAACTTTTATTTTATTTTTACCATGAATCATATATATATTTACCATATATATATATATATATGAATGCGTTGTCATAATTTCATGCAATTTCACATTTTTAAAATATATTTTTCAAGGTAATTTTAGTTTTTCAAATATTAATTAATGAATATAATTTTTGGGCAGTCGCAGCACTTGACATTTTACCTGAAACTGAATTAACCTTAATCATAAAAGTTTTTTTTTCTGATATTTTAGGACACCTAACCTTGACATACAGTCATGAGGATCTGCAGGGGTCACATAGTTTCCTGTTGTTTTTGCTTATTAGTTACACCATTGGCAGACAAAATAAATGATTCTGTAGCCCCGCCCACCGACTTATCTGACATGTTATAGATAAATAACATATAGGCCTACGTGGAGCTAAACCGGATCGAACTTCCAAGCAATAAACATGCCGTATAAGCTTCATTCGGATTCCAATATTATGAATGCATGGATGAACTTTATTTTTAATGAATATCCAGCTCACGTGGGGAAGACATTGCGCGTTTGTTCCTTCATTTCACCACGGATTCGGTTGTAAACAAGAGACTGACTCTGCATTGAGGCTTGTGCGTGCGTGTGTGTGTGTGTGACTGTGTGTGTTAGTGATGCACGCAGTGTGCAAAATACCCGTCAATATTCGGGCGGTCCCCATCTCCCGATTGTTACACAATACCGATCTACATTTTTTTTTTTTTTTTACAAAAGTACAATTTAAAAATATTTATTTAACACTGAACATTTTTAGCATTCCAGCATAACATTGTACAAACAAAGCACAATATAACTTAAAAAAAAAAAAAGTAAAATAAAAATATTTTTATTTGGCCATCTTATCTTTGGCCTATTTTGCATACAGGTATCATAATCAAATCATAATCAAATTCAGTTTGTTTGTTCATTAAGGTTTTGCAAGCCTGTATAACTCAGCACTGAATAAAAACTCTGGCGGTTTGAGCAGTGAGTGGAGTCTGACTAACTTTAAACATATTGGCCATTGCGTACAAGAGATCAACAACTATGTCACGTTGTAAATGGATACATTTGACATTCTACAGACACAAATATGCACTGGAGGCTGGAGCATTTGCCAACATATTATTACAGTATCAGCTGAGGCTGCTCTTGCTTGCATTTGAGGGTGCTTAGACAATTCAGCAGAACAGTGTCTTCAAACGGCCATTTCTGCGTCTTTCTCTGACACTTTAAAGCCTTGTTTACTGTATAGCCCTGTCCCAAATGGCACCCTAAACCCTCACGGTCTTCCTCTGAGTCCGCACTTTCTCAACGTAATGCCGCTTTGACTGCCGGGAAGAAGTCCTCTGCATAGCTAGCACCAGTGCGGAATCGGCAGAAGTGCGCATTGAGGGCGCATATCGAGCTCAAAGGGGGTGCTCGAGAGAACTCTTCTGAGACCTAAAATGACAAATTGGACACCCTGCGGTCTCGTGGACTTAACAAAAATTACGGCAAAAATGACGTCATCGCAGAGTTATAATAAGCGCCTCTCTCACACGCGTTGGTTGCTTTATTTGATCGCGTCATCAAAAACCTCATTGTTCGGTAAATTTTATTCGGTCTTCGGTTGCCAAACAATCGGTGCATTCCTAATATTTGTCAATAAATGTTTTGAATTCTGTATACCTGGTGAGCTTAAAAACATGCTGAAGCTCATTATAATATGCAAATCACTGCTATCCAATCATAGCAGCGGGTGTTTACTTCCAAGTCTCCAGTGTGGCACCCCCATAAAAATTCCAAGAGAGAGGCTCAAAACCAGGGTAGAAAACAGCCTATTACTTATTCATTATGATGTTTTTGAATGTAAAAACCACGCAAACGTAATAAGTTGACCTCAGACAAGAGACAACAGTATAAAAAAAACCAAAAAGCCAGTTCATGACCCCTTTAAAACAATCTGTATTGTATATAAAGCACCATATAAATAAAAGTGACTTGACTTGACTTAAGTATATAAATAATAAAAGATTCTGGCAATCTACTTAAAGCTCCAGTCCGTAACTTTTTGTGCTCTAGCGGTTAATAAACAGAGCTGCATGCATCTTGCGGAAGAACATTGCAGCAGGAGCTACTTCTCTCTGTTTATGTCTATGGCGAGTCACGCAGGGCCTGTGCTCCTCTGCAGCGGTTCCTACCAGACCGGCCTGAAATAGTCCCAATATAAACACTTATTATAAGTGTACCATAATGATTCAGAATAAGACAAAAACACGGTTTGGAAAATGGATTCATGTTGCACAGTCTCATTATATAAGTTTTGTAAATCTTGAACACAAAAAAAGTTACGGACAGCAGCTTTAAGCTATTCTTTCAAGAATGTAATCCATTTAAATTATTTTTATCACTTTAATGTATTTGACTTTATGCTGTTGATAAATGTAATTTTATTTCAGATATATTGCAACTTAAAGGTACACCACCTGTTAACTTAAAGGTACAGTATGGTTGTTGTTTTTTTCAAAATTGACAAAATGTATAATGAGGTAGTGCATCGAATATATCTTACAAATCGTGTTCTTGTCTTATCCTTAATCACTACGGCCTATAATAGGTCTTTATATTCAGACTAGGGATGTAACGATTTACTCAACTCAAGAGGCGATACGATTCACAATCCTAATTTCTATTTCTAAAAAAAATATTTTTTTTTTACAAAATGAGATTTAAGACAAATTATATATAAAAGTGTCCTTTTATTTCTCAGACAAAATTCTGCATTTTTCTTCATAAAATTTAAATATATATATATATTATGTTAAATAACAACTCATTAGAATTTTTAAAACAAATCCTCAAAAAGTCCCTTCAAGGAGATCTTCCAATGGTGTTTTCCTGGGAGGAGGTTGTTTCAGCTTCTTAACCCTCACCCTGCACTGAGGAATAACAGAAATAAAAACACTAGGTAAAAAACAGCCTATCTTTCGCTGTGAAAACACTGATGCACCGTGTGATCTCCATGGCAATCGCCCTCTACGCCGCGAGTGGGGCTGCAAATCCGCCGGTCAGTGTGGTTTGGCCTGTTATCTTTTACATGTAGACGGAGGTGACTGGAGTCTCTCACTGTGGTGTATATTAGTCTTCAGAAAGTCAAAATGCCGCCACACCTCCGATTTGAACGAGTCAATGTAAACTACACGCTTGTCGTTGCCATGCTTCTTTTTGACGGCGCGTGCACATAAACTGAAAACATTCCCTGATTTCACTCTTCTTCGCGCCAGTGTGCACGCACAGTATGTAAGGCTAGCTACAACTTGCTCGTTGCTATCGTGCCTGTAAAGTAAGGCTGTTTAAAACATGTATCGCGATTCATTTATCATCTCAACCAACTTGAATCGTCACACATTTGTATCGATTTTCAACCGACTCCGACTGAATCGTAACATCCCTAATTCAGACTATTTTAGACCGAGCGGGACGCCAACCTCTGCAGGGTCTGTACATTGCTCTAACTACAATGTTCTTCCACAAGACACATGCAGTTTTGATTATTAACCACCAGAGCGCCAAAAGTTACATATTGCACCTTCAAGTCCTAATTGGGATACAAACGGGTTTTGAAGCATTTTGACTTACCAGTTCTTTTCTAAGCCAAACCAGAGCTTCGTCAATATTATCGAACCCTCCAAGGCTTTTTGAAATCAGGCCGTTTTCTGCAGTCACTTGGGAATTCTCTCTGCTCCTCTGAGGCGTTGCACTGGGCATCAGTCCAGCACCTTTCTCCAGCTCCGATGAGCTCTCTGGCACGGCTAAGCTTTTGGAGCTCTGAGCTTCCACTCGCTCCTTCCACTCAAGATAGGACGGCCTTCTGGTTTCAAGCCTTAGCTTCTCAGTCAGTGCTTTCAAGTTTCTCAAGTGATCATCTGGGGCAACCTCCGGGCCATCACAGTCCTCTATATTAATCTGAGGTATTGAGCTCGCATCCATGGCCTTTGAGGAAGTGGTTAGTGTCGCCAAAAATAAACAGTGAAAATCAATTAAAGTGGTCAGATGATCTCATCGCCTTGTTTGATCAATAAAAATACAGACCTTTGTGTTTGCTTGCAGTTACCAGGATGGACAGTGCATGGGACTATAAAATAAATCAGCAATGCAAATATTGACCTTCCATTTCTCCAGCAGTGTAGTCATCCAAACATATATTGCTTCATGATCCTTTCCTTCAATCAAAACAAACTTGGTTAACTTTTTATCATATAGATGTTTAGGCCTATTATAAAAAATATTTATGTATTTTAATTGCATGACATTTTTACATTTAAAGCGATGCATATTTGTATGTCATACATAAATGAAACAGTTACAATGTATTTAGGAAGTCGACTTTAGACATTCTACTCACTATATGCAACTTTGCAACTACATGTCAACTAACTCTCATTAGAGCATTAGTAGACTGTTAGGGTTCAGGTTAGTAGAATTGACATGTAGTTGCAAAGTTACTTATAGTCAGTAGAATGTCTGCTGGTGGAGCATCAAAAAAAAGTGTTGGCAGATATTAAGCCGACAGTCTACTAGAAGTAGTTGCAAAGTACTTATAGTTATAATATAAGAATGTTAAAGTGGAGTGGACTATCAAAATAAAGTGTTACCAATGAAACTACACTGTAAAAATGATATGATCAATAAGTTATGACAACCATGTTTTACATTGCTCATTGCTCAAAATAAACAATTTTCAACTTTATTTATAAGTTGTACAACATTCAGCTAATTTTTTTAAGTTAGTTAAATTTAAGTTGAAATTACTTGAATATTCAAGTTGATTGCGCTGAAAAAAATGTAAGGCAGCAATTTTGTTTTACAGAATAAGATTTATGTAATAGTACCAATAAACTGAATGTGTATTACAGTGAATACACAATAACCAGGGTTAATTATTTGTTTCATCCAATCCAGTCGTTTAACCTCTTAAATTCCAAGGACCCTGATAAGGTGTCAAGTATATACTTAAAAATTTGTCATGGTGTCATTTTACAGGAAACCCTTTGAAGTTACATAAAACACTGCTAAAAGGGATTAACATTTAATACTATGTTGTCTGAGCTGTAATAAACCCCCCAAAAAAGAGGTGCTTTTTTTGTTTGTTTTGTTATACATACATTTTTGAAAGTGTATATCTCAGGCCCTGTGTGCTCTAGCACCCTGCAGACAGTTTTGGCTGTTTCCAGCATATGTCTAGCCTGATCCTACCAGACTCTCGTACATTTCATTTGTACAGAGAGTCCGGCCACTCTCCGTTGTCAAGCATTAACTTCCTTGAAGGCGGGTACTCTGTTGAAGTTTAAAACTATTGGATCTGCCCAGAGCCACTCTGGATCTGCCATAACCAATCGCTAACGTTTGGTCGTGACGTATGTCATCTCAAACTAGCGCACAATATCAACGCCATCCTTCTCAGCCACTCCCTCTGTTCGCTGATTGGACCGGTTAAAATTTGACCGGAGAAAACCAGAGAATATACCGCAATCCCAGACAGAGTACTGAAGGAAAATTAAAATTGAGCGGAAGTACATAGGAGGGCGGAGCCAGGCTAGCATATGTCAGCAAACACTGGAAAAAAGAATTATGTGACACCGGAATATTGCATTTATACCACTGTATATGGGGGAGACTTGTATATTGGAGAGATTTTGATATGTGGAAATTACATAAAAAAAGGTAATATAAAAAGGCCAAAACTGTCTGCAGGGTGCTAGAGCAAAACGGACCTGAGTTATACACTTTCAAAAAGGGCCTCTTTTTGGGGGGGGTTTATTACA
This sequence comes from Gobio gobio, assembly GCF_949357685.1. Taxonomy (NCBI): domain Eukaryota; kingdom Metazoa; phylum Chordata; class Actinopteri; order Cypriniformes; family Gobionidae; genus Gobio; species Gobio gobio. The sequence continues at coordinate 41,681,815 of NC_137105.1, read as the reverse complement.
GCTCAGACAAAATATACTTAAATGTTTATCACTTTTAGCAGTGTTTTGTGTAACTTCAAAGGGTTTCCTGTAAAATGACACCAAAATTGTGTATTTAGACCACTCTATGTGGTCACAGTACAGGAAGCTTTTCAATTTGGGTAGGCCAAATCCAGGCGGAAATACCCAATATTGGTCCCAGAGCTAAGGTGGTTAACTAATTGATCAAACTAAAACTGAATCTTGCTTGTTCCACAGTTAGCCCTATTTCAACCATGTAAATCATTCAATTTAATTGATTTGAAATGATTCTAAGGAAATGGAATATCCTGTTGCAAAAACAGCATATGCTGGGTAGGTAAGCATGGCAGCTGGATTGAGCTGGTTTATGCTGGTCCTTAGTTGGTCATGAGCTGGTTTAAGATGGTCCTAAACTGCAAGCTGGTCTTGAGCTGGAGCTAGTTTCTTTGGACCATCTTAGGATCAGCACTTTACCAGCGTAAACCAGCTCAAACCAGCTGCCATGCTTCAAAACATACCTTACCAGCATATCCTGTTTTTATCAATAGGGTAAATACACTTTGAATATTTGATTATTTAAATAAATCAAATATATGCAAATACATAATATTAAACAATGCCTTTTTGGAGTGAAAGTAATTTGTACTTGAATCATCATATTCGATGATTTGGTTTTAATTCTGTAAAATCAGAAGTTATTCTACCTCCTAATCCAGATCTTCTGGAGTAAATCATGGGTTAAACGGATAGTTTACTGATCACATGGACATTTTCCATCCATGTCTTATATCACACTCTAAATCTTACAAAGCTGGCGGTTTCCATAGCAACTAAGCCCAGCCTATGAGTCAGCAGCGCTGAAGACTGTCTGCTCTGAAGAACTAAATGTCACTACTCACTACCAGCCAAACCTGTGACAATGAGCTAAGAATATAATGCTGCTCAATTACAGTCTCATTGCTCTTATACAGATAAGCAAAACTACTGCTGATCAGACATAATCACATGAAGTAATTGTGCTTATAATTTAATTGGTTTCGGGACCACCCACAATTTAATGCTTTCCCACAAAGCTGTCTGTCTAATGTACGTGTGATATAGTGTTTGGCATATTGCCTCGGTGTATTTCATCATCCGAGCTGCTCAAGGAATGTGTCCTTTCAATAAGAGGAGTGGATGTTAGAGTATGTTGGTTCTTAATTAGCCCCACTTTAACCTCCACACGGCTCCAGGACTAATCAAACTCGGCTCATTTAACGCTTTGCTCTGTGTGTGGCAGCAGTAGCGTCACTCATCTTACAGGGGGACCCATTCATCCCAGACCACTCGCACTTTAGTCTGAAAAAATGTGCTTGTTGAAAGCCTTAGTGACTACATACCTACACTTTAAAATATGAGACCAACCAATGATAATTCATGGTGAAATAAGGCCAGAGCCTCTAAAAAGAATATGAAAATACTGTATGAAATGTGAGAAATAAGTGACAGCATGTCTAGGTTCTGATGAATATTCACATTCTGTTTACATAAGCATGAATATGTAAAAGCCTGTATGTTATATTTATCAACAGACTAAATGAGCTCTGAAAGTTATATCATTTGAAAGTTAATATACAATATAATATATAATTAGTGCTGTCAAACAATTAATCGCGATTAATCGCATTCAAAATAAAAGTTTGTGTTTACATAATTTGTACTGTGCATAACTATTTTGTATATTTGAATACCTATATATATATATATATATATATATATACACACATATACACATTATATTTACAAACTTTTATGTTAGATGTGATTAATCGCGATTAATTGACAGCACTAAATATAATATAAGTATAGCCTAATATAATATAATTTTTCTAAAAATAAAATGTAATTCTCTTTGCATGATTCATAATAATGGTTTTGAGTGCTTGTATCTTTCCGCACTCTCTAAACTAAAGTATTATGCTTAGAATGCAGATCTCAAGTGGAAAAATCTCTTTTTTCCCAGACGTATTAAATGTTCTCTGGCCAAACAGACAGATTGGAACATGACTGGAACTAGTCATGACTCATGACTGAGTTTATCCATGTCTAATTAGATGCGGTGAACTTAACTCTCATAAAGCTGGAGTGCAAATCTTGTTTTCTCAGCATAAAATGGTTGTCCTATTTGGAGTGAAAATGAACTGTTCCAGCAGAGTCTCGCTTCATGACCAATATTTTCATAAATGACTAATAATTTCCTCTTGGAGCTGTTCAGTTATCTTTTAGATCTCATGTCATAACAGCATTTCTTTGATTATTACCAAATCGTTTATTTATTACACATGTCATATAGAAATGATTAACCCAGCCTAACTTATACAAACTAAATAAAAACCTGGGTGTTGAATAACCTAGAGTCCTAGACAAATCAAAAACATGAAATTAGTTTACTTTTCTTTTTCAACACATTATTAATATTATTTTAAAATGCACCAGCTCACCTATCATGGGCATAATGTGGATAATTAGAATTAAATTAAAATTATCCACAGTAACCTATAAGTGAAGTAGATCCTGCATAAAAATCAGATTGAAAGTCATCTGGGACGTAGGCTATAACCAGCTCAGTAGTTTTAGGCCTAAATACTTTTATTTTCTAACAACAATATTAATACACTCCCTTCGTACGGATAGTAGCCTATTAAAGAAAAGACGAGTCTTACCTTCATAGTAGTTTATCAGGCACTTAAAGTCTTCGCGTCCTGCTCTACTGGAGAGCACAATAACACTGCTTTTACTCTACACTTGTTTCTGAATGAGATGAGAGGCTTGAATGGAGGAGGGGCGTAAATTGCGTCAGGTTGTGGTTGTCGTGGAGACAGTAAAGAATCTGCTCAAAGCCGCCAGTACAGCATCATCCCCGGATCTCACAGCAAGCAGAGGCCAGCTAGACTAACTTCTTTAAAACACTTATATATGTCCGTTGTCCACTTGCATCAGAGTTATACAATCTTAGGAATCCTATGAAATTGTGGAAACATCATAATAGGCTACTATCAAACATTTTAAAATCCAAACGTTACATCTAATTCAGCGTCGGCTAATTTTAATCATACACATTTTTATAGAATATATAGAGACATACATGGGAATGTAATACACATTGTGTGTGTTTCAACTCTTTGAAAAGGTAGAGAAAAAAACAATATAGTAGGCTATAAGACCACATTTTGTCGTGATATCAGGTCTATTTCCAAATACGTATTATCTATGCATTAGCTATTAGGCTATTGGGCTAATTAAAATGCCATATTAATGACAATTTATTATGTTTGTGTGACCTCTGGTGGAGAATGTTGGTAATGAAACGTACAATACTCATTCGTTTTTACATAGCCTGGCCCTATATGTTTCAGTAATGTAGAAAAAATTGCCAGAATGTGATTTTTCACCTGATGGTAAATTGATCCTCGCGAACTGAGGTAACGTAACCATATTAGCCTAACGTCTACTCTAGCGCTTTTGAGAAAGCATACTTTATTATACTGTCATTTATTTGAGTTTTAGTTACCATGTGTTGCCTAAACATTAATTACACACAAACAGACTTAAATGAAAATAAAATGAATAGAGCTTAGTGTTTATCGCTAATGATTTTTCCGTGACATTTCTTATGCTAATGAGACGGTGAGAGAGAAATAGGCGGGACTTCCTGTGAATGATCGACCCCCTGTGTTTATTTTATTGCACGGAGCCAATCCTCCATATACACAGAGGTAAGCTGAACGGTTAACGTTACTTGTATGAGCACGGGTTAGATGCGTTTAATTGTAAGTCCTGGTTTTAACTGCGACGATGCATGATATCGGAGACATGTTCGTAATGTAACGCAATGACATAAAGAGTTGTCATAGAGCATGCACTGCGCTTGAGCTACGTCTTCCCGTTCGTTAACAGCAGCTGTCGTTGAATGGAGACGCACACTGGTCAGTTGAGGTGTATGTGAAGGGATATTATTTTAGACCCAACAAGGATTGTTGTATATTTATTTTAAAAGAAGGACAAGAGTGAAGCGAGCGAGCAGAATTGCAGGCGACAGAAACGCGCTGCATTGTGCATGATGTCATCATGTTCCGTTTTTAGTGACGCACTATACAATTGAATTATTTCCGTAGGCTATATTTGACACCAGCTTCGACCTGGTAGAGCGTTTATATACCGAAATGTATCCAGTTAGTTGTTACATTATGTATAAGAGAGATGCACCTGTTAACTGAGGGCAGGCGCGCTGAAAGTATGCTGCACATCCATGACCGAATATGACATGCATGGTCGTACATACATGTAGTGCCATTCATATATGACTGAACAATGCGTCACCAATTGCATTGTTTTGAGCACAGAATCATCTAAAGGGATTTTTTTTTTTTTACATTAATGTGTCAGTTGAGTGGATATGTATAAAATGTATGTTTTCTCTGAGTGGCCATCATTTAAAATTTCCATTATGACCTTTCACAAAGCTTCACTCCCCTTTTACAGCTATATATATATATATATATATATATATATATATATATATATATATATATATATATATATATATATATATATATATATATATATATATATATATATATATATATATATATATATATATATATATAGCACTGATTCTTGAGATAAGGGACAAAACATGTCTTAAAATGCTAAAAAAAAAAAAAAAAGAAGAAAAATAACACCACATTATTAAATATTTGTGTTTTTGTAGACAAAGGTCTCAGATAATGAACCAAGTAAGGGAACAGGTTTTTTTTTTCTAAATATTTTTTTCTAAAAAAATTATATTTATTCACTTTATAACTTAATTTGTGTCAACTCCGTCAGACACACTAAAAAGCATGCTAATTTAATTGAATATATCCAAAAACAATGTCAAATCTTCAGTTATGTAATACTGGTGTTCAGTAAAGGATCTAAATCATACAATACATTCTCTGTTTATTTTTTTGTTTGTTTTCACACTATTATGAACAACCCAGTTTCTAAATTCCTTAATTCGCCTCCCTCCTTTTAATATTAAACATATATCACCAATGTTCTTAGGTAATTATACATATCATCATGTGGTTCCATTGATGTTTTAACATTTTTACACAATAAATTGAAAAAAGAAATAAGTCTTTCAAAATAAGTTGACAAAGGTTGAGCTGAGGCCAAATATACAGTATATGTAAATAGAATCATGAAACGTCATTAGAAGAATTCCCATATGCCTTGCCTTGCCTTGCCTAATGTTTTTCCACCTTAATCACGTGTTGTACAGTGGAGCAATTTAGTTTTTTTCCTCAGTTGTAGCTGCCTTAATAAACATATCAAAATGGCAAGATTGATCCCACAACTATTTACAGAAACTACACTGCGATGACGGAGTTGACATGTTAAGGCTGTGACCGCAGAGACTTCAATATTGTTTGTTTAAATATTAAAAAGTCTATAACTTCCGGCACTATGTGTCCTACTGTGAGATCCACAATGAGCAGGAAATAATTAGTGCTCCTCAGAGTTAAAGCTGCCCATGACATTCTTACTTTTTATCATGCATAGGGCTTTTGTGTTTGGGACATGTTTTATCCCTTATCTCAAGAATCAGTGATATATTCACCTCAACTGATATGTATATATATATTATACAAACACAAAATTAAAGTTATTGTTTACATAATATACGTGTGTACTGAGTATAATTATTATGCATTTAGATTAGATTAGATTCAAGTTTATTGTCATTACACATGTACAAGTACAATGCAACGAAATTAGTTTAATGTCGAGTTTAATGTTTATAAATACACTCATTCATGTATATATTTAAGAAATATTTGAATGAATATACTGTGTGAGTGTATGTATATATCAAATATATTATTTCTATAAAAAAAGCGTAAATATATTCATGCATGTCGATGTGTGTATTTATATATACATAATAATTATACACAGTACACACACATATATTATGTAAACACAAACTTTTGGATGTGATTAATCACGATTAATAGTTTTGACTGCACTAATTTATATATATGTGACACATTATTTTGGTTGCCATAATCCTATTCATATTAAGTCAATATTCTGGTTTCTAGAAATTCAAATATTTGTCCACCATAACCCAACATTAATTCATATATGCGCATGTCCGAACAAAAATAGTTATGGGTGATGTTAGATACTGACAGTTCTGAAAAAAAAACACATTTTTGAATGTTTTTATACTAATATTTTTAGAAACATTAAAAGAAATATCATTGCCAACATGTTGTAATTTATCTAGTTATTGTATGTTATTGCTAAGGACATAAATTTGATTATTTAAGTTGATTATGTTATTGTTTTAGCATAATAAATGGCAAGAGCATCTCCAGTATTTCCAGAAATTAATGTTAGCAAGTGGCTGATGTATATATGCATTATGTTATTGTGCATACAAGGAAGAACATTGAATATTGACCTTAATCAGAATAATAAATGTGATACAAATTTATATTAATGGTCAACTTTCTTTCCTTCCCCATTCATGTCTAAACAATGCATTTGTTTTTATAGGTCACCCTTTCATAGAACAATTTGCATTATGCCATACCAGAGATGCTTCCTGAGTTGCTTATTACTACTGCTACAGACATCAACCTCACAGCAGGAAGAGCAAAGCCAGCTGCTATTGGTGTCTTTTGATGGCTTCCGCTGGGACTATGTGAATCGAGTACCCACACCCAATTTCCGTGCCCTGATGGATGAGGGTGTGCAGGTGGAGAAAGTGGAGAACACCTACATCACCAAGACCTACCCGAACCACTACACCTTAGTTACAGGATTACACGCCGAAACCCACGGCATCATTGCTAACGAAATGTATGACCCCATTCACAACAAGTCCTTTTCCATGGAGGGACCTTCAGTGTATGATGCATGGTGGTGGGAGGAGGCTGTGCCATTGTGGGTGACCAATCAAAAGGCTGGCTGGAAGAGCGGAGCTGCCATGTGGCCTGGATCAGATGTAGCAATTGGCGGAACATACCCAACACATTACTTGAATTATAATGCGTCGATGCCCTTTGAGACCAGAGTGAAGAAACTCATTGAATGGTTCTCGGGACCCGAGGCCATTAATTTCGGTGTCTTATATTGGGAGGAGCCAGACGAGAGTGGACATAAATTGGGGCCGGAGAGCCCACTAATGGATAAAGTCATAGCAGACATCGATGAGAATTTGGGATTCCTCAGGGAACAGCTCATAGCCGCCGGCCTTTATGAGAAAGTCAATCTCATTGTTACAAGTGACCATGGAATGACTCAGTTATCACATGATAAGATTATTGAGCTGGACACCTACGTCAGCCGCGATCTTTACACATGGGTAGACAAGAGTCCTGTAGTTGGTATTTTGCCGAAAGAAGGTAAGAATGAATCAAAAGCATTTGTTATCGTTTATTACACTATTAATGCAATCAGGTGTTTCTTACACTTTAGATGATTGTTATTTAAACTAATAGATTTCATCTTTTTGTTATATGAAGATCACATTCATACAGCTTTGGAAACTCTTCACCATGCTTTCATCATATAATTTTGCTACTTTTCAAAAAGCCTTTTATGTATAGATTTTATTGTTTTAATCTCTTCCCAAACTGACTCTGACTATGAAAATCCACTATAAAAATATGAATTATTAAAACTATGATAAAATAAACCAGGGTTTCGAAAGGGAACTGCAGCTGGTTGTGAATCGATAAAAGCTTATAATTAATTCAATAATAAACATGTACATTTAAAAATAAAAAGATCATTTAAAATAAAATTTGAGCATTTTGAAAGCATTAAAGGGTTAGTTCACCCAAAAATGAAAATTCTGTCATTAATTACTCACCCTCATGTCGTTGGACACCTGTAAGACCTCCGTTCATATTCGGAACACAAATGAAGATATTTTAGTTGAAAGCTGATGGCTGAGAAAGGCTTCAGACAGGCCTCCATTGGCATTCAGTACATTGACACTTCCAATATCCATGAAAGGCACTTAAAACGTCGTTACAAAGTCCATCTCACCACAGTGGCTCTACAAAAAAAAATTTTGTGCGCAAAAAAAAATCTAAATAACACCTTTATCCAACTTGTTCTCGACTTCCGTGTGTGCCTCCACGACGCATGCGCGAGAATATGACGCAGATCCGGCGTTCGGACATATGACCCAGAAGCGATTTGTTTACGAGCAGAGGAAGACGCGCGTGTCTAAGCTGTTGGATTCTACATTGATCGTGCTTTAGGTCTCGGCGTAGTGCTCAAAATGGGGCTTAAGTGTGTATTTCATGGATTCCCGAACGCCGGCGCTACGTCATATTCTCGCGCATGCGTCGTGGAGGCACACACGGAAGTCGAGAACAAGTTGGATAAAGGTGTTATTTTGATTTTTTTTTTTTTGCGCACAAAAACTATTGTCGTCGCATCGTAAAATTATTGTAGAGCCACTGTGGTGAGAGAGACTTTGTAACGACGTTTTAAGTGCCTTTCATGGATCTTGGAAGTGTCAATGTACTGAATGCCAATGGAGGCCTGTCTGAAGCCTTTCTCAGCCATCAGCTTTCAACAAAAATATCTTCATTTGTGTTCCGAATATGAACGGAGGTCTTACGGGTGTCCAACGACATGAGGGTGAGTAATTAATGACAGAATTTTCATTTTTGGGTGAACTAACCCTTTAACCAACATCAGAGAACCACGAACATGCAAATGTGCTTCAAATAATTTCACTATTTATTCTTTGAAAATCAACTTTCCACTGTTCAATTTTGACCACATCCTGGTCAAAAGCAGGGCAAATATGTGAGCAAATTTTTTTTTGAATGTGTCATTTCTTGGGCTGGGCAAATTAACGCGTTAACGCGGGCGATTAATTTTTTCAGCTTAACGCAATTAAAATATTTAACGCAAATAACGCAGCGTCCGTTTTTATATCCATTTTTGCTTAGCGTTACATGATCATCACGCTCTTATTCATGTAAATGCTTCCAAGCGTGACAAGACACAAGCGAACGCGCTGTATGCCAATGTCCTGTGTGTGTGTGTGTGTGTGTGTGTGTGTGTGTGTGTGTGTGTGTGTGTGTGTGTGTGTGTGTGTGTGTCAGTGTCCTGTCTGTGTGGATGCGTCTCATGTCAGCTAATCAAGGGACACACACACACACACACACACACACACACTCGACGCATAGATAGACTCGCGTCAGTTTTCTGCTCACATCGAATTCTCTTTTGCTCTTGAACAAACAATAACACAGAGGATTTTGAGTATTCTTATATTAGGAGTCTTAAATTAGTTAAATAACGTCTAAAATGAACTTAAAGAGTTGTGAGGAAATGAGATCCGCGGCTGTTCTTAAAGTGACAGGAGCACTGATGATGCCTGTCATTAATGTTCAACAAAGAACAACAGGAACAGAGAAAATTTTAGCTTTAATGATGATTCATCTATATTTAATTTATTATTTATGCAGTTAAGAAAGATAACTATTACATTTCTGTATATCTATAACAGGGAAGGCCATGGGTAAATATAACATTTATTATTTTGGGTTTATGTAAAGATTGTTTTAAGTTCACTTAAATTAAAAGTAGTTTTTTTAAAGCCTAATAAATGTTGAAATTGGGAGCTTTCAGTTATACTGTAATGTAACGTCATTAATGTTTCATAGACACTTTAGTATCAGTGATACTGGCCTCCATTCATAAAAATATGACAATACAACACATATTTAAAATATGCTGTCTTTAAATTGTTTATACATTAATTTGGAGAGTAACTGAAATTATTACAATATCAAAATATTAAAAACGTAAAATATTAAAAACTTGCGATTAATCACGATTAATTACAGAGAAAGGTGCGATTAATTAGTAAAAATTTTTTAATCGATGCCCAGCACTAGTCATTTCTAATAATAATTGAACTTCAGACTAGGCAAAAAGTGTCTAATATTATTATGTATTTAGGAGGATGCAACAAAACCTAGCCCCGTTTCCACCGAAATTACCCGGAACTTTTTCCCCCACACCTGCTACTGTCTGCGTTTTCTCTGCGGTCTAAAGTACCGTGAAGATTAGGCAAATTATTCCAGAGACGTGGGACTGCGTGCAACTGTTCCTCCCAGTTAGCGACGGACAGTAATATTTTTTTGTGCGATACTGTCTGCAACAATAACAAGTATGGAGGAGATGCACGCAGCGCTGCTTTTGCTGGTTATGTATTGGTTTACTAAAGAGGTAACAAAACAGCGGAAAAGAGACGAGCACTGATACTAAAGCGAATTCTGAAAGCTCGTAAAGCTAGATTTAAAATAAGACAACGTATGTTATTATCAGCTATTACGGACATTGCGATTGCTGAGACGACTGCACGCCATCGGACAGAAAGAGCAAGACTGATATTTACAGAACACAGAACGAACCTCGCAAAAGACTTTTAAAAATGCCGGTTGAAATAAAATCAGCATGTTCAGCGCCCCATTCCCACCCCCGAAAGTTCCTGAACTTTGAAAAAGTACTACCTTGCGAGCAGGGCCGTTTGGAGGGGGAAATATTTACCCAGAACTTCATTTAGACCCTGGTTCCCGCAGTCGAAACACACCGAATACCACCCCAAAGTCCCTAGTTCCTGGGGAAAGTTCCTGTGGTGGAAACGCGGCTCATGACAAGATAAAAGAGACAGATATTTTATTCCAAAAATTTTAATTTCCATCACAGTCATACACTATCATCACAGAATACTGTTAAAGGAACACAACGACTTTTTGTGACTTTAGCTTATTCACCGTATCACCAGAGTTAGAGAAGTCCATACACACCATTCTCATCTCTGTGCGTGCCATAACTCTGTCTGACACACCCAGCACAAAGACTGGAGGTAAACGGCTCCAGCTAGTCTACTGCTCAATAAGTGACAAAATAACGCCAACATTTACATGTTGTGATGTGTATAGTTACATCGTGTACTAAGACTGATGGACATTTCTAGACCGATGTGGCTAGGAACTATACTCTCATTCCTGCGTAATAATCAATGAACTTTGCTGCCGTACCATGGGTGCAGCGGCGCAATGATATTACGCAGCGCCTGAAAATAGGCTAACATCCGTCAACATAACCAACGTGACAACCTGCTTGCACAGAGAGCGAGCTGGGGACTATTTTCAGGCGCTGCGTAATATCATCACAACATGTAAATAGGAAAATGTTGGCGTTATGTTGTCACTTATTAAGCAGTAGGCTAGCTGGAGCCGTTTACCTCCAGTCTTTGTGCTAAGCTAGGCTAGTGGTGGGTGCGTCTGAGTTATGGCACGCACGGAGATGAGAATGGCATGTATGGACTTATCTAACTTTATGGGACTTTAGCTTATTCACCGTATCAATATATCATTTGAGATGTGGTGGAAATGACTTTCAAAAAGAAGACGATATCTCATGATTTATACACTAAAAGATATTATTAGTGGACAAATCAATGTGTGAAAAGTATTTAAAGAGATTTTGGTCCAGATTTAGATTTACTTACAGCTTGCACCATGGCTAACCCTCTTTTGTTAAAAAACTGTTAAAAAAACACCTGTCAGGATTTACTAAAGACGCACAGTAAAAAAAATTAACACTGAAAAGGTGCGGACAGAGTTATTTTTGCAGCTGAACTTATTGCATATAAAAGCACATCTTAAACAAGTGTGCCACACCAGTCCTGAAAAGTGAAGCCAAAGCGTCTCGATCGCCCCCTGGTGACTGGATTCAGTATAGGTCATAAACCCCATCCTCTCCACGTAATATCATGGGACGCGAGACAAACAAAAATATCAAATTACACTTCAAATACATTTTTTCCAAAGACGGTTTCTGTCATTTTAGGCATTTTTTTTATCACGCTGATGTTAGTTTAAGTGTTTGTTCTTTAAATAAGTTTGGTTTTAGTTAGTTATTTGATGCTATAAAAACAGGGGGTGTGAAGTTATTATGATTGACAGCTGTGATTGACAGCTTCTCTGAGTGAAGTTGTCACTGAGGCACCAACAGACATTTTTGGGAACTTAGGGAGGAGATTGGAGCTTTAACTTTAATTTCTACATTTCTGTTTATTTCATAAAAATTTAAGAGGCGTGTGATTTAATTAGGCGGGAGTGTGGGCGGGACCTTGGAATTGCGCTCAGTCCGCTCACGCAAATTTGCCCTGTTTAGTAAATCTGACCCATTATTTCGCCAAAAGTGCCTGTAGTTGAAGAAACACTCAATCATCAATGAAAAATTTTGTTATAATTGGTGACACATTCACACAGGATGCATTTTTGCTGTTAAAAACGTGTTTGTGCTACATTTTTAGAATGGCGCATCATGCAAAAGACGCGAGCGCACTGTCCAGCGTGTTTACATTGAACAACAATAGCAGTGCAGAGTAAGGGAAAACTCGTTCTGTGTGAATGGCCCTTTCAGTATTTGAGTGTTACCCTCCTCTTAACCCAGGAAAACTTGAAGAGGTCTACAGTTCATTGAAGAACGCCAACCCTAACATGGCTGTGTATAAAAAGGAGGAGATCCCAGATCAGTACCACTACCGACACCATGTCAGGATCATGCCTCTGATCATAGAGGTCAAAGAGGGATGGACGGTCATGCAGAACAGAAATGGATCTTTTATGAGTGCGTATTGTTATTTACATTCATAACGCGTTAATGTCGTCAATGTGCTTGCTGAGACACCTTTGCAGTTGCTTAAAGATCATGTGCTTGATTTGCAGTGGGAAACCATGGTTACAACAACAGCCTTCGCAGCATGCAACCCGTGTTTGTCGCCCGAGGACCCGCTTTCCGCCGTGACTACACCAAGACCACCATGCGCTCTGTCGACCTCTACCCTCTCATGTGCAGCATTCTTGGTCTCAAGCCCTTGCCCAACAATGGCTCTTTGTCAAGCGTGCAGGATCTCCTAGTGGAGACGCCAACCCCAAAACCCGTGGTCCTGTCCGTGCCCCGAGAGTCTTCCTACGCCTGGGCTGTGGGATCCATCTTCGGCACCGCACTCGTGATCGGGTTTCTCTTTATCTTTGTGCAGCAGGTGACACAAAGGCAGCTACCGCCATTACATCTGTCTAATAGCGAGATAACACAGCCCTTACTGTAGGCTCAAACACGTCACTTTTCTCATGTGAGGTTCTCAAAGTATGCAGCACTGAATTTTTCATCCAGTGCCACAAATCTCATTGCAGTCTAAAATTATTCTAGCAACACTTTTCAAGCGGTCGACATGGTCGCTTGAATTCAAAAGCGATCAATATCCACAGTTACCATGCCAAAGCCGATTATACCAAAAGCAATATGGGGAACGATGCTACAGTGGAAAAAAAGGTTGTGCAATCATAAAAATATAGCTGACTAAGCCAATAGTGGCCTCTTCTGGCGACGCGGTCAGTGATACCTTTATTCTTGTCATCTAAAATCTAGCATTTGAAGAAAAATGGTTAGCATCCCCATGCTTTTCCTTTCATTTTGAATCTGATATTTATTTAATGAGAGATCTGCCCTATTCTCTTGAATTTGCATTAAATGTTCAGTGTGGGATAGCATTTATGGCATAATGTTGATTATCACGGAGATTAATTTCAACCTGTTTTTAAAAAAAAATTATATAACAAGCTTCACATTTTTGCTTTTAAATCCTCCCAAAATTAGCCTCATTTACTTTCATTGTAAATGCCTCATCGTAACACTGATTTTTGCTTCGTTTAAATGAGAAAACGAGTTGAAATGTTTCCTGTTAATCAACATTATGCCACAAATGCTGTCATTTGAGGTTAGTTTAACGTGTATTGAACATGGAATATTCCTTTAACTGTATGTTATGGATATTTAAGATTCTGAAAAAAAGAAGAAAAAAAATGAAGGCACATTAGTAGCAGTTGCTTTTTGAGTTTGTTGTTTACTCTCATACCCATTGTAGTTGTGTTTGATTTGTTCAATGCAGTTGTTTCATTTGGATGAATAATGTTAATAAGTGTTAATGAAAAGAAGCCGGTAGTCGTCGAATTACCTTCGTGTTGCACTAAGATTAAAGTAAGCTAATCAGGATAGAGAGAGGAAGTAGATTAGTGGGATGTTTTAGCTTATCTGCGTTTTGCACAATGTAATACCATCCAAAATTTATATAAAAAGGGGTAGGGGTGTGGGTGCCAAAATCTTTTTGATTGACATCTAGTAATAGTATAGTTCTTGCGTTAATGTATTTTGTACTTTTTGAAAATAGCATTTAACAGAAAGCCCTGCGTTGGGCGAAACACTGTGATCTGTCTTCTACTGGTGCAGACTGAAGGAAATGAAATATTTATGCTCTTTGAAATGTATGTTGCTGAAATTAGTTGTAGTTAGCTGCTTGCAGAATGTTATTGTTTTTTATTATGAAGGAAATTACTCTCTATATGGATGTGTGCAGAGACTGTGTTTTGTGTTTCTATGATTTACTGGATTTGTCTTTTATGGCCTAATGTCTGATTTGGACCTGTCAAAAGTCCCATAACAATAAAAACATTACTTTAAATGTGCTACATTAAAGGTAAATGCCAAATTTGGAAACTCCTGAGTTCTTATTAGCACTCGACCCATTTTCCCCACAGATGTTATCTTTATAACCTTTTGCAGGCTACCAGGAAATTATGTGATTGAGCCATCGCTTTGTTGCGGTATTTAAATGTTATTAAGGAACTTCTGGTAGCTAGTAGCTTCTGGCCAAAAAAGGCTGCATTAAACTCTACTCACCTTAAATTCAGGAACATACCCAGCCAGATAAAAAATATATACACTAGAGCTCCGAAGTCCCTTAAGCTTACGAAGGCTGCATACATTTGATCAAAAATTCAATATTGCAATTTAAAATAACTGGTTTAAAATGTCTTCCTGTGAAGGCAAAGCTATATTTTCAGCATTACTCCAGTCTTCAGTGTCACATTATCCATCAGAATTCATTCTAATATGCTGATTGGCTGCTCAAGTAACAGTTCTAAAAAATATATATATAAAGTTCAAAAGAACAGCATTTATTGAAATGGGCATCTTTCATAATATTTGAGATGTCTTTACTGTCAGTTTTGACTTTCTGAACGGTATATATAAATATGGATAAAAATACAACTATATCATATGAATATTAGTAGTGTCAAAGACAACTAGTACACGGTGGGATTCACAAGCAAATCTTTAATAGTTGCAAAAAATACAAGGGGAACTCGTGTGCATTTTATGCTCTAGAATCTAAGAAACTCATGCATACAAACAACAGCAACAATTCATCAATAGAGCTGGTGAGAAGACTAAAATAAGAGGCTTGCAGCAGAGCGCTAACCCAGGCCTGGAGCTGAAGAAAAGGCCAAAGGAGGTGAAAAGGCATGCGTCTGACAAAAACAAGCTGAGCAATATGGAAGAGGCAACTGAAGCTTTTTGGTTTTATCTTTAAATGGCATCAATATCAATGTCCTCCTCCTCATGCTCTGCCTTCTCAGGTTTTGTAGTCTCCATTTTTAGCTCACGGGCAGAGGAGGAATACACCACCTTGGGGAAAAAAAGGGCACATTTGAGCAAATTAACAAGTACTACATTTTGTATAACAATCTTACAAAAAAACCTTTCATAACCAGGATTTTCAGGATTTTTTTTTTACCTCAACATTGTCCTCGTCGTCATCTGCCTCTTCCTCACTGCCCTCACTCTCCTCCTCTGCCTCCTTGAGCCATTTAATGAAGGGCTCTGCCTTGGCATGAATCTCTTTAGCCAACTCTTTAGAGATGTACTTCTTGGACACCTACAGCAAAAACATCACAAACAGGCTTATACTCAGGAACACTGGACTAGTTAAGTCAAGTATGATTGCTGCTCAGCATGCAGGCCACACGTTACCATATTACAACCGCCTCAGACACTCAGTCTAAACTGACAGATCCTTCAAGGGTTGCCTGGCAACGGACCACATCATCCTAATGTCTATGGCTACATTTACTTGTGGTTTCATGCATGTAAGCTACAGAGATCAGGGCCCATATTCATAAAGATTCTAAGAGTCCTCTCAGAAAACTCCTAATTTAGCTTAAAAACTTTTACATAGGAGTCTTAGCTTAAGAGCTATTCAGGACCGATCTGAGAGCAACTCTGAGCAAGGAAAATACAAAAACTTTTATCTTAGTGAAGAGGCGGGGCTGACCCCATTGCTACGCATGACAGTCTTTTGAAGACTGTGATTGGTTGGTTGTCCAAAAAGGAGTGCTTTTAAGTATAGGGTCTATTGTAAGCCTTCACTTTGAATTTACAAGCGCAAATTGTCCTATTTTACTGTTCTCTCACTCACACACACACATATATATATATATATATATATAAAAAAATTTATTAAGCATAATTAATTTGTGTTCGTTTAAATAATTTAAATTTAGTTTTTTGATTTTAATTTTAAAAAATGAATTAGTTTTATGGGAATTGCATGTGTTTTTGTTTAAATTGAGATCAAATAAATTGATTGCGACCACTTAGGATAATTTTTTAGTAAATTCAACAAATAATTTTTTTCAGTGTATATAAATCTTTTATTATTTACCATGCTGTTAATTTCCTATAAGGTATTTAATTGGCTTAGAATTATAAACATTGTTCCACTCTTTCCAACTACACTGATTGTTGGCATGTCTATTTAATTGGTGGTTTGAAAGTTGGATTTAATGCAACAAACATGATCCCTGCACGATCTAATCTATAGCGTCTTATTAAGTCACTGTTATCCATTGTCTGCAACACATTTCTTCTCCCTCTTCGTCTTTCTGCCATTTTCTCCGCTGCTAAAGAAACTCTTAAGCCTCTTAAAAGTCCTCGTCCGTGCTCCTAACAAATTTGACCTTAAGACCTCTTTTAAGGGTTAAGATGCTTTCTGAAATACTTTTTTCTTTACTAGGATTTTTTAGTTAATTTTAAGAGTAAACGCCCACATTTCTAAGAATTTTCTTAGAATTTTGTCACTAGGAGCTACTCTTTGCATTAAGATATTTTATGAATACGGGCCCAGATGTTTGGCATCTGATCATGACAGATTCTAGAAAGTCAAGTGTTACCTTTTCAGCCCATGCAAGTATGACATCCTCCTCCAGCAGGTCTGCGTCATACAGGTCTTTGAGAATAATGGGGACTCTGGGTAAGAGCTGAGTCTGATACAGCTTCACCAGGCACTCAAAGCCACCCAGCAGATACTTCTGAGCTTTCTTATTGTTGTGGCAGAACTGTGGGCAGAAATGTAAACGCCTTACATTTACTACAGTGCATCAAGTCAGTATGACTTATTTGCAAAAGCAGCAATAGTGCATTTTAACAAAAATATAGAAAGACTGTTGTTGTTGTAGTAGTGCAACTAACATCATTTGAGATATCAATAGTTACCATTTCAAGTCATTCTAAATCAGGGGGACTCGATGATTTAAAATATTCCAAAATAAGCTAAAACCAATAAAAATCCAAATAATTCACTCCCTCTTTTTTGAATTACAACAACCAGGGTTTCCCATCATCTTGGACAACATTGATAGATTTGGTAGCCAATTTTAATTTATAATATATGCTCTGAATAACACGTTCATGAAGGCTACAAATGCACATTTCAGAAGATCTCTCAGCTGGATTCAACAAAGTCTGCAAGGTTTGTGAACCACAATGTATATTAGATATTCAAAGATTTATTTAAATTATATAAATGCATATTTACTGAATGCTGAAGTAAATATTACAGTCTTTGACTTAAGCAAACACTATAATACTTTCGTATACCGTTTATTTTATTTGCCAAACATGTCTATCTAGTAACGTATTAGACAGAACTGTTCCACAGAGACTGTATAACTAACGAAGAATGGGAGCAGTGTGTGCCATTCTAAGCACTGTCAAAATAAAAGTCCCGCTTCAAACACACAACAGTCCAACAAAATATGTTTAACTGTCAAAAAAACTTGACACAAGAGACAAAGTAGGAACTTCTGACACACCGGTTAAACAGAAAAACGTGTCGGCGATGTAAATATTAGGCCGATATCATTCGACCACTAATTTTTATTAAATTGTGAGTTAAAAAAACCTGGAAAAACATGTAAATTAATTGTTTAAAAGCATGACCCCTGAAACTTTTTACAGTGTTGGGGTTGCAATGAGGGGCCTTGGAATCAAAAGGTTAACCATTATTCTAAATGTTAAAAAATGCTAATAGATGTCAGGACATACCCTGAGGAAGTGACGCTTGTACTTCTTGATCTGATCACGGATGTTTTCATCAAAGAGCAGCTCGCTCAGGATCAGAGGACCCATGGCCTTCACATCAAGCCTTTCAGCCTCAGCCAAGACCTCTTTATCGGCAGTGTCAATCGCTCCACTGTCCTTCTTTTCCTGAAGAACAGAAACAAAAAGATTGGAGCTGAAGAAAGTGTCTATATATATATATATAAAGAGTATCTTTCTTTCAAAATGTCCAGCAAGATCTCATGACAAACACCTTCACGAAGTTGTAAAATATGTTGACCCTCTCCTCCAGGGGTTTTTCCAAGTCTTCAGTGAGCGTGAGACCTTTGGCGTGCTCGCTGATCTCCTCCATCCTGCGGCGCTGGGCCTCCTCTGTGGTCTCCTCAGCCCAATCTTCATCATCATCATCCCCATCCTACCGGGATCAAAAATCACTTTCAACACCAGCATTTCTCATTTCCTCCGCTGGTCAGGCTGAAAGAGGTTCATCAAGAGATGATCTCAAAGCAGCACTTACCACAGCATCAGGGGCATCTATGTCATTATGGTTCCCAGCCTCTCCACCACTTGAGCCATTCTCTTTGTCTTTCTTACGGTTCTTCTTTTCCTTCTCTTTTTTCACAGATCCACTTTCATTCTCTGCCACAAGACCAGAGAGAGAGAGATAGAGAGAGAGAAAGTAAATAAAAAAAATAAAAAAAGGTTCAGTTTATGAACATCAAATCAATACGCAATAGGTCAGAATTTTCTGACCACCATTACAACAGATACTGCTTACAAGCATATACTGAGAACAAGATATTAAGGCCTTCCTCCTTTGGTTTCATGTGAAAATGAAAGGATTATGGAAGAAAGAAAAATGACAGTAAGGACAATTTAAAGGTGAAGCTAAATCAATGCATCATTTATTACTGGGGATCCAAAATCTCAATTCACTGTCTCTTTATAGTCTGTATTTACCAGGTGGATTCTTGAGAATGAAGGTGCAGAGTTTGTGTCTAGTGTCCAACATGCCTCGGTACCCACAAGCCTTGCAGGAGTTTCCAATGGTCTGCTTCTTGGGGTTAATGTGCTACAAATGACAAGAAGATTTGAAGCAACTTTAAGGACCCTGATAAACAATCTGTGCAACAATGAATCCAGCTAGAAATCTCCAGGGCAAAATTAATCACTTCAAAACATCAAGCTAGGGCTGGGCGGTATATCGAGTTTGTACAATATATCATTAGTGCCAAACAGACGGAGCGCAATAGAATAGGAGCGCAATAATTCTGACTAAAGTATACACATTTCTAAAATATTTGTTGTTGGACAATAAATGTGCCATGTATGGAATTTTAAACCTACGCATATTTATATGAAACTGACCATTATAATGGGGTAATCAAATATAGGCTAATATGCATTTGTTTTTTGTTTTCATTTTTAGTTTAGGGAATTTAAAATCAAAATTATTCATTTTGTTTTTAGATTGTAAACCCCCTTTTTGCACATCATTATTGCATAGCCTACATTACATTCACTGTACTTGTTCATAGCCTTCAATATTAATATTGTTTTTAGGACATCATTGGGCAGGATGTGAAAATTATTAAAATACAGATTTTTTTTTTTAATCCAAATAGAAAAACGTAGAAAATACCAGAATAAATACAGTGTATCACCATTCAATCAAAAAATAGAGATAGGATTTTTTTTGGCCATATCGCCCAGCCCTACATCAAGCTTCCTGTACTTTAAGTCTGCAAAGATTGTTTTATTGCCATAAAAATGTATGCTTCTCCCTGTATACAGGTATAAGCCTGTGTTTTATGTCTTATGACCTTACAGTTTATAAAAGGCAGACTGCCGCATGAAACAGAAACCAGGCCAGCTGAGACTATGCAAAAAAAAAAAAATTCAGGAAGTCCAACAGTACTGCACTGCAGAGGAAAAAGCACATTGCTCACTTTAAATATTGTTCTGAATTCTAATTCTGTCCCTCCATTGGAAGTCATAACGACAGATTTAATTTCGGATTTTATTCATAAATATGCATTGATCAATGCACATACATAAACCACACTGACTTTGGTTAACAGAAGCTCAACCATACTTGATATGCAAAAACAAACCTCTGGTTCTGGTGCGTCAAGCTAGGTTAATCTTCTATTTCCCATATTTGATGTGCACCATGTAGGGCTGAGTGGTATATGGACATATTCAAAAATGATTTAAAAGATACAGTTTATATACTGAAATACATTAGTTTGATGTTGTGAAAATAGTGCAAAATAATGAGGACACAGTGAGCCACTGTGGGGAAATGGCACAATCCAGATGTCCCAAACAGGAGACATGCACTACACATGAAACATTAAGCACTTCAAACTAGGGCTGCACAACTGTATAGTTTTAGCATTTATATTGCTATGTGCACATCCGCAGGACGTGCAATGTCAAGTAGATCGTAGTTGATCTGTATGGGCCAGTTGCAGTCCCTGGTTCAGAACATGTGTGATTCGCGGATTAAATAAGTTTAAACATCATAGAGCGAAAGTTTATAATTTGCATACAGTTTAAGTCAAGTCAGGCATCAAGCGCAAGAGGTCTAGCGCCATGTTCTTTGCTGATAGCACATGAATGCCGAATTTAGTTATTGTTCTTTTGAGCTTAAATGGACACGCAAAAGTCAAAATGCCCATCTCGGTGAGTATCCTCGTTAACAGTCGGTTGTGTGTTATTAACTATTGAGAAAGACAGGGGATGAGTGTGAATGTGTCATTTATATTCGGTCCGTGCATTTGTCTTATGCTGCGTTCACACCAAACGCAAATAGAGCGTCAAAATCACGTCTACCGCGTCTAGTTTGACTCGAACATTTTGAATCCATTCGCGCGTCCGCAGCGAATTGGACGCGCGTATAAATCGAGCGTTTGAAGCTAAACAGATGCACGTTCAAGGTGCTTCAGGAGAAATATGTCATAAAACACCACTCTGCCTCTTTTAATTTTCATTAAAAATATATATTAAGCATTAATAGCCACAAAAATGTGGTCCAGGCTGCTCTCGCCGGAGTTAATGTTTTTTTTTTTTAAATAGGCGCTCTTTATAAATAAACCACAGATTTGATCTTTAAACAACTACATTCTCACCTGAAAAAGTCTTAAAACTACATTCTGTGACAATAGTAGTATTTTTAAATTATGCAGGGTTTCTCATCATGTCACTTTACCACGTGACCGCAGCAAGCAGGCTCCTGATTGGTAAACGCGGCGCGAATTGACGCCAAAGTTCAAATTTTTCAACTAGGGCGTCAGGCGCAAATTCGCTTCAAACGCGTGAATGCACAATAGCACCACTCGCGTGTAACATGTGTATCGCTCAAGACGCTCAACTAGCGCTAACTGGACGCGCGAATGAGGCGGATCCACGTCCTTCGTGCCGCGCGAAACGCGCTGCGGGACCTCCAGACGCGCATCAACGCGCCTTTCCATTGAAATCAGTCTCGCCAGACGCTCCATTCGCGTTTGGTGTGAACGCAGCATTAAAAGTGACAGCAGCCTAATGTACCCGCAGCGGTGTCACCAATGGTGATCAAACAACAAAATAAAATTACTTGTAGCTTTAACAAATATAAATTGTATTAATTTAAATATATGAGTGTTACATTTCATTTATACAGTGAAGACGGTTATTTTACATTTGATTATTCAATTTCTCTTCCCGAAAACAGTTAGATTTACCTAAAAAGCAATGCATTGCATCTTTCTTCTATTGTATGCATCTATGCTTGTAATTTGTCTATTATATTCTATGTAGATTAATTCTATAATGATTAATTATTTTCAAATTTTAAATTTCAAATCATCTGGTGAATTTGTTTTTATAAATCACAATATGTCGCAGAAAAACGAATCCCCCAATATTGTGCACCCTACTTCAAACACAGAGTTTAATGCAACTTGCCCTGTCAGATTTTCTTGGCAGATACGTGCACTGATAGATCCCGTGCGCACTTTGAACGAAGGGGTTGAACAACATGAGGACAAGCAAATTTCATTTTTGGGTGAACTAACCCTTTAAGAAAAAAACACTCCAGTCATTGGCTGGTTGGTTTTGGCAACTGAAAACTAGAGACTGAATAATGCAACAATGAGAGACTGAAGGTGACCTGTATAGGGCTAATGACACAGATACATTCCTCTGTCCACCTGCAAAACAATCTCTACGTGCGTGACCCCACGAACACCTACATACTCAGCAACATGCAAACAAAAATAAAGGGCATCCAGTTCAACTGGGCATCAAGGGCACATTTTTGTCTAGAATGCACCTGTTCATCAATAGTCCCACTGACCATGACCCTTTATTACCTATAAAAGTCTTGTATGGAAAAAACGGAAATGGAGAATGTATTTACCAAATCAGTTTCAGGATTGTCGCACTCGGGACACAGCACAAACTTGCGAATGAATCCATCTAGCATGTCTTGCAGTTTGTTTGCCTCATGAGATCCATTGACGATGTAGCGGTCATTCTTGGAATCGAACTGGGTTTGGGCTCCCAACTCACACCCAAAGAATTTGGTGGGATCTAAACAGAGGTTACAGTATAATGCAGGATGAAAAAGCTACTTTTATAAAAAATAAAGTTAAACAGCTTTTGAATTTCAATGCTCACATGTCGGAGGCCTATTCAGAGCTTTGGCAACATCAACCATGTTGACTATGACGGTTTTAATTCCATTCCCCTTGCCTTCCACCTGAGAGAAATAGAAACAAGGTTTATGTTGCATATTTCATATAAAAAAAATAAAATAAAAACAATTTAACACCCACCTTTGCGATGAGACGGGGCATTTTATAGCGGTAGAACTGGTCTGACACGCTGCGGTTGACATTGATGGACATTTTGGCTTCCCGTATGGTTTATCAGCAAGACGAGAAGATCTTGAATTGGCAATTATTAGTATCTTCTGTTTGGAGAGGAGGGGATGACATAAACAACTGCAAGAGTACTTTGTCTCTGACATGAAAAGGGTACGGCCACTGAGGCTCCAGGCTTCGAGCTCGTTGACTAAGTTCCCCCCAAACAGGTTCCGTCAGCTGCACTATAGCACTGCGAAAGGGAAAACAATCCGACAATGAGGATTAAGAGCAAAAAACATTAAAGCATCACACAGTTTGGCACCATTACCACCACTTGTATTCAAACACAGCAGATATATGAATCGAGGTGTGCCCATTCTCAATCAGACTGATTAGTTATCTATTAGGACCACCTGTCATAGAGATATTGGGGTATGCATATCCTGTGCAACTATTTAGAAACAACTCAAAGCTGCTATTTATGACAGTAAACAGTGGCACTGTCAGGTCAAGAGCAGAGCCTGACATTCGGTGCAGCATTTAGTAGCAAATGCTGATGGGATGAAACCCCAAACAGGCCTCTGTTGAGCAACACCATGCTGCAGAGTGCGTCACAGCATAGGAGGACGCCATTTTATTCGGTGCAATATGCAACATTAAGATTGATGCGCGCACATAGAGCAGATTAAGCAAACCAACTATCGCGAGAGTGCACGCGCACACATGAGAGGAAAAAAACCACACTAGAAATAACAAAAATCAACGTACCTTTCCCATCCGTAGCTCCTGTCGTCCAGGTACTCACCGTTTTCGCAAAACAAAGACATAAACACACCGCTGGTCGCCCTGAGAAGAGGTGAACTACTGGTTTGAGTTGGTCAGTTTAGTTGGAAACGCTAGTTAGTGGTCGTCACGGCGGTGCCTGACTGGGTTACACCTTGCGGAGCAGAGCGATAAACCCTGGAGAGAAATCTCACGACGCCCTCAATACAGGGGACCTAGAATAAAACCGCACTCATGAGCAAAACTATACAACTAGCAACATAATAAGGCAGTTGTGTACGTTACTAACGTAACTGACGTATAAGAGCTAACGTTAGTCAGCTAACATATGGCAGCATAACCAGAAACCTAACACGCAGTAGTCCGAATATATCTATACAATGTGGCAAAATTAGAATACTATCTTCTTCCAAAGAATTCCATACTGAATAGACCGATATGTTTTCGTGAAGTTTTACTCACCTCTCGCACGCTTTCGCCCGTATGCTAAACCACAATGAGCACATAAAACCTCGTGACTCGTGACTTAACTCGGCTAAAAACTAGCCCCGCCCCATCGCTTAAACGGCTGTTTTGATTGGCTTGCGCCTCACTGGCTTCTATTTGATTTGTCAAATTTTGCTATCAATCATATTGGGTAGTTACTTGCTGATTGGGAAAGATCTCTTCTGTACGAACGAATTACTTTAGATAATGTTTTATACATAAAATGCAGCTTCGTGGTTTTTACAGATATATTTAATGCGTAAACTCCTCGTTTTGTTCTTTTGTAATAAAGGTGCAAAAAACCTTGCAGGGCTCGACATTAAGCCTATTCAGGTGCTTGTCCTTCGGACAAATAAATCTGTCATTCACTTGTCTGAGTAAAAAATTTACATTTTTGTTGTTGTTGTTGTTGTTGTTGTTGTTGTTGTTGTAAATATAATTTATTCTGAAACAATATTCTCACCAGTGTTCAGTCAGCTTTGACATATTTAAATCTGCATATTTGTGATATTTTTACCTTATTTCCCCCCCATAATCTTATTAAATATAGGCTATGCTTCAGCTTTCATCTTATATTTTTTAAATTTGATCTATACATGAAATAAAAATAAGACACTATAGGGCTTTTACCGGTACCAATCAAATTAAATAATTTACACTGAAAAATGACAACTGCATTAAAGAATGTTATGAGATTGTTTAAAATATTTTTGAATATACAAATAAGAAATGTTGGAAAGAATGTTTAAACATGAAACTAAACTGCCAGTAGGTGGTAGCAGGTGACCGTCTTAATAAGTGAGTCATTGAGTCATTCATTCAAATGATTCATTCAAACGGTTCATTCATTCGAGAATGATGCAGGCCCTGTCCCAAATGGCACACTTCATATGCACTTTCAGTCTAGTGGACTTTCAATAGCCGCTGCGTGTGCGTGTCCGTTAAAGGGGCTATATGCGTTTTTCTGAAATTTAAACTCGCAACTGACACCTGTGGCCAAAAAACAGAACTGCTCTCATTTTCTGCTCGCTCTCGCAGCGGTGGTGACGTCACATCCGCAGACAGCGCGGGAAAAGACGACCCGCCAGAAAATAGGAAAAATAGGATACAGGCTTAATAGGTGCACCCACTGTGAGCGGACAAGGTGTCAGTATGCTCATCAGGAGATGTTTGAGTCATAAATGGTAAAATAAAAAGGCTATTGTTACGTTTATTATGGGGAAAAAGTTGCATATAGCCCCTTTAAGTCCACAAGACCGTAGGGTGTCCCATTCTTTAAAGAAGGGTGCTTGTGAGCGCCCCTTGAGGCTGCTATGCTCACTTCAGCCGAGCCCGCAAGTTCACGAGCTACGCCGAGGACTTCTAACCGGCAGTAAAAGCGGCATTACGTTGTGAAAGTGTGGACTCAGAGGAAGACCGTGAGGGTCTAGGGTGACATTAGGGCAGGGCCGCAGTCGTTTATGAATAGGTCATTGAATCTTTGATTCAACCGATTCATTCAAAACGCTGAATCATTCAGTAACACACTGTTGCTGTGAGATGCGCAGTTGTTCTGCTGTGATCTTTGTTTGGAATTATTTTCGCTGCTGAAATAGAACAAAAAACTGTCAATATTGCATTTAAAATGAATTAATTGTTTATGGAACTGTCATATTAAATCAGTGTAATTTCCAGTCGTGATGGTGGTGGTATTCAGGAAAACAGCACCTTTTGTTGTGTGATGTTGCTTAACTGTATCACATATGTTATAAATATAAAAACTCAACAATTTGTCATTTTAATCGTGTATGTTAACCAAGTTTCTTTGTGTGAGAAGTGCTCATTTGTTTTCGATTTGTCCTCGGGAGGCTGCGCGAGCCTCAACAGCAACCTTGAATTCTTTTTCTCTTGCCCCTTCAAAAAATCATTAAAAAAGTAAAAGGTAAAAAAAAAACCATACAAAAAACAAGAGTTAATGTCGAGCCCTGCTAATTGGGTAATTCCTGTTAGCCATTACATTATATCCCCATCAAATATGTCTGGATAAATTCACTATAAAGATAGAAACTATATTAGTTTGATTTCTTTTATCACAATACCAACGAATGATGCCATGCAATTTCTAACATGAAAAACTCTGAAAAAAAAACATTCCTGATGTTTCTTAAGTTTTATATTTTAAAAATTATTTTTTATACTATTTAGTGCTTTCAAATCGTTTAATCTCGCCCAAAATAAAAGTTTGTGCTTACATAATATATGTGCGTGTGTGTGTACTGTGTATAATAATTATGTATAAATACACACCCATTCATGTATATATTTAAGAAATATTTGCATGTAACTCTCTCTATATATTTATATAATTTATAAATATAATTTCCCCCCCCTGAAATATATACATATTTATGTACATAATTATTATACACATATATGTAAACACAAACTTTTCTTTTGGATGCGATAAATCACAACTAATATTATTCATTTCCAAGAATTATGTTTTTTTTTAAATGATTTGCCTCTCCTACATATTTTGCTTTCGGAAGCAAAAAATGATAGCCTGGGACAGTGGATGACACACTGAATGAATTCTCTGGATGTGTTTACAAACTACTGGAACAAAAGATTCCTGGCTGAATCATGATGTTGGCCAGTGGAGAGGAATGCAGAGGAAAAACAGCCAGTGTGGGTCCACAGGATTACCTGTGGCATTTTTAGGGTTCAAATGGTTTACTGTTGTAAGGGACAGTGACAAAAGCTTTTGTCTTTCTTGCACAAAGGAAAATATCCCACATTTCTAACATCAGAGGATACAAAAACATTTCTCAGCCTGAAAAAAAACTGTCCTGTGTGTTCTGAGCTACATTAACTGAGACTTGCTACAGCACTTGCATACACAAACTTGACCCTTGACTGTTCTAGTTGCTTCTTTTGCTCTCATTTGTAAGTCGCTTTGGATAAAAGCGTCTGCTAAATGACTAAATGTAAATGTAAATGTGAATTAGATTAAGTGATGGTCTTGTGTCTGGTTTTAGCCCTAATTATGAGCTAAAAGGTTATAATGTTATATAATGTTAATGTGTTTTAACAGCAACGAAAAGGCAAATATAGCCCACTAAGAGTACATTGCAAATCAGTCCCCTTGTTTTGAAGTCGAAACAAAAATGTGATTTCTCTGTGAATTCAAGTGAATGGGCCACTTGTTGACAGTAATTGATATTTCTGAATTTGCATTTTTTTTATCCAGTATAGGCCTACATTTAAACTATACACTTATTAGTACATGTAATGACTTTGGTCTGATCTTGTTTTGTCTTTTGTGTCTCCGTGTCTTGCGTGCTTTGTTTTCTTGTGCACATGGTCTGGGTTGACAAGTTTGTCAGGTGTTTCGCTGACTTTGTGGTGTTTCCCCTCCCACTCGTTATCCCTATTCTCATTTGTGTTCACCGTTTACACCTGTTGCTAATTTCCCCTCATTATTCTCCCCTATATAAGATCCTCTCTTTCTCACTTGTTTGTCCGACCGTTGTTGTATGTTGCGCAACGCCTTTGCTCGTGACCGTCTCTTGTTATTTGTCAAGTCTTGCCGTGTCCTGCTTTCCCAGTCTCCTAAGTGCTGTTTGTTTTCTCGTTTTTTATTTATATATTTTTGTTCCATTCCCTCTCATCCGCCAGACCTTTGTTCCTTTGCTACCAGCCCAGGTGATCCTCTCTCTGTGGAGACACGGATTCTTCTCTCCATTTCCTCAGCGCGCTCACCACTCTATCCGGGGAATTACACTCTGCACGCTCACTGCGCCCACCGCGCTCATCGGAGGACTCTGTAGCACTCCTGTATTGCGTCGTTGATGACGTTGGGAATTGTCCCTGTTTAAGGGAGCTCACCGGACCTGTGGACATTTGATTTGGATTTTTCAGTTTTTTGTTCTTGATATTTTTCCCTGTCCATTCCTGAGCTCATAAATAAACTTTTCTGTTTCCTGCATCTGAATCCGTATTCTTCCCTGACAGAACGGTCGGACCAAAGATGGATTCAGCAGGTGCGGATCAGGTCAGAACTGCAGTCAGTCAACAGGGCATTCTTCTGGGACAGCATTCCAGCCAGTTAACAACCACTTCACGGGATGTTGAGTGTCTGTCAGCTCAGGTAGCTGATCTCAGTTTCCAGTTACAAGAGCTCCAGCGGGAGGCCATGACCGGCAGGTCAGCTGCTGCTTACGGCCATTCTCTGCCTCATGCTGAGCCGGAACCTCATGCCAATAGTCCGCCGCCTTATGATGGTGACCCCAATTCGTGTCGGGCTTTCTTGTCACAGTGTTCTCTGGTGTTCGCTCTCCAGCCCCGCCGCTATGCGACTGAGGAGTCCCAGGTAGCGTTCGTTATCACCCTCCTGAAGGGAAGGGCCCGTGACTGGGCTACAGCCGTGTGGGATGCTCATGCCCCTTTCTGTTCCACATTTGAGGACTTCAGAGCCGAGATGTTAAAGCTGTTTGACCGCTCTGCTCAGGGCGATGAGGCGGCTTCCCAGTTGGTGCGGTTGAGTCAGGGCAGACGTTCTGTTACAGAGTATTCAATCCACTTCAGAACTCTGGCAGCTGCCTGTGATTGGAATGAGGCAGCATTACGGGCCAGGTTTCGAGAGGGACTGGACGGTGACATCCTGGACGAGATCGTCACTCACGAGCTGCCTCACGATTTTGACGCCCTTGTAGAGCTGGCACTTCGAGTGGAGGGGCGTCTCCAACGTCGACGCCAGCGGTGGACAGCTCAACCGTTTCGGACACTGGATGAGGGTGCGTCTGGTGCTGTTTCTTCATTTCCTCCTCCTTCAGTAGATCCTGAGCCCATGCAAGTGGGGCGTCTTCGTCTCACTCCGAAGGAGAAGCAGGATCGTTTGGCTCGGGGTCTTTGCCTGTACTGCGGGAAGCCGGGCCATCGGGCTATTCTGTGTCCTTTAAAAGCCAGAGCCCATCAGTAATCCGGGGAATCCTGGTGGGCGCTACTCCTGGTTTCAACTCCCCCATCTCACGTACTCTGCTGAATGTCTCTGTTCAATATAAGGACACTGTCCACTCCTGTTCAGCCTTGATTGACTCAGGTGCCGAAGGCAACTTCCTGGATGTCTCTGTTGCAGCGTTGTGGGGTATTCCTGCCATTCCCCTTTCCTCTCCTATCTCTGTCCGTTCCCTTAATGGTCTTCTCATTACCTCCATCACCCATTCCACACCTTCCATAAATGTTATTGTCTCAGGCAATCACCGTGAGGTAATTGAACTGTACCTCCTAAATTCCCCGAGTGCCCCCATTGTCTTAGGGCACCCGTGGCTGGTGCAGCACAACCCTCACGTGGATTGGTCAGGGAATTCTGTGTTATCTTGGAGTCAGTCTTGTCTTGCGTCATGTTTGGGTGCTGCCTTGTCTCCTGGTTCTGTGTCTTCTGTTTTTCAGGTCGAGGAGGCAGATCTCTCCGGGGTCCCGGCGGAGTACCGTGATCTTTGTCGGGTCTTCAGTAAGTCCCGAGCCACATCCTTACCTCCTCATCGGCCGTATGACTGTGCCATTGATCTTCTCCCAGGCACTTCTCCGCCCAAGGGCCGTCTGTACTCGCTGTCTGGTCCTGAGAGAGAGGCCATGGACAAGTATATTCAGGAGTCCTTAAATGCCGGCCTCATCCGTCCCTCTTCCTCACCCGCTGGGGCTGGGTTCTTCTTCGTTAAGAAGAGGGATGGCTCCCTGCGACCCTGTATCGACTACAGGGGTCTCAATGACATCACCATAAGAAACAGGTATCCTCTGCCTTTGATGTCATCAGCTTTTGAGTTGTTGCAGGGAGCTAAGGTCTTTACCAAACTAGACCTCCGTAATGCCTACCATTTGATCCGTATCCGCGAGGGGGATGAGTGGAAGACAGCCTTCAACACTCCAACGGGACACTTTGAATACCGGGTTCTACCTTTTGGGCTCACCAACGCCCCAGCTGTCTTCCAGGCCCTGGTGAACGACGTGTTGAGGGACATGGTAAATCGATTTGTCTTTGTGTACCTTGATGATATTCTTATCTTCTCTCCCTCCTTGCAGGTACACACTCAACACGTTCGTCAGGTGTTACAACGGCTACTAGAGAACCAGCTCTATGTCAAGGCGGAGAAGTGCGTGTTCCATGTTAAGTCTGTTTCGTTCTTGGGGCATATAATTTCAACGGAGGGAATTAAGGCCGATCCCGCTAAGGTAAGGGCCGTGGCCGAGTGGCCAACCCCTGACTCTCGGAAGGCTCTGCAGCGGTTCCTGGGGTTTGCCAACTTTTATAGGCGATTCATCCGGAACTTTAGCCTGGTCGCTGCACCCTTAACTGCACTCACCTCACCTAAGGTACCGTTCAGATGGAATTCCCAGGCCCAGGGGGCCTTTGATGTTCTTAAGTCCCGTTTCATCTCTGCTCCTGTTCTCTGTCTTCCAGATCCTGAACGGCAATTCATTGTTGAGGTGGATGCCTCTGATGTCGGGGTAGGCGCGGTCCTGTCTCAGCGGTTTTCCAGAGATGGGAAGGTGCACCCTTGTGCCTTCTACTCTCACCGTTTGAGTCCTGCTGAGCGAAATTATGACATAGGTAACAGGGAGCTGCTGGCGGTCAGGCTGGCTCTGGGGGAGTGGCGCCACTGGTTGGAGGGAGCAGCGGAGCCCTTCTTGGTCTGGACGGATCACAAGAATTTAGAGTATGTCCGTTCGGCCAAGAGGTTGAATGCTCGCCAGGCTCGCTGGGCACTCTTCTTTGGGCGATTTAACTTTTCCCTCTCGTATCGGCCAGGCTCCAAGAACGTTAAGCCTGATGCCCTCTCTCGTCTCTTCGAGGGTCCTGGGGGAGAGTTGACACCCGAAACCATTCTCTCCAAGGAGGTGGTGGTGGGGTCCCTTTCCTGGGATGTCGAGCGACGGGTGAGGGAGGCCGTGCGGGGGGATGAGGTCCCAGGGGGGTGTCCAGGGGGTCGGTTGTTTGTGCCGGTTGCGCTGCGTCCTGAGGTCCTCCGGTGGGGGCATGAGTCCAGAGTCGCCTGTCATCCGGGGGTTCGGAGGTCGCTGGCTACCATCCGTCAGCGATTTTGGTGGCCGTCCATGGTCCAAGATGTCAGGCAGTTTGTGTTGGCTTGCTCGGTATGCGCTCGTAATAAGACGTCTAACCATCCTCCTGTTGGTCTGTTACAGCCTTTGCCCATTCCTTCTCGTCCTTGGTCACACCTGGCCCTTGATTTTGTCACCGGTCTCCCCCCATCGAGAGGTAACACCGTGATCCTGACGGTGGTGGATCGCTTCTCCAAGGCGGCCCATTTTATCCCCTTACCCAAGCTCCCTTCTGCCAAAGAGACAGCGCAGGTGGTGGTGGACCACGTCTTCCGGATCCATGGTCTTCCGGTGGATGTGGTCTCCGACAGAGGACCCCAATTTGTCTCTCGGTTTTGGAAAGAGTTCTGTAGACAGATCGGGGCCTCAACGAGTCTGTCTTCAGGTTTTCACCCCCAGACCAACGGGCAGGCCGAGCGAGCCAACCAGGATCTCGAGCGAGCTCTCCGCTGCCTGACCTCAAGTAATCCGAGCTCCTGGAGTCAGCAGCTACCGTGGGTTGAATATTCCCACAACTCCCTGCCGGTAGCGTCTACGGGTATGTCTCCCTTTCTATGTTCAGTGGGTTATCAACCACCTCTTTTCCCTGCACAGGAACCCGAAGCCGCGGTTCCGTCTGCCTTAGCCTTTGTTCGTCGGTGTCGTCGCACCTGGAGAAGGGCTAAGGAGGCCTTGGCCCGGGCTTCCAGACGGACCAAAGCGGCAGCCGACCGTCACCGGACTCCGGCTCCCCAGTATGTTTGTGGTCAGAAGGTATGGCTATCCACCAAGGACTTGTCTCTCCGGGGGTCTTCTCGTAAGCTGGCCCCCAAGTTCATTGGGCCATATC
This sequence comes from Gobio gobio, assembly GCF_949357685.1. Classification (NCBI taxonomy): domain Eukaryota; kingdom Metazoa; phylum Chordata; class Actinopteri; order Cypriniformes; family Gobionidae; genus Gobio; species Gobio gobio. The sequence goes on along the minus strand of NC_137105.1, from coordinate 41,649,448 downwards.
GCATCATCAAGGTCCTGAGTCCGGTGGCAGTGCGGCTCAAGCTTCCTCACACTCTTGGTCGGGTTCACCCTGTTTTTCATGTGTCCAGGGTTAAACCTGTGTTTTGGTCCCCTCTTAATCCTGTTTCTTCCCCACCACCCCCCCCTCCTCGTCTAGTGGATGGTTCTCCAGTGTACACTGTGAGAAAGCTTTTGGACGTTAGACGCCGTGGTCGGGGTTTCCAGTATTTGGTGGACTGGGAGGGTTACGGTCCGGAGGAGAGGTGTTGGATCCCGGCTCGGGATATTCTGGACCAGACTCTGATTAGGGACTTCCGTCGGCGACGAGGTGAGCCCCTCTCAGATGCGCCAGGTGGCGTTTCTGGGGGGGGGGGTACTGTAATGACTTTGGTCTGATCTTGTTTTGTCTTTTGTGTCTCCGTGTCTTGCGTGCTTTGTTTTCTTGTGCACATGGTCTGGGTTGACAAGTTTGTCAGGTGTTTCGCTGACTTTGTGGTGTTTCCCCTCCCACTCGTTATCCCTATTCTCATTTGTGTTCACCGTTTACACCTGTTGCTAATTTCCCCTCATTATTCTCCCCTATATAAGATCCTCTCTTTCTCACTTGTTTGTCCGACCGTTGTTGTATGTTGCGCAACGCCTTTGCTCGTGACCGTCTCTTGTTATTTGTCAAGTCTTGCCGTGTCCTGCTTTCCCAGTCTCCTAAGTGCTGTTTGTTTTCTCGTTTTTTATTTATATATTTTTGTTCCATTCCCTCTCATCCGCCAGACCTTTGTTCCTTTGCTACCAGCCCAGGTGATCCTCTCTCTGTGGAGACACGGATTCTTCTCTCCATTTCCTCAGCGCGCTCACCACTCTATCCGGGGAATTACACTCTGCACGCTCACTGCGCCCACCGCGCTCATCGGAGGACTCTGTAGCACTCCTGTATTGCGTCGTTGATGACGTTGGGAATTGTCCCTGTTTAAGGGAGCTCACCGGACCTGTGGACATTTGATTTGGATTTTTCAGTTTTTTGTTCTTGATATTTTTCCCTGTCCATTCCTGAGCTCATAAATAAACTTTTCTGTTTCCTGCATCTGAATCCGTATTCTTCCCTGACAGTACATGCATTCCCTTGGAATTAAACCATTGGCATTATTAGCACCACACTTTAGTTGAAATACTGGAGCTCTTAAAGGGAAAGTCTTCCCAAAAATAATCATTTACTTACCCTCATGTCATTCCCAACCTGCATGCATTTATTGTGCCCCAATTTACCAATAAAAGCACATTAATGTGAGTTGGTATAATTAATATTAAAAATAAAGATCTTTGTTTTTGCACATTCTCCAACATGCTTTACCTCTGGCATAACCGGTTGGAGAACATATGTGGGTATTCTTCAGGTCTTATTCCAATTGGATTGGAGTCAGGACTTGTGTGCTTTAGGTCATATCCCTGCTAATGAAACACATGTACATAAATACAGATCTCTGGTTGGCTGAAATGGGGGATTTGCATACATTTTGCTCTTATGTTGCCCTCTACATTCTCCTGCTAAAAAGCAACCTCAGCTCCATGCAATGTTGTTACCAGAGGTTTTTTCTTAACCCGTATTTGTTTCACATTGCCCTTGTTCTTATTCCTCAGTGTAGGTCAGCCTGATATTAGCGGTGCCTGGGATGTACCATATGTTTATCCATGCAGTATTGACAACAGAACTAATCCGAGCTGCTGTTTTTAGTTGTGAGACATCAGGAGGTCACATACAACCACAAGAAATGCTGACTGTACTCATATAGTTTACATTAAAATGTATAATTTTACATGGTGCGGGTCACCCCTTCAATGTATTTTCGTCCGTCCTTTGGATGAGACCGAGGTCCTGACTCTCTGTGGTCATTAAAAATCCCATGGCACTTCTCGTAAAAGAGCAGGGGTGTAACCCCGGTGTCCTGGCCAAATTCCCTCCATTGGCCCTTACCAATCATGGCCTCCTGATAATCCCCATCCATTGAATTGGCTCTATCACCCTCTCTCCTCTCCGCTGGTGTGGTGCTGCTGTCGCATCATCCAAGTGGGCTTTACACTTTGCGTGTACAGTAGTACATATGAAAGTGCTATATAAATGCCTCATTCATTCATCATATTTTGCATGTTTTCTGCAATGCTTCACTTAACATCAAAGAGAAACCACACGCTCATTGGCTGCCGCCTCCGTAATTACGCTAGTAGCGTAATTTAGTGACTGCAAAAATTAGACAACGGGACACAGGGGTTACATCCGAAAACGTAAAAATGCTGCCTTCGGGATGCATTCCAAGGTAGGACGACATCAACGCATCCAAATCCAATTTTAGCTTCACTTCCTGTCTCCTGAGATGCCTTCATCTGATCGATTTTTGAAGGCAACCTTCGCTGCCTTTGATATCCCACAATCCTATGCGTTCCATTCGGTGACAGTTAAGCTAGAAAAAGAAAGATGGCGGCTGAAAGTTGCAGTTTGTGTAAATGTACATTCTTGGCCAACATTTTCCACTTCTGATGTTATTTCTAGAAAGAAATTGCTACTGTAGTAATTAAATAATTGTTTTGTTTCCACCAAAGCTCACTCTACTGCTGTAGATCATCTAAACGCTGCTTGCCTCAGAAGTCTGTCCGAAATCAGTTTTGTGAGGTACCTTCATGGGCAAAAGCTGCCTGTAATGTCATTGCCTATAAGGCAGCGAGGCAAAAAAGTCAGCTGCCTAAGTTTTTCGATGCAGCCAGGGTGTTGTCTCAATCAGCTCCCTAGCTCGTGAATCAGTATGTCCGGTAAGGGAGCATAGTAAAAGACACTGGAATAATAAGACAATCTTTGGCATAATGAGCATCGATGCTCTCTGGTTTTTGTAGTGCATTTTTAGGAAGCGAACGTTCCAGTGCACTGGGAGAATTTTGAGATGGCCTGATCAGTGCCCTGACTACTAGCGATTGAGACGCACCCTTATATTATTGTGCTTTACCAGTAGCTCCTCAATGCAGTACACAAGATCCAGGGCACGAGGTTGGATCCAGATCCAGGGGGTAGAGCTGGGTAGGTTTAGGGATCAGTGTTTGGTGTAGGCCAGGGGTGTCCCACCCTGCACTGTCCTGCAGAGTTTAGCTCCAACCCCAATTAAATACACCTGAACCAGCTAATCAAGGTCTTATTAGTCATACTAGAAACTTTCAGACAGGTGTGTTGAGGCAAGTTGGAGCTAAACTCTGCAGGACAGTGGCCCTCCAGGACCGACTTTGGACACCCCTGGTGTAGACAATCAGTACTGTGATTGACATGACTAATAAAATCTTGTTAGGCATACTAGAAACTTTTAGGGTGCGTTCCATTCGACCGTAAGTGGACTGCGAAGTGGACTTCAGAGGGTATTCCGCCATCTTAAGTGAGATTCCAATCCAAAGGGAGCAAACATGTTCAGTTCAAATACTGCGAACGGCGCTGGGAAGAAGGGAACATCGATACATCACTTCACAGGAAGTGGAGAGTGAAAATCACCCAACTGCCAATGCGCGTCGCATCACCAGTCTAAACGGAGCAGCGTTCACAGTTTACAGTTTTTAAACAGCTCTGCGATGGAGGAGTTTACGAATGCATTTGAATATTCATTGTTATTATACAAAAAAGAGTATTTATGAATGGGTATGGGAATAACTGTTACATTCGCATATTATATTTTATGAATACACTAGGCGTTTCTCAATGTCAAGGAAGGATCCTCGGAAGCCAGAATTCCGAGGATGCTACGTCATCGACATCCGTCGAAGGACTGTTCCAATGTCGAGGATCCTCGGAATTTCAACCAAGGTCTGAGTCCTTCGTTCGAAAAATATGCCATATACAGGAAAGGATGCATACGAGTAGCCTTCGCGCTCTCAAGTCACCCACAATCCTATGCGCGCAGCTTTGCTATCTTGTTCAAAAAATACAAAATATCGGACGTTGGCGGAGTCGGAGCGTTAACGGGGCAATATGCTTTCAAGTGTAAGTATTTACATTACCAAACATTTGTTATAACCGTAGTACATATAAGTAAAGTTTAACGTTTAAATGCCAGTACAAACTACTACCGTACTGATATTATACAAATTACGTTATTGATGGCTAACGGACCTTTTCACTGACGTAATGGGGCAATGACGTGCACTTGCTAGCCTTGTTCCATTTGTGTTTTCCGAATGCTACAGAGGAGCCTCACCTAGCCTCTGAAGGAAGTGACTTGGAAGGACCAATCCTGCAGAGGTCACTAGGGCAGTACCCTACAAAAGGTGTTGAGAAGCAGCTGAGGGCTGTCATTTTTTTTAGATTTTACTATATTTACCTCAGGAATGTTTACTATGCAGCTGCGCTTGGGAAAGAAAGTACACGAGATGAGACCGCTACAACGACCATTGATTAAGAATACATTTAGTTAACCAAAAATCAAAATGCATTTTCATATTGAATGACAGGTGCAGCTTCAAATATGTTCATAGTCAACAGGTATATGTAAACTAATAAAACTAATGGACAATGTTTTGATTATATTTTTTAGATACATACTGTGTGTTTTGTAAATGTATATGCTTATTATATGGTTTTAAATTTGAAAGTAAATTACAATATTAATTTGTTATATCATAATCTGCGCTGTCCCGTCTTTGCCTTTCTTTGATGACGTTGCAGGGCGTTCCAAATGAGCGATTATTGTCAGCGAAGTCCACTTCAACTGATATACTGTGCTCTGGGAGTAGGGAGCAGTGAACAGTGCGTAGGGACCCTGTCGAATGGAACGCACCCCCAGACAGGTGTGTTGAGGCAAGTTGGAGCTAAACTCTGCAGGACAGTGGCCCTCCAGGACCGACTTTGGACACCCCTGGTGTAGGCAATCAGTACTGTGATTGACATGACCAATAAAATCTGGCTTCTGATCTCACACTTGGATATGGGTTGGCGGGGTTGGATGTCCACCGGCTGAAGCGAGACGCTTCTCATCACACAGAGAAAACAGGGGTCAAAAATGTACCTTTTGAGATACAACAGATTGTCACTGGGGCAGTGCCCTTAAAAGCACATTTTTGTACCTTGTTTACTCCTTAAAGGTTCATGTTAGTACTTTAGAGTACAAATACGTACCAAGGTACTACTATGAAACTTTTTTGTGGTAAATAATATACCAAGATGTCATTTTAAGGGTACTGCCCCAGTGACAAAGCTGTGGTAGCCCAAAAAGGTAAAATTTTGACACCTTTTTTTTCTATGTAAAGTGGGAGGAATTTGGATCTGGATCCAACCTGGCCCCCTGGATCTCCTGTTTTGCAGTGAGGACCATCTCTGCTTTACCGACAGAGACATCATGAGAACCAGCACCTGTACAACTAAAGAAACAGAAAAGGTTGACAAAAACAAAAACGAGCGTAAACATTGGTACGGCATACACGAGGTGGAAAGAACTGATGACGAAGAAAAAAATTGTGTGTAGACTGCTCTCTACAACTCACTAGTATAAGTGTAATTTCTATAAATCTCAAAGACGATCTTTGCTGAATGCTAAATGTGCAGCTTGTCAAATATACTGCAGGTGGCAGTATAGCATCTGGTAAATTGACCTGGCCACAACAGCCCTCGCTGTCATGAAAACTCCCCCAAAAGACCAGATAAGGTCATAGCCCACTCTGAATGAAGGCTCTTTTTTATCCAGCTGGCATTGAAACTAAGAACAAAAGGGAAATTGAAACTAACCTTTCACTTTTGTTTTGGGGTTTTCCACAAGCCTTTCCAGGGAATCATTTATATATAGATTTGTCAAACCACCCAAAGGGAAGAAATGCAGCGTCACTATGCTAAGTAAACAAATGTTTTGTTTTCTTGCGTTTTTTAAATGACCTTTACTTGTTGAGGCACATGACTGTTAACTAATTCTAAATGAATTCAAAACCCATAACCTCAATGACATATTACTTAACAATTAGTTAATAGTCATGTGCCTCAACAAGTAAAGTCAACATAATGATACCTTTGCAAATCATTAGCTAATGATTAATTAAAGCAGACAACTGGAAGTTGAAATGCATAGCTTTTTGACACATTAATTTACATTATTAGTTAATATAATGTTATTAGGGAATTAATACATGATGACATTTAATTAATAGCAATTCATATTATTAATCATGTAGAATGTTCATTAGTTGCTGATGCAGTAATCATTAATAAATGGTTTAGTTCTTCATGAGTCATAAATTAACTCATGATTATCTGTGCATTAGTTAAGCATGAATTAATGAATATTAGTGCACCCGTATTGTAAAGTGTTACCACTACTTCTGGTTCCTCAAAGGACCTTTCAGTGAACTTCTTGAAGGAACCATTTTTTTCAATTTATATAATCTTCTAAATCATTTTATATAATTTCTAGATCCACAAAAGAGTCTTTATTGGAATGGAAAGGTTCCATGAATGTTAAAGGTTCTTTATGGAACCATTGATGCAAATAAAGAAACTTTATGTTTAAGAATGTAGTGTGTATTAGACCTCTTTTTTAAACAAAGTAAAACAGCTTGAGTCAATTTTTTTTGTATTTGTCTCAAGGCAACTGGTGGCAATGAAGCCAGTCAACAGCACAGACTCATGTTCACACTTCCCATTATGATTAAACAAAGATTCCTTTCAGTGATACAGTTCCTGCTGAGGGAGGCACCAATGTAAACAGGCAAAATAATATTGTTTAGAACAGATGCAGTGGAAAAAACGTCATCGAGTCTGTTGACACTGCTTATGAAGGGCTGACTAGGACAGAGGATGAGACAACACTGACTCATTACATTTTTGACATTACATTACATTACACTGACTCATACATGTTTGATACACAGGCGAAAAGAGGTTTTGTTTAGGTCTTATGTAGATCTATTTTGAAAATATAATATCTCCCAATGCCCCCACTCCCACCCCAAGGGCCGCGATTTCTAATGGCACCAGGATGCACTATGGGAAGAAGTCAAGCCGGCGGAGGCAGTGTGATGCTTTGGGCAATGTTCTGCTGGGAAACCTATGGGTCCTGCCATCCATGTGGATGTTACTTTGACACGTACCACCTACCTAAGCATTGTTGCAGACCATGTACACCCTTGAAAAGTATTCTCTGGTGGCTTCTTTCAGCAGGATAATGCGCCTTGCCACAAAGCACAAATGGTTCAGGAATGGTTTGAGGAGCACAACAGGTTTGAGGTGTTGACTTAGCATCCAAATTCCCCAGATCTCAATCAAATCGAGCATCTGTGGGATGAGCTGAACAAACAAGTCCAATCCATGGAGGCCCCATGTCACAACTTACTAGACTTAAAGGATCTGCTGCTATCATCTTGGTGCCAGATACCATAGCACACCTTCAGGGGTCTAGTGGAGTCCATATGCCTCGACGGGTCAGGGCTGTTTTGCAGCAAAATGGGGACCAACACAATATTAGGTCATAACGTTATGCCTGATCTGTATACAAGTACTAGTTACAAACAAGAGTAGCTAAATACTGACTGGATTTTATTAATGCTGAAAAGATTTTAATAATGTAATGTATAGTTTGAAATGAAACGGTAACACTTTACAATAAGGTTCATTAGTTAACATTAGTAAACATGAACTAATAATGAACCACACTTATAAAGCAATAATTTATATTTGTTAATGTTAATTTCAACATTTACTAATACTTTATTAAAATCTTGTTAACATTAGTTAATGCACCGTGACCTAACATGAACAAACCATGAACAGCTGGATTTTTTATTAACTAACGTTAACAAAGATTAACAAATACAGTAACAAATGTATTGCTCATGGTTAGTTCATGTTAGTTAATACATTATCTAACACTCAAAAAATTATTTTATGACGCTGTTCACTTTATTTAAGCTATTAATTTTGATTTAACACAATTATATCAGGTTTATGGTTCAAATGTAATTGATTCATGTTAAACTGACTTAAAACTGTTACTCTTTGACATAACTTGATGTTTTCATTTTGAAATAACATGTTTCAATCAAGTAACCCAATCAAACAAGACTTTCACTTCCCATCATGCTTTGCAAAGGGGCTGAATTCGGAGAGTAAATGTTTAAATAAAGTGCTATTTGATCCATATTTAACAAGATGAAAAAATGGAGACACTTTTCAATTCTTAATGTTTTGTTATGTTGATATTTAAAAGTTTTTGTTATGTTAGTGTTGTGGAAGTTACCATTGTGGTGAAGTGTAGAGCATGTGCTTGGGGTGAAGACCTAATAACAATTAAAGGTGTTTTAATAATAAAAAACAATTACTTTGGGAATGTCATGGATGTAACAAAACCATGTTCTGGCTTGCCAATGAGACCTTGTAAAAGGTTTTGTAAATGTTGTAAAAATAGTATTCTGCAAAGTAAAAATAATCAGTTAAACTGGATTACTTGTTTTGGTTTGTTTTTTATATTCATTTTAGAATAATTAAATTGAATAGTTTTGGACAAAATTAAGAATGTTAACCTGATTTAGCTAAATGGCATTGAATTAACCTTACGTAAAAAGCTTAAGTTTACTGAAATAAACAATGTTAATTAAATTCAACATAACGTGGAACCTGTTGACATAAAAAAGTAAATCAAACGTATAATTTTTTTGAGTGAATGTTAACTATGAAACCTTATTGTAAAGTGTTACCAATGAAACATAAAAGGGTTAGACAATGAAACTGAAACACTGGCCAATATATTGTTGAAGGTTGGTGACCAATCATTAAAAATCTGTTTTGTGAAGGTTGAATTAGCAGAGCATTAGCACAACTGTACTTAAAATATTGCAATCCACACAATGGGAGACATCAGAGTTCAAAAGAGGGCAAATTGTTGGCACATCTGTGACCAGCACAACAAGCGAGAACTATGGGTATCCAGGGTAATGTCATCATACCACCACATAGAATGAAGCACATCCAGATATCCAGGCAACCCACATTGTATAAAAAAAACCCCATAAAGCTACAGCTGCACAACTCACTGCAGAATTAAATGTGCACCTCGACTCCTGTTTCCACTTTGCCAATGGCAAATGTCGGTTTCATTGGTGCCAACAGTGTAAATCATGGGCTGTGGAAAATATGAAACATGTATTGTTCTCTGATGAGTCCACATTCTTTCCCACATCTTGTGGAGAAGCCCCTAAGAGTCTTAACACCCGGACTGTTGCATGTCCAGAGTGAAGCACAAGGCTGGATCAGGTGCTGGTTTGGGCTGCAATATCATGGCATTCCCTACTTTGCTTGATGTCACTGCCAAGGACTGCCAAACTGTTCTGGAGGACCATGTGCGCCTAATGGTTCTAACATTGAACCCTGAGGAGGGTGCCATCATCTGCGTGATAATGCACCAATACACACAGCCAGAGTGACAAAGTGGTTTGATGAACATGAAAGTGAAGTCGAACATCTTCTATGGTCTGCACAATATTTTTGACCCACTTTGGTGTATTTTATAGGAGCAAAACATATTCCTCCACCAGCATCACATAGCAACCTGGTCACTGTTCTGGAAGAGAATGGGTCAAAATCCCTCTTGCCACTGTAAAAGACTCGCATATGTCATTCCAAAGACAAATTTATGGTGTTTTGGCCACAAAAGGAGGTCCTACACCATTTCAGTTTCATTGTCCAACCCCTGTATACACTACCAAAAGTATTGAGACACCCCTCCAAATCATTGAATTCAGGTGTTCCAATCACTTCCATGGCCAGAGGTGTACACTCTAAAGAAAATGGTGCTAAATGGCTCTAAAAGTGGTTCTTGGCTCGTAGTCATAGGGGAACCACCTTTGGTGCTATATAGCACCATATCTTAACATGTTCTGTATATGGTAGCACCTAGTCATCCCAAAGAACCGCTGAAGAACCGCTGAAGAACCACTGAAGCACCAAGATTTGGTTCTTTACAGCACTTCAAGTGATTACGAGCCAAAGAACCACTTTTAGTGCTATATAGCACCATTTTTTTAGAGTGTATAAAATCAAGCACCTAGGCATGCAGACTGCTTCTACAAACATTTGTGAAAGAATGGATCACTCTCAGGAGCTCAGTATATTCAAGCATGGTACCGTGATAGGTTGCCACCTGTGCAATAAATCCATTCGTGAAATTTCCTCACTACTAAATATTCCACGGTCAACTGTTAGTGGTATTATAAAAAACAAAGTGGAAGCAACAGCAACTTTAGGCTATATAGGTTTTTTTAGGCTTTAACTTTAGGCTACGCTGGGTCAGCACATGCTGTGGCGCACAGTGCACAGATAGGCCATAAGGTGACTCGGAAAAAGGGTCTAAAAAGTGATTTTTGTTCCCACACCTGGGCACTACTTTTTAAATGAATTTTTGCATAGACAACACCCTTTTGGACTTTATGTTAAAAGTTCTCCACAAAATATCCTGCAGTTTTTTGTCACAATCCATATATGTATATAATTGTGAATTGGAAAAAAACCCCCACGAAAATCTTATACTGCTGGTTTTGCTTGTATCTGTATTTTTATTCATTTTAGCAACACAAAATATATCTCAAACTGACATTTATACATGTACCTTAACATTTGAGACGGACATTGGTGCATTACTATACTCAAGTGTGAATGTAGACCATGAAATATGGCAAATTTGTAGAAAATACTCTTCAACTTAACAGATTGGCACCAAGCAAAATTAAACATACACATTTTAAATGTAGCAAAACAGTGATGTTTTATACATCAAAAATTTCAGTAGGTACTATATGTAATCACAGAAAGTTAAAAAAAAGCAGCATACTTTGGCCCAAGTTGGCTGAAATTACTCAAAATGCTTCCCTGCGCCCTTAATTTTGCAAAATTTCACAATAGATTCATTACAGCTCAAAATCAGCCAAAAATATGACAGCATGTCTTTACTCATCAGTATCATCCCTATCACTATCATCATCATCAGAGCCATCATCCCATGCAGCTCTTTCCTCTGTTTCCTGTGAAACATTTGAACAATTTTGGCACCGACATAAATCAGTACAAGACAGTCTTGCAGATATACAGGAACATCTTCCGGTCTCACATTTGCCTTGCTTGCAACTGCAGTGGACTACCTGCAACACACTTTCAGGGGCAAGATTTCTAGTCATCCAGGTCACTGTTAACTCCCCATCCTCAAGGTGCCATCCATTGCCAACGGGTGAAGGGGCACACATTAAACCTTTCAGAGAATGTCTCATTATGGCTGCTTGGTAGTTTGCCCTTTGGCAATGTTGGTACAGGGCGTCACTTGTTGGGGGCATGGATAGTTCTGGCAAAGCTGACGATGCCATGCAGAATGCTTTGTATCTTGCATTGTTCACATTTTCAGCAGATGACTGGCCATACAGGTGGCACACATATTTGCAAAGTAGTTCAAAGGTACAACCCCAAATCAGAAAAAGTTGGGACAGTATGGAAAACGCAACAAAAAAAAAGAAGTGATTTCTAAATTTACTTTGACTTGTATTTCACTGCAGACAATATGAACACAACATATTTCATGTTTTGTCTGTTCAACTTCATGTCATTTGTAAATATGCATCCTTTCCTGTCATTCAGACCTGCAACACATTTAAAAAAAAGTTGGGACAGTAAAGCATTTACCACTTTGTAATGTTGCCATTCCTTTTCACAACACTTAAAAGACGTTTAGGGACTGAAGACACCAAGTGATGAAGTGTTTCAGGTGTAATTTTGTCCCATTCTTCCTGCAAACAAGTCTTAAGGTGGGCAACAGTACGGGGTCTTCGTTGTCGCATTTTGCGCTTCAAAATGCGCCACACATTCTCTATTGGAGACAGGTCGGGACTGCAGGCAGGCCAGTCAAGTACCCGTACCCTCTTCCTCCGCAGCCAGGACTTTGTAATGTGTGCAGAATGTGGTTTTGCATTGTCTTGTTGAAATATGCATGGACGTCCCTGGAAAAGATGTCTTCTTGAAGGCAGCATATTATGCTCCAAAATCTCTATGTACTTTTCAGCATTAATGGTGCCTTCACAGAAGTGCAAGTTACTTTTGCCAAGGGCATTGACACAACCCCATACCATGACAGACCCTGGCTTTTGGACTTGTTGCTGGTAACAGTCTGGATGATCCTTTTCTTCTTTGGTCCGGAGCACACAGCGTCCATTCCTCCCAAAAAATACCTCAAATACTGATTCATCTGACCACAGAACACGTTTCCACTGTGTGATGGTCCATCCCAGATGCCTCCGAGCCCAGAGAAGTCAACGGCGCTTCTGGACACTGTTAACATAGGGCTTCCTTTTGGCACAGTACAGTTTTAACTGGCATTTGTGGGTGTAACTACGTATTGTGGTACTTGACAAAGGTTTGCCAAAGTAGTCCTGAGCCCATGTGGTGATATCGCTTATAGATGAATGACGATTCTTGATGCAGTGCCGCCTGAGGGATCGGAGATCATGGTTGTTCAGCTTAGGCTTGCGCCCTTGTCCTTTACGCACTGAAATTCCTCCAGATTCCTTGAATCTTTTAATTATGTTATGCACTGTTGAATGTGAAATATCCAAATCTCTTCCTATCTTTCTTTGAGGAACATTGTTTTTAAACATTTCAATGATTTTCTCACGTATTTGTTGGCAAACTGGCGATCCTCTGCCCATCTTTGCTCCTAAAGGATTAGACCTTTCTTGGATGCTGCATTTGTACCAAATCATAATTACAATCACCTGTTGACATCACCTGTTTCAAATCACATCATTATTTAACCATTTTACCTCATTACTAGCCCTAAATTGCTCCTGTCCCAACTTTTTTTTAAATGTGTTGCAGGTCTGAATGACAGGAAAGGATGCATATTTACAAATGACATGAAGTTGACCAGACAAAACATGAAATATTTTGTGTTCTTATTGTCTGCAATGAAATACAAGTCAAAGTAAATTTAGAAATCACTTCTTTTTTTTTTTTTTTGCGTTTTCCATACTGTCCCAACTTTTTCTGATTTATACCTAGCAATTTCATAGATCTGGAATGTTTTTGCAAAGAAGAGTGGGAAAATATTCCCGTCTCATTAGAGAAAAATGTTACAAGAATAATATCAATGAGTTTTCAGTTGCAAGTGTTGTAACAGAGAGTGTCCTGTTTGACAAGTACTTTAGAGAAGAAGGAAGGGGAGGACTTCTGTGTGCCTCTGGTGTCATTTAAACACGCTTCGATCCTGCACAAATCTGAGCTTGAAAGGTTGGTCTTCAAAATGTTGATGTTTTTATAATTGTATTATTCAAAGAAGTTATTTGTATATTTGAAATAGATTATTCTAATACAAATTATAATCCTGGGCACAGATTAAAACATCATGCAACAGGTTTTGACTGTGGCTTCTCAATAAAATAAGGCAGCGCCTGCTCTCATCTAACAGACTCACCTAATATCAGGATGGTCTCTTGCCAGAGTTGCAATCTCAAGTTGCAAACTCCCAAGATCCTGCAGTCTCGAATCTCTGTTAATTTGGGCAGTATTTGACAGACCCATTCCTCTTTTGGATCCCTAGAGAAGAGAATGGTACTTGATTTAGAAAACGAATTTGAATGTTTAGACTATTTGCAGTGATATGATCTTTATACAAACTCTTTCCCTGCATTCCCACAATTCATTATGCTCTTTCAAACAAAGAGAATAATGTAATAAGAATACATGAAATGGGTCTATATTTTGTCTGGGACTCAATGTCATATTGTGTCTAAAACAATACAGTGGGTGCAAAAAGTCTATACATCCCTAAAAAGCGGTTGTGATTTGTTATGAATGAAACAAAAATAAATCATATCAGAACTTTTACACGTTTGATGTAAATGACAGATGACAGAGAAAAAATTTATAAATAAAAAAACTTGGAATAACTAACTGCATAAGCCTCTGAATTACATAGTTAAAGCACACTTTGATTTTATAACAGCACTCGGTTTGGATAAGAGTCTGTCAGCTTGGCACAAATTGACTTCTTCTTTGCAAAAACGTTCCAGATCTGTGAAATTCTGCATTTCTTCTCTTGCTCATGTGCCTCTTCAGGTCCTTCTATAGAATCAATTCTGGTCTTTGTCCGGGCCATTCCAAAACATTCATATTTCTTTGCTGAATCCATTCTTTTGTTGATTTGTATGTGTGCTTTGGATAATTGTCATGCTGAAAGGTGAAAGTTCTCTTCATTTTCTAGCTTTCTTGCAGACGCCAGAAAGTTCTATGCCCAAATCGACTGGTACTTGGAGCAATTATGATTCCCTCGCCGTTCACTAAAGCAGTTCCAGCTTTTTGGATGTTTTTGAATGAGTGAGGAGGATTTTTCTTGAAACCCTCCCAAACAACTTTTGGTGATTGTAGGTGCTGTTTGATTTTTTTTTATTTTTAGCCTTTCTGATCCCAAGACTCAACTAATCTCTGCAATTCTCCAGCTGTGATCCTTAAGAGAGTCTTTGTCCTCATCAGCGTGCATTAGGACGATATAGACACACTTGATTGGAACTTATTAATTATTGCCCTGATTATTGGGTATTTTCAATGCGTTAGCAATTTTCTTACAGTCACTTTCTATTTTGTGAAGCTCAAAAATCTTTTGCTGCTCATCAGAACTATATTCTTTGGTTTTACTCATTCTGATGGCTGATTAAGGGAATTTGTCCTTTGTGTTTCCTCAGGAAGTCTTGGCTGGAAAATCTCATGCTCTTAGTCACCCTGGTGTGCTTAAAAAAACTTAAATATGAATTGCAATATACTTCAGAGATATTTTACTGAATTTCTAGAGGTGCCAATAATTGTGGCCAACATACATTGGAGAAAAAATGTATTTCATAATGTGAGTTTCTCCCATTTTCAATTGGTTTTTACTTCAATGAAAGGTTAGAATTATGTGAATTTTTTGAATGAAAGATTAAAAGGATGCAGATTTATTTTCACAGCCGCCTTTGCTCATATTTACCAAGGGTGGCAATATTAGTCGAGGGCACTGTATGAGAATATGGGAGATAATTGTCACATGTAAGGAGAAATTGCCAGAAAGAACTGCAACTCTTCTGATGGTGTAAGTGCATATAATGTAAACAACATGAACGTATAGTGAATTGAAAGTTATCCAGGGACAATGTGATGATGTATTGTGTGTGTGTGTGTGTGTGTGTGTGTGTGTGTGTGTGTGTGTGTGTGTGTGTGTGTGTGTGTGTGTGTGTGTGTGTGTGTGTGTGTGTGTGTGTGTGTGTGTGTGTGTGTGTGTGTGTGTGTGTACCAACTGCTTGCCTCCACGAGCTCGGCTGTTTTCGGAAAAAGATTTGTTACAGGTTGTAACTTTCAGCGTATCTGTTTTTTATAAATATGATAAAACTAAAGACTCTTCTGAGATATGAAGGATGCAATACTACTCTCAAGATTAACATGAGATTGGAAGAAACTGTGTTTTATGTACCCTTTAAGTGTAATATTAATTGTAAGTATATTTCAGAAAAGTATGAAGTATATTTCTGAGAAGTACATAAAAAGTAGACTGCAAGTATACTTTCTTTAAGTTCAAAAGTAGTATACTAATACTTCTACTAATACAATTTTTTTAAGGGAGGGGTGTGTAGACTTTATATCAGCTGTAGGACTACAGTATGTTTTTGGCAGCATTTCAAGCACAACACTCTAAAAGCCAGATTTATTAAACAGGACACATTAGCGTGAGACCGCAATACCATAAAAGGTGGTAGTTCTGCGGGTGATCCACTGACAAAGCACAAATTAAAGAATACTTTCTGAAGGGAGGGTGGGGGTGTAAAGGGACTTCTGCTGTGCGGAGCCCCACAACGACAGCAGCACAAACAAATCTTTCCTAGCAGCACTAAACAACAGAAACAAAGTATTTATCAAACTCTACTCTTATTTTTTATTTAAAAATAAGTAACTTTTAGTATACTTTCAGTCTACGTTTTATGTACTTCTCATAAATATACTTTACGTAGTTGTGTAAGTTGTGCACTTGAATTTTACTACTGTTACACTTACAGTACACTTATATAGCCTACTTTTTATGATCTAAAGTGGGACAATTTAGTCCCAAGTAGTATTGAAATAGTACACTTAAGTTACTTGATATTAGTATACTCATTACATAAAGTATAGGCCTACATAAAAATATACTTGAACATTACTTAAAGGGTTAGTTCACCCAAAAATGAAAATTCTGTCATTAATTACTCACCCTCATGTCATTCGACACCCGTAAGACCTCCGTTCATCTTCGGAACACAAATTAAGATATTTTTGTTGAAAGCTGATGGCTGAGAAAGGCTTCAGATAGGCCTCCATTGGCATTCAGTACATTTACACTCCCAAGACCCATAAAAGGCACTTAAAACGTCGTTACAAAGTCTATCTCACCACAGTGACTCTACAATAATTTTTACAATGCGACGACAATACTTTTTGTGCGAAAAAAAAAATCAAAATAACACCTTTATCCAACTTGTTTTTGTCTTCCGTGTGTGCCTCCACGACGCATGCGCGAGAATATGACGCAGATCCGGCGTTCGGACACATGACCCAGAAGCGATTTGTTTACAAGCAGAGGAAGACGCGCGTATCTAAGCTGTTGAATTCTACATTGATCGTGCTTTAGGTCTCGGCGTAGTTCTCAAAATAGGGTTAAAGTGTGCATTTCATGGATTCCCGAACCCCGGCGCCACGTCATATTCTCGCACATGCGTCGTGGAGGCACACACGGAAGACAAGAAGAGGTTGAATAAAGTCGTTATTTTGATTTTTTTTTTGCACACAATTGTCATCGCATCGTAAAATTATTGTAGAGCCACTGTGGTGAGATGGACTTTGTAGCGACGTTTTAAGTGCCTTTTATGGGTCTTGGGAGTGTAAATGTACTGAATGCCAAT
Source organism: Gobio gobio (assembly GCF_949357685.1). Taxonomy (NCBI): domain Eukaryota; kingdom Metazoa; phylum Chordata; class Actinopteri; order Cypriniformes; family Gobionidae; genus Gobio; species Gobio gobio. The sequence goes on along the minus strand of NC_137105.1, from coordinate 41,632,514 downwards.
GGAGGCCTATCTGAAGCCTTTCTCAGCCATCAGCTTTCAACAAAAATATCTTCATTTGTGTTCCGAAGATGAACGGAGGTCTTACGGGTGTTGAACGACATGAGTAATTAATGACATAATTTTCATTTTTGCAAAATTACCTTGAAGTATACTTCTTCGGAAGGGTAGACTATAGACTTCTCCAGGTCATTCGCTTTATTGCAATTATACACCGATCAGGCTTAACATGACCACAGACAGGTGAAGTGAATAACTGATTATCTCTTAATCACATCACCTGTTGGGATATATTAGGCAGCAAATGGAAATTTTGTCCGGAAAGTTTATGTTTTAGAAGCAGGAAAAATGGGCTAGCGTAAGGATTTGAGCGAGTTTGACAAGGGCCAAATTGTGATGGCTAGACGACTGGGTCAGAGCATCTCCAAAACTGCAGCTCTTGTGGGGTGTTCCCGTATGCAGTGGGCTGTCATGGGCGACAAAGGCTCATTGATGCTCGTCGGGAGCGAAGGCTGGCCTGTGGGGTCCGATCAAACAGACGAGCTACTGTAGCTCAAATGCTCAAGAAATTAATGCTGGTTCTGATCAAGCAGCAACCTCCCGCAGTTTCTCTTAAAGTGAATTAAACTGCAATTCATCGACTGGTCGCTAGGGACAGGTTCCAGAAGGGAGCACAATCTCATTGAGCGCCGTGTTATAATGCCCAACGTTACAGCAGAAAAAAACATGTTTACAAATTGTGCTTTTGGTCTATACGGCTAATTTTGCGCTTCATGACAACTGTGAGGGGGGTGAATTTTTATATAACTCATTCGTTTACATTAAAGCCTTAAAGGTGCACTATGCAACATTTTTTCAGTAAAATATCCAAAAACCACTAGGCCAGTGTTATATATTTTGTTCAGTTGAGTACTTACAATATCCCAAATGTTTCCAACTATTTGTAAATCGTGTGAAAATTGCTATTTTAACTAAGGAACAGGGACGTTTGAAGGAGTCGCCTGTCGATGGCATCATATCTGCGTTACCCTCGGTTTCCGGTTATATTTTGTAGAAACGCTTTACTCTCACTGCAGTGTGCAACAAGTGTCGTAGCAGCCGCCAAGCGAACGCACAGAGTAACGTCATAACATAATTTTCAAAACACTCAGATGTATCTAATATAATAAACAGAGCTGCGTTACCTCATAATCATGACCGGAAAAACGGAAGTGGCGCCGGTGACTGTGTCATAATAAAAGTCCCGCTGCTCGCATGTGTTGCATTATATAATCTTATTAACAATTGCTCCAGCGGCCTTGCTCAGCTCCACAACACTCGGTCCTGCTTTGCTTCATACTACATAACGTTAATAACCGCATCCATGAATATGATTTCTGCCCGAGTCCTATCCCGATTATTTTCCACCGGCTGTGAGGTGAAGACCACATGTCGCAAGATTCTGCACTCAAACGTGGTGTCATCAAACTATGCCTTTGTTTTGAATAGGCGACCTGTAGTGGACGGAGAAGTTACATAGTGCAGCTTTAAAGTTCTGCATAATTAAGGGCGTGGCACTTTGAGTGACCCTTTTGAGTCATCCCATCACCTCAGCTCCAATCACGTCCCGCCTCTTTGCCCATTTTCTGTTATTCAGGAGTGACGCGCGATGACGCGCTGCCAAGATGGCAACGGCCGGGTTTGAGTCTTCGTAGGCTCTGTCCCAAATGGCACACTTCATATGCAGTGTCCACGCTTGCTTGTGTCCGTTAAGTCCACGAGATCGTAGAGTGTCGCATTTGTCATTTTAGGTCTCAGAAGGGTGCTCGCTTAATTCTGCAAAGCCCGCATTGGACTTCCGCAGCGGACTTCTTCCCGACAGTCAAAGCGGCATTACGTCATGAAAGTGTGGACTCATAGGAAGACCGCGAGGTGCCATTTAGGGTGCCATTTGGGACAGGGACAAAAACTCTCTACAAAAACCTATGGGTGATGTCACGTGGGCCTACACTACGTCCATTTTTTTTTTTACAGTCTATGGTTCTGATAGAAAGGTGTCAGAATACACAGTGCATCGCAGTTTGTTACGAATGGGGCTGCAAAGCCGCAGACCAGTCAGGGTGCCCATGCTGACCTGTCCACCTCCGTGAGCATCAGAACTGGACCATGGAGCAATGGAAGAAGGTGGGTTGGTCTGATGAATCACGTTTTCTTTTACATCACGTGGATGGCCGGGTGCGTGTGCGTTGTTTACCTGGGGAACACATAGCACCAGGATGCACTGGAAGAAGGCAAGCCGGCGGAGGCAGTGATGCTTTGGGCAATGTTCTGCTGGGAAACCTTGGGTCCTCCCATCCATGTGGATGTTACTTTGACACGTACCACCTTTGTACCCATTGTTGCAGACCATGTACACCCTTTCATGGAAACGGTATTCCCTGGTGGCTGTGGTCTCTTTCAGAAGGATAATGCGCCCGTCACAAAGCAAAAATGGTTCAGGAATGGTTTGAGGAGCACAATGAGTTTGAGGTGTTGACTTGGCCTCCAAATTCACTGGATCTTAATCCAATCGAGCATCTTTGGGATGTGCTGAACAAAAAAAGTCAGATCCATGGAGATCCATTCTGACACCGGCTTCACACCGCACGCGTTAGCAGGGCAGGAGCGGTGGGTGTGGAGAGCGGGAGCCCGCGCCCCCATTGTGGATTCACAGATATTGCAAATACAGACAAATATTGTACATTATGTCACATTTTCCGGTCTTCTCCTCCGAGCCCCGTCTGTCTCGTGCTTCTTTGATTTATGATGGGCAGCTGCTGTGATTGTGAAACACACGGGGCACTTCACTACATGATTTCATGGTGAAATTGGTTATTTTCCATGTTAATCTGGTCAGTTTTGATCAAGAACAATCCACTGTGGCCTTAAATCAGCGTGAGCAGCGTGGCAAAAATAGACTCGCGCCGAAACGATCGCGGCACTGCTGCTCCTGCTCCTGCGATGCGATGAGCTGCAGTGCCGCCTCTGCGTGCGATGTGAATGCTCTAATCTGTTATGGGCGCCGGAAAAAATACGCCCTGCTAACGCGCCTGCCACACTAAAATCAAGCACGAGAATTGACGAGTCCCTAGTGTCAACGTTACTGTGTGTGTTGCACTGAATATTTTTATTGCTGGGTGCCTGGGTGGTGGTTGTTGTTACAATAGTGTGACTGTAATTACGGATTAATATTTGCACAGGAGTTCATGAAGTGCCCTGTCTTAGAGCTTTTTACTGTGTGTAAAAAAAAACACTTATGTTCACTGCTGGAAAAAGTTGGCTTAGTTGGTTATTATTGCTCTATATAATTTCAAATGGTTCTAAAGCAGAGAGAAGAGAAACATTTCTCATTCAAAGCACTGATAGCAGTGATTTATGTTTTCTTTTTCAGGTTTGATGATTGAATGCCATATCCAATACCCTGTACCATTCAATTTGATTTTATTTAATGACATTTATGTCAAAGATACAGGAGAGTGATAATACACACATAGCAGCCAATACAATCTGTTGTTCAATATCTGACTGCTTGTATTGCCTCATGACTGATTAAAAATGTGCCTTGTAGTGTGCAGTAGAATTTTGATGCATCGCAATGCATCGTAGAATCGAATTGAATCGAATCGTTACCTGGTGAATCGTAATCGAATCGAATTGTGAGGGCAGTGCCAATGCACACCCCTATTATTTATCCATACACATCATAACGCCCTCATGCTCTTTAATCAAAGTAACTTCCTCTAGGAAACAGGGAACTTTCTCATGACTTTGGCTAACATTCTGGCAAGGTTCTATCATGAACAGCTGGTATGAACAAACCTTCTTCCAGTATTTTAATAGTGTTTGTTCAAAGTTGTCTGGCCTTTAATAATGTTCTCAAAATGTCAGCACAAAAACATTATTTATGCATTTGTTTTCTGAAACCACAAATGTTTTATTTGGATGTCCGTTAACAACGCTACTACTTGTTTCAGAATGTTTAGAGAACATTCAAAAGTAACCATCCTTTAAAGGGATGGTTCACCCAAAAACGAAAATTCTGTCATCCATTCAAGTTTTTCCAAACCTCTATGAGTTTCTTTGTTCTGCTGAACACAAAAGAAGATATTTTGAAGAAAGTTTGTACCCATGCTGCTTTGGGGCACCATTGACTTCCATAGTAAGAATGAATACATTTTCATTTTTGGGTGCACCATCCCTTTACTGTTAAGTCTACAACCCATCACTCACATGAGATCACAGCCAAAGCAAACCACAACCATCCAAGGATCCAATCAGTTCAATCAGACAAAATCAAGTCCCATCCTACATTTTTTTTCCTTGTTCAAGAAGCCGTTTCACTCTGATGTGTCACAAAAGGGAAGAAAAGACCATCACTTTTGTTCCATGACAATTTTATTTAGCTATTATAGGAGAAAGACACCAACATTGCCTGCAAATATTCTAAAAAAAAGCAAGGCCTGAATGATTAAACATAGCCTACATGCATTGTATCAGAACATTTAAATAATTGCCTTTATTTTCAGAGCTTTCAAAAAGTCACTTTCAATTCAGTCACTTCAAACCTAAATTCAAATAAAGCTAAAACACTATACACAGAGATAAAATATATACACCTTTTCACATTTTATTTTACCATAGTGTTCAGGTTCTCAACTGATCATACATAAAGTCATCGCTCATCAACACATCCATCTGAACACCTTTGCTGCGTCCCAATTCTCCTACTTATACTACGTCCTAAAAATGTGTACTATTTTTGTGAAGAAGAAGAAGTAGAAGTTATTTATATAGCGCCTTTCCATAGCTCAAGGCCGCTTTACATAATGTTAGACAGTACATTTGCCCACCCAAATACACAATACAAGCACAGGTCCACATTATGCAAAATACTAATTAAATAGATACGTCTTTAGCTGGGTTTTGAAGGTAGACCGAGATGAGACATTACGTAATGGTAGGGGAAGTGAATTCCATAATTTAGGAGCGTTGACACTAAATGATCTACCACCTACAGTGGACAACCGAAAACGGTGAGTTGACAAAAGACCAAGCTCAGATGATCTGAGGGACCGGGCAGGAGAGTAGTGGTGGAGTAAGTCAGACAGATATGGAGGTGCAAGACCATTTAATGCCTTAAATGTTAGAATTAAGACCTTAAAGTGAATACGTGATGCCACAGGAAGCCAGTGAAGATCATGCAGTAGAGGAGTTACGTGAGCAGAACTCTGGCTGCTGAGTTTTGAAAATACTGTAACCTTGCAATTCGTTTTTTAGGAAGACGAAGAAATAGAGCATTGCAATAATTAAGATTTCAGCATCAGCCCGAGTGAGAGAAGGTCGAAGACGTGCTATATTACGAAGATGGAAAAAAGAGTTTTTAACAACAGAAGAAATATGAGAGGTAAAAGATAGAGAGGAGTCAAATAAGACACCAAGATTACAGACAGATTAAGAAGACTTAACATAAACCCTATCAATTTCAAAGGGCAGGTCTATCCTTTTTACTGAGGTTGCAGAGCCAATAATCAGTTGTGTTATTAATTAGTTTAAGGAAATTCAAGGACATCCAATGCTTGATATCCCTGATACATGCAGTAAGTGAGTCAGGCAAGGATGGCCTATCAGAGCTGGTGGTGAGGTAAATTTGAATGTCATCACCATAGCAATGAAATTGAAGTCCATGCCTGTTTATGATGTTACCAAATGGATATATATATAAATGATAAACAGAAGTAGACCAAGAACTGAGCCCTGAGGAACACTGCCCTGTCAATCATCGTCACAGTTAAAACCCTCCACATTCAATTTAATTTCCTACCATATCAGAGAGAATTGTAGTAGCACGTTGATCTGCCAGTCGTGGGTATTTCATGCGGAGACTCCCCTCATGTGTTTGCAATTTGAATATGATGATGTGTTTAAAAGTTAATGGCCAAGCGTATCATTACAAAAGTTCTCACTGCTGTTGCAGAGTAAATATAATGTGGATAACACTGAATAAATATCTTTTCGTCAAGTTAAATACTGATAATTATTCTAAACCGGTCTACTTAACCGCCGGACTCGCACATCTCTCTTTTTATCCGCATTTGTAGTTCGAATCAAATTATTGTGCAACGCGAAGTGGGTTGTGGGTAATATTAGCCGTCAGAGTGTGCACGGATCTACACTGAAATAGTAGACCACCTGGGTATCTTTGGAATACTCATTTCAACATACTACGATTTGGGAAATACTAATTGTATGTAGCAATTATGGACGCAGACATATAGATGAGTTAATCTTCCAATGATTCGATCAAATGAACATCCCCGTTCACAAAGCACAATTCAGCTCCAGGAAATCATCATCATCACGAGGGAGATGGGGGCTTGATTCTGCCCCGGAGCTACTAGTTCTGACTTCCTATGGACTCGCCACCAAACTCAGTTAAAAGAGGACAAAGGGCTCGTGGTTGTCACAAGACAAAGAAACAACCAGACCTCTGTCTTTGCAATGACCGGTAAATGAACTCCACGACACAGCTAAAACTCAGAGTAAGCTCACAGAAACTGTTAGCTTATGGAGTACATCAAATAACTGATTATTGGACTTTCATTCAAATAGCCTTCGACATAACTTGTTAGTGTGTTTACAACTAATACATGTTAGTTAGACTATTAGGCATGTATATTACTCACAATTCATGCAATTATGTAACTATTGAATGAGTGGATGAAAAAGCATTGTTTGATACCGGTGTGTTCGTATGGGTATAATCCAACAGATGAGCTGAATGAAATCTTTATAGAATTGATCATGTCCTTATAGTAAGAAATTAGGTCTAAATTTACTCTCTGCTTAAGAGCAGGAAACTAAATTCTATAGATAACCCAATTTTGTGGGAGGGGTGGAGACACAGTCACCCCTGAAGCCTAATTGGCCAGAACCCATCCAGGGGATGGGCAAATGTTTGAGTTTAGTCTCAGGACACGAACGAAAAGTTCAGTTCTGTCTACAGTTCTGTGTACGGTTCTGTCTGCAGTTCTGTCTACAGTTCTGTACAGTTCAGACCAGAAGCAGTGCAGAGTTCAGCTCAAGTTCGGTTCCAGTTCGGTTCGAGCTAGTTCGCGGCCTGTTCGCAGTTCAGAGATGATCTAAGTCCTAGCAGTTTGACCAGAGTGAGTTCTGAACGGAGCTCCCAGGAGACGATCTGACGATCGTGACAGACCAACATCAGAGAAAATGGGTTAACAACGATTTCATTCAGGCCATCTGCTTTTCTCTCACTTTCCTTTCTTTTACTTAAAGTTTATTTTATTGCCGTTAAGTCTCGGGTTCTGTTAAGTTTCGCCGTAAAAGTCTCTCAACAACGAGTTTCTAACAGCGCGCTCCAACTTCAAACAACGCCCACAAGACTTTCATCCAGCCGCCAACACGCCACGTGTTCGGCTTCCCCAGACGTCAACCAGACCTTCAGCGAATCAAAGATCCGGGAAAATCCCTGTCCAGCCAGGAGAAGGGAATCCCCCTTTGTAAGATGACACGCGAAACCCAAACGCAAGTAACGCCTTTTTGATTCCAAGCTGAACTGGTGCATTAGATCAAATGTAATAACCCTGCCTAAGAAACGATAGGAGGTTAAATTACTGATCAATGGTTTCTTCAGGTCATGTTTCATAAATGCATAGATTGCTTAGGATTTCATAATTTCTCTCTCTTAGAACTTATTCTTTCCTCACCTTCTTCCTTTCTGCAACGTGTGAATGTGCGAGCGTGTGTGTTTATGTTAGATATTAGTTTGATGTGTTAGATTAATCAATAAAGTTCCGTTTGTATTCAAAGATAACTGTTCTTGTGTTATGTGCTTATCAATTTAATGTCTTGAACTGCCGATCTAAGTTACCTGGCTGTTAAATAGTGTTTCACTATTGTTCGGATAGTAATATCCGCTGCAGAGTTGATATTTACGGCCCGTTCAAATGAACGCTAGAAGAGTCATTTGCTCGGCTGTAAAATAGACTCTCAAAATTCCCTATGAATTCATTAAATTCATTCATTTGAGCTAAATATACATGTTTCCCTTTAACAGAGCCCCCTTTAAGTCCTTACATATCGGCGGACGAATAAGTTAAGGTGTAAACATTAATTCTGAATTATTTATAATACATAGTGTCATTCGAGTCTTTCATTTTAATTCAGTTCCCCGTTGAGTTATTATTTTATCTGACTCATAGTCGCTACATGTATTTAGGATGTGAATTGGGATGCACCACTTGTGATGTTTTAAAATGATTTGATTCTTGACCTTAGTGTTGGAGAACAGCGTAAATCAGTTGAGAAAAACTAACAATACCATCACTGAGTTTTCTTAATAAATATTAAAATATCATAATACTGATTGCTTTACTTTACTTTTACTTTTATGCATTTGGCAGACGCTTTTATCCAAAGCGACTTACATTGCATTCAAGGTACACAAGGTACACAGATTGCGTATCACAGTTGATTAACATTAGCTATAGATGGAAGACATTCTGATTTTCCGTTTGACGAGTACTTTAGAGAAGAAGGAATGGGAGGACTCAGTGTCCTGTGTGCCTCTGGTTTCATTCAAACACCCTTTGATCCTACGCACATCTGAGCTTGAAAGGTTGGTCTTCAGGTACAGGACAGCAAGAACATGTTTCTCACTATTGGAGAGTGAACACAAAGATCATTGATGAGACACTGGAAGATTGATTTTCGTCTTTCATTTTGCTAATGACATCATTACTAAAAATGTATGTTGTAAGTTATCTTGCTATGGTTTCTGCCTCACCTAATATCAGGATGGTCTCTTGCCAGAGTGGCAATCTCAAGTTGCAAACTCCCAGGATCCTGCAGTCTCAGAATCTCTGATAATTTGGGCAGTATTTGACAGACCCACTCCACTTTGGATCCCTAGAGAAGAGAATGGTACTTGATTTAGGAAACCAATTCTATTGATACAAAAATTCCCACTGTTTTCCCACAATTCATGCTCTTTCAAACAAAGAGAATAATGTAAAGAGAATACACTGAAAAGGTCCATATTTTTGCCTCCATGTTATATTGTGTCTAAAACAATTTTTCCAGTCTACTGTATGTTACAGTAAGCATTTCATGCACACAAATATTTTAAATATTCCAAATCATTTAAACAAATTAACCGTAGAGCACTCTAAGCCTCTGGGGCTTTAATTATCACTTTATGTTTTCCAATGTGAACAATTGTGATAAAAACACATACATTAAATTTACAACAAAACAAATCAATTATCTAAATTATTTTCACATTTCACTGCTATATCCGCCACCAAATCTAACATTTGTAACATTTGTTTGCCCTTTTTGAAATATAAATTTAAATACACCGATTAGGCATAACATTATGACCGTTTATGATTATGACATGAATAACACTGATTATCTCTTCATCACGACACCTGTTAGTGGGTGGGATATATTAGGCAGCAAGTGAACATTTTGTCCTCAAAGTTGATGTGTTAGAAACATGAAAAATAGGCAAAAGTAAGGATTTGAGCGAGTTTGACAAGGGTCAAATTGTGATGGCTAGACGACTGGGTCAGAGCATCTCTAAAACTGCAGCTCTTGTGGGGTGTTCCCGGCCTGCAGTGGTCAGAATCTATCAAAAGTGGTCAAAGGAAGGAACAGTGGTGAACCGGCGACAGAGTCATGGGCGGCCATGGCTCATCGATGCACTTGGGGAGTGAAGGCTGGCCTGTGTGGTCCGATCAAACAGACGAGCTACTGTAGCTCAAATTGCTCAAGAAGTTAATGCTGGTTCTGATAGAAAGGTGTCAGAATACACAGTGCATCGCAATTGTTGCGTTTAGGGGCTACATAGTGGGCCCAACAGTGAGCACGTGAGCAGTGGAAGAAGGTGGCCTGGTCTGATGAATCACGTTTTCTTTTACATCATGTGGATGGCCGTGTGTGTCGTTTCCCTGGGGAACACATGGCACCAGGATGCACTATGGGAAGAAGGCAAGCCGACAGAGGCAGTGTGATGCTTTGGGCAATGTTCTGCTGGGAGACCTTGGGTCCTGCCATCCATATGGATGTTACTTTGACATCACCACCTTTGTACCCATTGTTGCAGACCATGTACACCCTTTCATGGAAACGGTATTCCCTGGTGGCTGTGGGCTCTTTCAGCAGGATAATGTACCCTGCCACAAAGCAAAAATGGTTCAGGAATGGTTTGAGGAGCACAACAAGTTTGAGGTGTTGACTTGATTTCCAAATTCCCCAGATCTCAATCCAATTGAGCATCTGTGGGATGTGCTGAACAAACAATTCCGGTCCATGGAGGGCCCACCTTGCAACTTACAGGACTTAAAGGATCCGCTGCTAACATCTTGGTGCCAGATACCACAGAACACCTTCAGGGGTCTAGTGGAGTCCATGCCTCCACAGGTCAGGGCTGTTTTGGCAGCAGAAGGGAGACCAACACAATATTAGGACGGTGGTCATAATGTTACGCCTGATCGGTGTATGTGTACAGTATAAATATAAAACATTTATAGCATTTAACATCCACTCCAATGTCGACCTACAATTCAGGGAACAAATGTAAAGGAGAGAAATTGGTGGATCTAAAAAAATATGAAAACCACATTTGTCACTATGAGCCAGGAATTCCAGCGGTTTTCCCAAATGGTTCCACAATGAAGAAGGCGTAGGATTGTGTTTACAAGCAAGAGCCAAGAGATTTTTTTTTTTCTTCCTAACTGTTGATTTGTAATTTGAGCTTGCCATTTTAGAATGTGGATAATGAATGTGAATGCGTGTATGTGTGGGTCTGGATCTGATCTCACCACTTCGGCAAACACGGAATAGATTTGACTGTTGTCGTGGCAGATGAACTCAGCAGCTGCTTCTTGCTGTTCTTTGTCCTTCAGTTTCAGTTTTCCCTTCATCACTCGTCTCACATACTCAACCATTACTTCTACATGCAGCTCGGCCAGCAGTTCCTATACACGCATACAGACACACAATCTTCAAATGTATCTACAACTGTATCTTAAATTAGTGACAAATGTGAGATTATGTGTCTATTTAAATCATGTTATAGGACTATCAGAAATAATTTTTGCAGTATAAGTGGTTCTGACCTCTCGGCAGACAGGCTTTAGCTCTTTGAATTGATCTATGATATCCTCAAGTGCCTTCATCAGCTCCTCCACCACCTCACAATGTCCAGCAAACCAGGCTTGGGTCCACAGCTTACGGTACAGCGGCTGTACAGATAAACAAGTCTGGTTATTTCCAAAATGTAAGATATAAGTCAAGATATTAATATGGAAACATGTTAGTAAAGTGCATTATGTTATTTTCCCAGTAAGGACATGAAGGTATTGATCAGGGCAGTATCTCCAGGTAAACAAGTACTTGATTTTTCTTTTGTTCTTCACTAACCTTCAGTTCTGTGTGAATTCGACTGAGGAAGTATTTGTGACAGATGTCTTTGAGGTCTGCTAATGTGGACAGATGAGCAGTTCTAGTGTCTTCTGTGAAAAGATGTTCTGGTTTTTGTAGATAATCCCTGAGGATAGAGAAATAATGATTGAATCGAATTTTGAAATTAAGTAAATAATTACATTATATTGTAAAAGCATATTTAAACAATTAAAGGTGCAGTAAGCAATTTCTGAGAAACACTGTTGATATTTTGCTGCTTTCTGGGAAGTCGTGCTTAAGATGTCAGGTACGTTCAAGTTACTTTTGTTGGAGCAAGATGGCGGTGTACCTTCTCTTAATTCTCCCGAAGTTTAGAACATCTTTTGGACAATCTAGTTTCTCCTTCAGAGGGGCAACACTATGGAACTCTCTTCCCACTGGATTCAAATTGCAGAACAATATTAACATCTTCACCAGAGAGCTCAAACAGTGGCTTAAATCGGGCCAAAGTTGTTCACATGTGTAAATTGTGTAGTGTTTTATTTAACAATTGTGTTTTCTGTTGTAAAAGCCCCCATGGACAGGTGTTGAAAATTAGCACATGTGCTATAACACTTTAAACAATGCATCTGGTTTGTCCAATGTTATTGTTATGTCCATATGAAATAAATAAATAAATAAAAATTAACTACACAAAAATACAGAAAGGTTTTTTTTAACTCTTCTTCTAGAAAATAAAGTTCAAAGAATGTGTATCAGGTGTGTTTTGCTGAATGTTTTTAATTAACTTAGGAATCCACTGTAAACTTTATCGTGTAAATAAAAAAGCCTGACAATGTCACAGCTAAATTTCTATAAATATTGTGGTATTCCGCCATGTTTCTCACTGACATGCCCCAAACGCGTACAGATCGGGCCTCAAAGAAAATCCTGAGCTTCCCACTGGTATTTTTATCTTTGTGGTGGCGTTCATGTGCCTTCCACTAGTAAATATGCACATTTGAAATCGACACCTAAACAAACACACCCCTACCCTACCCATGAGAAACACACCCCTCCCTACATTGCTCCATCCCCAAAATAAAAAACACGAAATGCACAGGCAACCACTAACAGCTTGTTAAACAACAACAGCATATCTTGGTTCAGTCAGTGACACAGCAAAAAAAATATTTTTCTCACATAGTGCAAAAACAAAGCAACCCCAGTGTCCCTTTTCAGGCCTTCGCACTTTAAAATCTCTTTAAAGCTTTTCCAATATTAACGCAAGTCCTAGCTCTTGTCTGATCATAACCATTCTTCTTCCAATTAAATTCTTCTGACCTTTTGTGTATACACCCCCTACTGCTGATTGGCTACAAGAGTGGTTTTGGTGCTCTGTGGATCAGTTCAATCCACTTTTATTTTTTCTTCGATTTACACAGCTAGGATTGTGTACAAAATAATTTTTTTCTGGCACACACACAGAACAGACATCTAGCAAATATTCACAGAATTGTGTATTTAGGTGTGCGTTTCCTCAGAAATCGCTTACTGCACCTTTAAAAATATACATATTTTACAACTGCTGCCGTAAGGTAGAAAAATATTTAATCAAACTAACCTAAACAGGTGAATATTAATGAGAATAGCACTAAGAGTTTTAGGAATGTTTTCTTGTTTTCTTTTGAGAAGTTCCTCTAGACTTGTCTTATAGCTGCCATCGAAAGAAAAGGAGAGAGAACATGTCAGTCTTATTTTAATGCAATGAAAATGTGACAGTAAAATTGTGATAAAATAATTATCTACCTTAGAAAAAAACTTTCCAGCTGGCATAGAAGACTCCAGGCTTTACTTTCGCAGCCCAAAAGTGTGTTGACCTCTCTCACAGTCCCATCAACAAGCTATGAAACAAAAGTGGTTACACTTCAATATGACTAACCACATAAAGCCAAAAATAACGTTTTTTTTGTTGAGGAAATAGGTCTGATTAATGATCCCAACATGCAAAACTAAATTAATATGATGGTTACAGAGCGAGTAGAGCCCATAACCTACTGGTAAAAGATCTACAGCAAGGTTACTGCAGTAGTATCCATCCATGATCTCTGGTTCACTGCCATCACTCCATTTTTTCACTTCTTTTTCGAGAGCGTTGGATAACCACTGTCTGATCTCGTTCTAATGAGAGAAAACAAGCCACAGGAATTAGGCTATAAACTAAAGCAGTAACATATGGGGCAATAGGAACATTAACTAATACCATATCGACACCAGACGTGAGCGGCTCATAATCAATTATGTTGTCTAAATTGGAAGCTCCACGTCACATACTGGCGAATCGAATGTCTAATTTTTTCTGATGTACTACATGCATTTGTGCTACTCCAGACAACGGGACGAATGGATTTGGTAGGCAGCCTAAATCAGTGTAGACGGTACAACCCCAATTCAAGAAAATTTTGTAAAATCTGTGATTTGTTCATTCTCTTGAAGCTTTATTTGTTTGACAAAAGTACAAAGAAAAAAAGGTCCAATATTTTCACTGGCCAAATTAATTGTATTTTGTAAATATAAACAAATTTAGATTTTGGTGGCTGCAACAAGATTATAGAATACAGTCCACAATTAGCAGTTGAATTGGTAATAGGTGAGGGTATCGTGAGGCTCAGAGTAAGGCTCAGACTCAGGCAATCCACCTGTCATTCAAAGTGGCCACGGCCTTAATTATGCAGAACTTTAAGGCTTTATATAATGTAAATGAATGAGTTATAAAAAAATTCACCCCCCTAACAGTTGTCATGAAGGGCAAAATTAGCCGTATAGACCAAAACCACAATTTGTACCAGGCTGTAAACATGTTTTTTTTCTGCTGTAAATTTTTTTAACATGGGGCTCAATAAGATCCTGTCTCTAGCAGCCAGCCGTTGAATTGCAGTTTAAGTCACTTCGATATTGGCTTCAAGAGAAACTGGGGGAGGTTGCCGCTTGGTTATGCCTCATCCCTCTGTGCCAGAATTGTCAAACAAAAATCACATTTCGCAATGCAAGATTGCAAAGTATTTCGATCTTTCACCATCTCAGAATCAGAAAGCTTTATTGCCAAGTACATTTTTTACACATACAAGGAATTTGTTTTGGTGTTGTGCAAGTCACACCGAGTCGCTATCTACCATACATAATACTGTGGAAAGATTCATGGAATCCAGAGAAATCTCAGTAAATTTACAGGGCAAGGCAAGTAACTCAGACCTCAGCCCTCAGACGGCATTGCATGAGAAACCATCATGCTACTGTGTTAAATATAGCCACATGGACTCAGGAGATCTTTAGAAAACCGTTGTCACTTAACGGTCTGCTGCTGCATCAAGAAATCCAATTTAAATCTGTTATGCAAGGAGAAAGCTATAATGCAGAGATGCTGCCGAGTTCTCAGGCCCAAGCTCATCTTAGATGGTCTAAAAGACAGTGGAAATGTGTTCTGCGTTCAGATGAGTACACATTTCAGCTTGTTTTGGGAAAAACGGGCATTGAGTTCTTAGTCCCAAAAATAAAAGGGACCACCCAGACTTTCATCAGCGACCGATGCAAAAGTAAACATCATCATGGTAATGGGGGTGCATCCATGCAAATGGCATGGGTGACTTGCATATGTGTGAAGGTACCATTGATGTGAAGGTGTTAATTGACTTTTCTGGGAAGCAAGACATCCAGGCCTTATGCTGCACATTCTACAATAGTGGTTTCTAGACACTCTACACCATGGATGTGTTTGACTGGCCTGCCTACAGTCCAGATCTTTCTCTTATTGAAAATGTCATGAAAAGGAGAATCAGACAACAATAACGACCACAGACTGCTGAGCAGCGGTCTTGTATCAGGGGAGATTTGGCAAAAATTCCACTTGCAAAACTGCAACAATTAATATACTCAATTCCCAAATGATTAAAAAGTGTAATAAAAGTAAAAAGTGCCTCTGTCCCAGAGGCAGACAATAGTGAAGTATTTTTACTTTATGTACATTTTTCAAGTATAAGGACTTCATCACGGTTTTTCTTTGGAATGTAGTGAAGTAAAAGTATCCCAAAGCGCAATGCACTTTTTACTGAACTAGGGTGAATTCAGGTTGATTGGGACACTTTTTGCCATTGAGATGACTGGGGGAAAAGTGTCCCATTCATCCTGAATTCACCCTACGTTTCATAAATTAAAAGTTTTTTTTACCTTTAATACTTAAATTAAATAAACATTTTTGTACTTTCTTACTTTTACTCAAGTAAAAGTAATTAAAAGTTCAAGTAAGAAAGTACAAAATTTGTTATGTAATTAAGTATTAAATGATATTAAATATGAAACGTAGTGTAGTAAAAAGTACAATATTATTTTTTTGAATGTTGTGAAGTAAAAGTTTTCCAAAGAAAAAGTACATATACTTGAAAAAATGTCCTTGAGTATTAAGTAAAAATACTTCACAGTTTGCCTCTGCTCTGTCCCAACTTTCTACTGTATACTGTATAAGAATCTGTTAGATTATGCAATTGTGTTATTCTGAAATAAAGTTTACTATTGATTTATCCATTTTCTAATATCGCCAGTCATGTACTGAATCACCTCTTTGTATGAGAAGTACAGTTCCTCTAATCTCTTAAGATCTTCTTCGGGTAACAGAGGTCCAGGTGATGAATTGTTGATGTGCTCCTCTAGTTCTTTGTGCTTCAGTACATCTCTAAGAAAAACAATGTTAAAGAATATTAACATTTCTGAAACTGTGTCTGACAATGTTGTATAATGTATAATATAATTAATTAAACGTGTACTATGTAACTTTTCCGTCCACTAGAGGTTGCATATTCAAAACAAAGGCGTAGTTTGAATCTTGGGACATGTGGTCTTCACCTCACAGGCGGTGGAAAAGAATCGGGATGGGACTCGGGCAGAAATCATGTTCATGGATGCGATTATTAACGTTATGTAGTATGAAGTAGAGCAGGGCCGAGTGTTGTGGAGCTGAGAAAGGCCTCTGGAGCAATTGTTAATAAGATGAAGGCAACACACGGCTCACGAGCAGCTGGACTTTTATTATGCCACAGTCACCGGCACCACTTCCGCTTTTCCGGTCATGAGTATGAGGTAACGCAGCTCTGTTTATTATATTAGATACATCTGAGTGTGTTAAATGATGTTATGACGTTACTCTGTGTGTTCGCTCGGTGGCTGCTATGACACTTGTTCACACTGCAGTGAGAGTAAAGCGTTTCTGCAGAATAAAACCGGAAACTGAGGGTAACGCAGATATGATGCCATTGACAGGCGACTCCCTCACACGTCCCAGTTCCTTGGTTAAAATCGCAATTTTCCCACGATTTACAAATAGTTGGAAACATTTGGGATATTTTAAGTACTCAACAAAATATATAACACTGGCCTAGTGGTTTTAGGATATTTTACTGAAAAAAATGTATATAGTGCACCTTTAAGCCATTATTTTGACAACTTACTTTGGGTAGTATCTGACAATCCAATTCAATATATAGAGGCAATCCTCAAAATCGCTACAGGATCTGGAGAGCTCTTGGAGTCTGGTGGAGAAGGTTTGATGGTAGAGTTTAGCATACGTTCTGCAGATGTCAAAGTCTGGTGGGTAACATTCTCTCAGATTTCGCACCACTCGGAGCAGGTCTTTTTGTACTTGTTTGCCCATTCGACACACCTCTATCTTCAAGGAGGTAGAAAGCTGGTCTACCTTATTCTCCTTTTCATCTGCATTCTTCATTCGTTTCTCCACGACTGTCTGGAGTAGTATGTCATGCATCTGTCTGCACTTAGCGGGCCTCCATATTGGACGCTGATTCACAGACACTTCCGCCCAGCGTCTGTCCTGTGCCTCCTCTTGAAGTATTGAAGTCAAAGCACTCTTGAGTGTCTCCTGATTGTCGTCATTGAAAGAATCATTGATGGCCATCTTCAGTCGCAAAATAAAGGTCTCATGGTCTGTCTGCAAGTCCTCCTCTTTTTCTGCCCTGGCCACTTCATTTAAACCAAAGACACGTTCCTCAGCTTCCACAAGCTGCTGCTGTGCTTTAGCCAAATGGTTCTGTTCAAGGTTCCCATTGAAATCCAGGTCCACTGCAGAATGTGAGAAGACAATTCTATTATAGTCACTTTTAGATTGTTTTTTAAATATATTGTTGGGTTTCTAGAACCCAGTTTGAAAACCCTTGTAAAATAGTTCCTTTAAATTTCAATAGCCTACATGAAAAGATTGTTACCTGATTGAGTTTCATTGGATTTGGAATTCTTCTGGCGTTTCATAAAGTCAGGAATTTTCATTTTCATTTTGATCGTTTGTTTCTGACTTCCCTCTTCAGGATCACCAGGGGAAACTGCTATGCCATCAATAGTATCAATGTCCACAACTAAAGTGTAAATCAGAAATTAAATAATGATAATAAACTTGCTTCATTTTCTCTAATTTACAAGTTCTATATAAAACTATAGTTAATGGAGTATTTAATAGACTTCATTTCAGCTTGACAAAGTCGTCAATGCATATCACTGGAACCCGGACCCTCCTACTAGCGCTACACAGCTGCTGACCAACATGAGAGAGGTTCCACAACAGTGCAAGATTAGTATTAGCATACTTTTATGATGCTCATGTAAAGCTAATGAGCACTATGCTGGTGTGGGTATTTCTGTAAACATTTTATTCAAATCCAAGTATATTGTAGCAGAGATTTTCAAAAATAGGAACCCATTTGCTCCTATGACTTTTGTGTACCCATTACAATAGTGCAATCAACAAACAGAAAAGGATATTGATCTGTAAATGAAAATCGAACTGAGCTTCACCAAGTTATAATTTCAGCAATGTAGACATTCTAGACAAGATGACAAAAAACAAACCAACAAAAACAAACAACACATTGTGCTATTTTACCTAACAGTGTTTCGGGGTTGAGAGCATCTTGAAATTTTGTCGTGAAGTTTTTAATTTTAATAGTTTTTGGTATTTTGAAGTTGTTCTTTTTTTTCTGACTTTGTGCTTTGGGATCTTCAACAGCGATGCCTTCATCACTCCTGATTTCTTCACTAATCTCAAGGTCTTCTTCTGAAAGCAAAGAGTAAACAACAGTGAATGTACAAATGAAAACATTAATCTTATAAATTATTCAAAGAAAAAAAAAAAACTGTCAGAATATTGAGGCATAAGTGTCAGAATGGTGGTTATCTTTCAGGATGTGCTAACATGCAATAATACAGGCCCCGATATACTCACGCGCTATTTCCGAAATCATATATTTCTCTACTATATAGTATGCGAGTATATATTCGAATACATAGTATTCGAGAAACAGCAGGCGAATAGTCCCTGGGTGACCTACTACTTCCGACGAGATTCTGAAGTGCGCATTCAATAGACACTTTACTATCCCATGAGGCCACGGGAGATACAGTGGGGAGAACAGGTTTTTGATACACTGCCGATTTTGCAGGTTTGCCCACTTACAAAGCATGTAGAAGTCTTTGATTATTAATTTGCATTTTATTGCATGACGTATTTGATACATCAGAAAAGTAGAACTTAATATTTGGTACAAAACCCTTTGTTTGCAATTACAGAGATCATACGTTTCCTGTAGTTCTTGAACAGGTTTGCACACACTGCAGCAGGGATTTTGGCCCACTCCTCCATACAGACCTCCTCCAGATCCTTCAGGTTTCGGGGCTGTCGCTGGGCAATACGGACTTTCAGGTCCCTCCAAAGATTTTCTATTGGATTCAGGCCTGGAGACTGCTAGGCGACCTCAGGACCTTGAGATGCTTCTTACGGAGCCACTCCTTAGTTGCCCTGGCTGTGTGTTTCGAGTCGTTGTCATGCTGGAAGACCCAGCCACAACCCATCTTCAATGCTCTTACTGAGGGAAGGAGGTTGTTGGCCAAGATCTTGTGATACATGGACCCATCCATCCTCCCCTCAATACGGTGCAGTCATCCTGTCCCCTTTGCAGAAAAGCATCCCCAAAGATTGATGTTTCCACCTCAATGCTGCACGGTTGGGATGGTGTTCTTGGGGTTGTACTCATCCTTCTTCTTCCTCCAAACACGGCGAGTGGAGTTTAGACCAAAAAGCTCTATTTTGGTCTCATCAGACCACATGGCTGTCTCCCATTCCTGCTCTGGATCATCCAGATGGTCATTGGCAAACTTCAGATGGGCCTGGATGTGCGCTGCAGGATTTTAATCAATGACGGCATAGTGTGTTACTAATGGTTTTCTTTGAGACTGTGGTCTCAGCTCTCTTCAGGTCATTGACCAGGTCCTGACGTGTAGTTCTGGGCTGATCCCTCACCTTCCTCATGATCATTGATGCCCTACGAGGTGAGATCTTGCATGGTGCCCAGACCGAGGGAGATTGACAGTCATCTTGAACTTCTTCCATTTTCTAATAATTGCGCCAACAGTTATTGCCTTCTCACCAAGCTGCTTGCCTATTGTCCTGTAGCCCATCCCAGCCTTGTGCAGGTCTACAATTTTATAGAGATGCTCCGATCAGCATTTTTGGGGCCGATCACCGATCACCAAGATCATGATCTGCCGATTGCCGATCACAGAATGGCAGGGGAATGGGAATCTTTTATCTATAATCTTGCAGAGTTTGCACCATTTGTAGAAATGAAACTAACTCTAAATTAACTGTATTGAGAGAAAAAAACTGTAGAAATAGGCTAGAGTCAAGATCTTGAAGAACCACCAAGTGTTTATTTTAGAAAATGAGATAACTTAAGGCTACTGTAGGCCATCTTTCCCAAATAAATGTATATAATAAATGTATATAATTATCTCATCTAAATATTTGATCATGCAGTGCATTTTTGTTTTTAAAGACAAATTTTCAGGTAGGTCTAACATTATATTGAGATAAGAAATACTAAAGACATTTAATAAGAAATCAAATGTAAATTTATATTGGTCTTCCCTGAATAAATTAAATTAGATTAATCCTTACACTTAAGGTTGCAAAAGTTAGTCATTCAAGAGCAGTGAGTGTCATAAAGGTTCATCAAACAACACAAGACAGAGAAACTCAGAGACAGCAGCAGTTTATTCGACAGCTGTCACTTTAAGAGCGAACACGGTTACAGTTACATGCAGTTGCACAAACGTTCACTCGCGAGTCACAACGGGGTTTACATGCACACTCGTCAAGACGGTCATTTAGTACATACATTTGTGTGTATCTGACCATTTCAGCGCAATTTGTTCTCGCAAGCTTTTTGTGACATGGCCTGTGTGTGTGTGTGTGTGTGTGTGTGTGTGTGTGTGTGTGTGTGTGTGTGTGTGTGTGTGGGGGGGGGCGCGCTCACGGTCTGGAGAGCACGCGAGTGCTGAGCGGTTTGAACACTGGCAAGACTTAAAAATAAATACAAATGATAAACTTTAGTGACGATGCGACACTGCCTCGATTGTGCAAGTGGCAAATCCTGTCAACTGTGCAGCTTGATTTTAGTGCAGATGCGATGATATGAAGCCATTTGAGCATTTTAAAAGGGAGAGAGAGCGCGCACGCGGTGATTCACTCGCGCTGTTTGTGAACTTACGCAGTCATTTGAAAACTTTCTGTGAGACGCAAGTTATTTAATATAGAAATATGAATTGTAGCTCACCTTCAGCATTATAATTATTTTACCTGCGCTGGAAAGAGAATGAGACGGTGTCGCTGCATATCATGCCCTAGCTCTCACGGCAGGCACGGGTTTTATGTGTCGTCAGCATGCGATCGGTTCATGAGATCGGCCTTTTTAGAGACCGCCGATCAATCATCCCAAAGCGATTATCGACCGATCGAGATCGGTTGCCGATCAATCGGAGCACCCCTACAATTTTATCCCTGATGTCCTTACACAGCTCTCTGGTCTTGGCCATTGTGGAGAGGTTGGAGTCTGTTTGTTTGATTGAGTGTGTGGACAGGTGTCTTTTATACAAGTAACAAGTTCAAACTGGTGCAGTTAATACAGGTAATGAGTGGAGAACAGGAGGGCTTCTTAAAGAAAAACTAACAGGTCTGTGAGAGCCGGAATTCTTACTGGTTGGTAGGTGATCAATTATGTCATGCAATAAAATGCTAATTAATTATTTAAAAATCATACAATGTGAGATTCCGAGATTTCTAGATTCCGTCTCTCACAGTTTACCTATGTGTACCTATGATAAAAATTACAGACCTCTACATGCTTTGCAAGTAGGAAAACCTGCAAAATCGGCAGGGTATCAAATACTTTTTCTCCCCAATGTATGAATGGAGGTGAAGGGACGCAACTGACATTGGTAGAATCACATGATGACAACATGGCGGATGTAGTATTTCCAGATTACATTCATACTACACACACACTCTATGTACAAAGGCTATTTGCTGAACTTTACTTTATAAAGATTTAAATATGGATATTTTTCTTACACAAACGCATTGATTCGTTTCAGAAGGCCTTTATTAACACCCCAGAGCCACGTGCTGCACGTTATTTGCCGAACAGATGCATTTTTTTATGGACTTCAAAAATAGAGCAACAATTACTGCTATTATAAAGCTTGGAAGAGCCAGGACTTTAATATAACTCCGATTTTATTCATCTGAAAGAAAAATGTCATATGACCTAGGATGACTTGAGGGTGAGTAAATCATGGGCTAATTTTCATTTTTGGGTGAACTATCCCTTTAACGGCCACAAAGTAAGTTCAAATTTAAATGTAGTACCTACTCACATAGTTTGCGATTTCGGACACAGCTACGGTGAATTCTTTTTTGTTCTTGATCAAAAACACAGTATAATAATAATTATTATTATTATTACTACTACTACTACTACATTTTATAATAAACTTTTAAAATATTTAAAAATGTAATTTATTTATCAAAGCTGAATTTTGTATGTCATATACATGTGTGTGTATATAAAACTGCTTGTAAAACTGAACCAGGATATCAAGATATTGCATTATTTTGTATATGATGGTGAAAGGTTAAGTAAAAAAGCACCATCATGTTATATTTATAATAAATTAAATATTGTTAGACATTTTAGTAAAACAAACATGTAGGCATCTAGATTATTTTATCCCTTAAAGCTCTTGCTCACAAAAAGTTTGGAGACCCCTGTGTGGTGTGGTGTGGTGGGCAGGGGCGGGGGAGGGCCCAAGTGCCAAGTATTTTTATTTGACAGTAGTTATGTTTTCCCTGAATATACACGGGTTTCCTGTTTACAAACATTACAGGGTGCGTGCGCATCCTAGAGGCAGAAAGCCAGATCGCTGAGCTGGTCCGCTACTGCAACAACCTTAAGTATTGAAGCTTTCCTTATTGTTTGTATATAACTGCTGACTCAATAAAACGTGATTTTAGTTGGATCTGTTTGTCTGTCTTTAATTTTGCAGTGTTGCTGTGATACATGTATGAATGATCATGTTAGGCTAGTAACGTACTAGCCGCATCTACTGGACAGCGCAAATTTGTTTTTATTTACGTTAAGCTTGTTTACGTTACTTTACGACCTGCCACATTTCATGACTGCACATATATACACAAAATACTAAACTGTAAATAAAATATTTGACAATGGATTACGTGGGAAGCCTTAGTACCTCCGACCGTGCCGATTATATAATTGAATGGCCTGATATATATACTAGAGAAAGTATTAGAGCGTACAAATCCCTCGATGCATACAACTACGTGCTATGTGGTCATGTGCAGCTTGTTAAATACTTTGATGCTGCACCGGATTTTTGCGTGTTGAGGTCAGGTGTGCTCCCTAGTCAAAGGCAAGGGATTAAAGCCAAGCCTTATGATGCCTGGGTGTATGTCCACAAGGCCCTTGGGTACATCCTCACGGCTAACTGCAAATGCATGGCAGGGTACGTCTACCTATCAAAATGTACCTGCAATAACAAAAATAATTTATGCTAATTCTGCTTTTACTCACATTACCCTGTACCCATCACTCTAGCCTCGCCTCTTGTTGTAGTCATGCTGCTGCTATCATGTGTCAAGTTGAACTGTCAGGACGGAAAAATGCTACTGAGGAGGAGGAGGTTGCCTGCACGTCCAAGCCCAATCAGTGGAAGGATATGTCCCGGTCAAAAGTTGAGCCACAGAAACTAAAAATGATTAACTTTAGCCGTCCAAAAAGGCATCTAACCCAGTTACCCCAATCTCGTTGTGTCCCAACACTCCAAAATGTTCCAGGTAGGCTACACACTGAGGCATCTGCATCCTAGAGGCGCAAATATTATAAATAGAAAGAATATACATACAATTTCCTCCTCCTGTCCCACTCTTCCATTTACCTAGATTAAATATACTGCCTTTCTATTGAAAATATACAAATCTGTTCCTATACACAGCAATTACATCCGATGATCTTCAGGCTCTGAAAACAATATGCCCAAATTAGGGCTGTGCAATTAATCGAATTTCAATTTCGATTTTGCCTCCCAACGATCACCAAAATAGTACAATCGAGAAAAAACGATTATTTTGCCATGTTCAGTTTTGCAAGAACACTCTTATTTTGTCTTGCGTTCTGAATGAAACGCGCACGCGCTCATCCGCCCCTCCCGAAGCCACAAATCTCTCTCAGGTCGGGAGTCTCGTGTGCATATCATCCGCTGGAATTTAAAAACTCGGCGCGAGTAAAGATGGCAGAAGGAGGGCAGTTACAGCAGCGTTTGGTGAGCAAAAAAGGCAAAACCAACTCCGTTGTCTGGGAACAGTTTGGCTTCGAGGAATCAGGCGACGAGCAGAAACATGCTACGTGCAAGATTTGAAACATGGTAGTGGCTGCAACGCAAGGGAACACCACGAATTTGTTTAACCACTTGAAAATTAAACAGAGTGACCTATGACAATCTAATAAAGAAACAAAAACTGACGAGAGCAGGGGTGCCGTGTAAACGTCCTTTTTTCCCCTCATATTTTTCAAATAATTCTCTCTTTGTAAACTTTGTTCAATGCATGCGAGTGCTGCCATATTTTCGAATATGACCAGTCGTTTTCACCGTCATCACCGGGGTTTAGTGCCAGAAGACGCGAATGAGAAGTAGCGCGCGCTGTGAGAAAATGTATCTATTTGCGCTCATCCGAGAGCGCGCACACGTCTCACAGCGCGCAAATATTGAGTTCTCTTTCAAGTCTTGCGGACAAACTCACACAAAACGTATGTCAACATGTCCATCTTGATGAGTATCCTAGCAGACATAGTCTGTATATGCTTTAAATAAACTTTATACAGTCGATAAAGACGACGCATATCCGATCATTAGGTCTTAAAGAGGCAGTAGCCTTTACTGCCGTCTGTTTAATGTCAAACAACAAAAGACAAGGACATCACTCACCGCTCTTGATTGAATAGCTTTTGTAAGTTTAATAGGATTAATCTTTAATTTATGCACTCAAATTTGCAATGTTATTTTACATTTGATACATTTCTGTACCTGAAAACTATAATGTTAGACGTACCTGAAAAGCATATAGCCGAACCATATGGTTGATCTTATTTATTTGTGGTTATCATTTTTACGTGAATACTTTTATACTTTGATTTGAATATATGTTATATTATTTATTTTAATAGTTCAAAAAGTACAACAAATGTTACAATTTCAATTGAATTGTTGAAAGGTGTATTTTTAATAAATACAACACATTCCCAAAGTCATGTGAAATAATCGTGTTACATAATCGTGATTTCAATATTGACCAAAATAATCGTGATTATGATTTTTTCCATAATCGAGCAGCCCTAGCCCAAATGCAGCTTTGTTTACAGCCATCAACACAGACATGGACTCTCTGACACAGATACAGCCACTGAAAATGAATATGAGCTCCCTGAACCTCTGACAGTCTCGCCTCCTTTCGGACCATCCGAACCCCAATCTGCCCTTCTTATGGCTTGAAGCTATAACCTCCGCCGGTTTTTGGCAAACGCATGCTTCCCCCTAGGTATGTTAAACATCAGGCACCCAGCACTGGCTCTGTTGGTACAATTAACCACGCAGCAACTCCTTGGCATTTTGACTTACAGACACGCCGCTACTAACCTACAACACGAGAGGTCTCTTCTTTCTGCCTCTCGGGTGCGAGCGCAAGCAGGTTGACGTCGCCGAGAAAGCCATGTATAGGACAATCTGAACCATGAGTAATTTGAACAGTTACACCCCTAGTAAATATGTATAATAAATAAATTAAGTAATTATTCAAGAAATAAGTTAATTCAACAAAGGTAACCTCTTTTGCTACATATTTTTGATGGTTCAAATGCATACTCTACATGTTTTACCATTTATGAACTATCATTTATGTGACCTATATCATCACCATTCATATCTATGCAACCAATACATAAATTACTACTATAGTATTCTATAGAATACAAAATTGTTTACAAAAAACCCCCACAATTTAATCATGGATCTAGTCACTTAATTTTGCTCTCAAAATGCACCAGATTTATGCAACAAAATTCTCTTCCAGGGACCACGCCCCGCGACCCCCTTAGAGGGATCTATGTCTACCCAGCAGTCTCACAAAATCCTGTGCGAAACACTGAATAATATAATATATTTGTAATGTATTATAAATATGAATAAACACTTCTACAGCTTCTCAAGATAGAGCATTTAAGTTGCTCTCTTGTTTACAACTATATAAAACTATGATGGAAAAACATCTTGCTTGCATTGCATTTACCACAGGCCATGTGCTTCTACTACTGTTGAGTTATTTGTTATTTCATATCACATTTTAAGTTACTCATTTTGAATTCCTTTTCACGCAGAATAATAGTTTTGTTATCAATAATATACAGTATTATTACCTCCAGTGTAGGGCTTTTTATACTGGTTCACTTTTTACATGTATTTTAATGTGCCACCCCTCTCTGAGTCTGTGCCCCAGCCTGGCACCCCCACGAAAAATTGTCTAGACCCGCCCTGGTGGTGGGCCGCTCTGTGCCATAAAGTCCAGGGTCACTTTTAGCAGTCCACCCGTGATTCCTATCATGTCGCTGCTCTGAATAAGGTCAGGGGCGGTTATTTTTTTCCGACATAGCCTACAACAAAACTTATATGGATGGAAAAAGACGCCGTTTTTGACGCAAAATATGAATTGAAACTCTTATGTGTGAGTTTGTGCTCGCTATCCTGCGTAGTCTGGCATGCACTCTCACGCTGAATGTTGCTGAACGTTATATCGTAATTATAGGCTAAAATTAGAAAATAATAAGAAAAGTTATAATGTTGCGCGAATCCGGCCCCCATTTCGGATCTGAAAATGGAGCGTCGTGCTCTTTCTACCTAACGTTACTATGGTAATGGTGATGGAGAGTTGTGAGCAGCTAATTTAGTATGAGAAATAACTAACGCTAAAATAAGTTTGTTTCTCTGTCGTCTACCCTGTCAAAACCACATTTGTGATTCGAAATTGGGATAACATAATCGATCTGAATGTCATTTCGCGACGTGACATACGCAACGTCAAATGCAAGTCTTAGACGGGCAAGTTTAACTGTCTGTTGTCCATACGCCCACTCGCCCAGTTTACTGTCTGTTGTCCATATGGACAGCTTGTAGAAATTTTTTGGCATTTTGTTGACGATGAGATTGCATGGCGGGGATTCTTACGGGGTGTTGCCAATAGGCTACAGAATGTATACAATTCACGCTCATTCATGTAAAATAAAAAGATGGTGTATGTCATGCGTGTTGATCTGTCTTACCTTTCCTCGCTCTTCTAAGAAGCATTATCCTGTATTTAATGCGGTTGAAAGCAGCCCAAGTGTGTTCAACTCTTTCAGCTTTCAGCTGTGGCTGTGTGTGAGAGAGCCCCCACAACTTTTTTATAGGCTGCTCCAAAACATCATGTGACCTAGTGGAAAATCTCGACTCCTAGAGGAAGACCTGATGTTCTGATTCTTTATGTTCTAGTTTGCTAAACATATATTTTATTTTAATCTTGATTGCTATAGTCAGCTTCATGGACTTCAATTATATAATGGATGCAGATAATAATAGCCTAATTATTCTTCTGACATGAGTCTAACAATGTCAGGTTCTCTCTCTCTCTCTCTCTCTCTCTCTCTCTCTCTCTCTCTCTCTCTCTCTCTCTCTCTCTCTCTCTCTCTCTCTCTCTTAACTTAAAAACTTAAAACAAGTATAGATAACAAGCGTCCCTTTAGGCTATTGAGAGTTTGTGCTGCAATCTAATGTAGACTTCATTTTTTATTAATTCACAACTCAGTACAGCAAATATATTGCATACTGTAAGTACTGCAAGTAATACAGTCAGTATTGAATTTCTGTATTTTCAGCATAAAAATGAAGTAAGGCCAAAGACAACTCTAAATGAAAAGCGTATTACACAAAATATTGTGCAATTGCAAAATCAAAGTCAATGAGAGCCTCTTGCTGTTGGGAGAACAAAGGAGTCCTTCCACCCTCATTTGGTAGTCTTGCAATTCTACAAAAGGGAAAATGCTCTTACAAATGTATACATACAGAAACAATAGTAATGGACATCACATTCATATGTAAAGTGTATTGTAAATCTTTTTTCTTTTTTCCCCCACTCCCCTTTCTATTGACAAACTGATGTACTATATCAAATGTATACAGTAAACTTTTAGTCGCACAAATTAGAAAAACAATACATTTACCTGTTCTCTTCTCTGAATGTCCTGATTATGGTGGCCACAGAGAATCTGGACGAATCTGGACTCTTTGTCCTGCTTCCCTCATTGTCATTCCATGAACAAGAACATGGTCTATCACAGTTGCCTGAATTTGATCTGAAATTACTATTCGTGCTCTTCGTTGTCCTTGTACTCTTCCTCTTCGTCCGCCACCTCTTACACAAACTCTTCCTCCTCTTCCTCTTACATTGTTTCCATCCATTGTGGTATCAACACTCACCGCACCTGGGCCACCTGTGTACTCTGAACTGGCTTATATTCTAGACAACTGATTTGATCACATCTTTAGAAACAAGTGTGAACAATTTTGAGTTGTTGTGTGTAAACGATGACAGCTGTGTTGTAGTTGTGTTTAACTTTTGCCACGTGTGTACCATTTTGCAACACAGTGCAAAATGTGTTTTAGTGAGTAAGAATGTGTTTAGAGTTTTGCAAAAAGAGTGGATGAGATTTGCAAACAGTGTCTTAACTACGTAAACTTGTTTAAGGTTTTGCCTACAAAGTGACTGATTTGATAAATGGGTCAGGGCCACTGAGCATTGGGTTCAGAGAATGGGGTTTAGTGTTTTAGCAATTGTTAAATACTGTAACAATCAAACAAACACACAATAGAAAACTTAAAGGGATAGTTCACCTAAAAATGAAAATGTTCTCATCATTTACTCACCCTCATGTTGTGCTAAACCTATATGAGTTTCATTCTTCATTCAAGATATTATGAAGAATGTTGGTGATCAAGCAGTTTTGTTTGTCATTGTTGACGGTTAAAAAAATACTTTGGAAGTCAACGGCTACCGTACCGCAACTGTCTGGTTACCAACATTCTTTAAAATATTTTCATTTGTGTTTACCAAAAGAAACTCATACAGGTTTGGAACAAATTTTAGTTTTTGGGTGAACTATCCCTTTAAATAGGATAAGGAGAATTTATCACACTTCCAGTTGCACATTTTTGCAGTTTCTGTTGTGTTCCAGGCTGTTCGTGTTCCACCCAAAAACAGCCACCTTTCTTTTCATTCTTTTCCTGAAAAGAAACTATTTGAAATTCGTCTTATCTCATAGAAATACACAACTTTACTTCGTGACGTTAAGTCACAACACAATGTCAGTAACATTTCACATTCAATGTTACAGCTTCACCAAATTACTGGTTATGTTATCTCATGCCATCTCACTTAAACATACGCGACATATTCACTGCGATGTGTTATTCCTTATATTACAAATTCACAACACCTAAGATTTACCATTACTTTGGGTGAATTCGGGGTGATTGTGATCTTTGCTTTTTGCCATTGAGGTGACTTGTAAGAAGTGTCCCAATCAACCTGAATTCACCCTTTACAGATAACGTTAACAGAGTTATACAGTGATATGGCTAAAGCTAGCTATAGCAATTTCTTCGTTACTTACCTTGGTAATTGTGGATAAACTCTTCGTGGAAGAATTTATATCCCTTGTCCAGTTTGTTCCCTTTAGTGGACGAATGTATCTCCACACTCTTCACCACACCGGCGCTGGTGAACTTCGGAAGAAAAGTTGGGCTAGTCGGAAACACTCTAGCTGCAATTTCGGCATCAACAAAGCTTACACCGGAACTGGGTTTACGCTTCCCTGACGTGTTTCCGTTTTTTGCGTAAATGGTCTATTTCCGGTATAGCCTAAGTGAAGCAGTGTAGCTACCGCTAGCCTAGAAATCTAGACGCACCCATAGTGGCAGCAAATGTAATTTGCAGCCAGGGCGTCTAGCAACTCTCCGTTGGCTTGCGAACTGGAAAAACCAAACTCTAGTCAGGCCAATCACATCGTATAGAGTCGGTGGGCGGGCTTAATATAATGACGGCAGAGTTGCGCCGATTCCATTTGCTACTTGAAAACAAAGAAGCTGGCAAACAGCGGTCTTTCAAATCGGCTTTGGCTGCGACTCTGGAGGAATTGGAGTTAAACTTTTCTTTGAGAAAAGAACAAAGAACGGCACTGAAGTCATTCTTAAGAAAGGAAGATGTGTTCAGAGTTTTGCCGACCGGATACTAAGTTTAAAGGAACAAGCCGACTTTTTGAGACTTTAGCTTGTTCATCGTATCCCCCAGGGTAAGATAAGTCCATACATACCATTCTCATCTCTGTGCGTGCCATAACTCTGTCTGACGCACCCACCGCTAGCCTAGCTTAGCACAAAGACTGGAGGTAAACGGCTCCAGCTAACCTACTCAATGACAACATAACACCAACATTTTCCCATTTACATGTTGTGATGTGTATAGTTACATCGTCTACTAAGACCGACGGAAAATGAAATGATGCAGGGGAAGGACATTTTCAGCAAAGGCACTCTGAGTAGCCCTTATTTTCTTTGGTTTAAAAACCTAATTTGACAGTGGGATGTATTTATAAATATTTATCCATTTGTATTCATGGCTTACAATAAGTTATATATAATAAGACAATAACACAGCTTGCAGGGAGGCCTGCTGCATAATGAAAGCTTTTTGTCAGAACATTTAAATGAATGTCTTTATTTTTAGAGCTTTGGAAAAAAGTTGTGTTGAATCTGTTATGAAAGCAGCAACAGCCACTGTATTCCTACAAGCCACGTGGTTTCTCTCTTGCTCTCTAAATATCTTCTTAAAGCTGCTTCCAAATAGGTCAGTAGCTTACTGACATTGACATACTGTATAGTCCAAAAGACAAAATAGTAGCTTAATATAAAAAAACCCCTCTTTTTTCCAGTTGCATTTAGTCTTAATAATGTGTGTTGCTACCTGAATAAGCCACAGCTGTTTTTATGTTTTGTGATTGACTGTTGTTCAAGAGTCCCCTATCTGTCTTGAGCAGTTAAACTGTCCACTGTTCTTCAGAAAAAGCTTCCAGGTCCTGCACAGTATTTTGGTTTTCCAGTATGTTCTGCAATATTTGAAACCTGTAGATTCTGAAGGACAGTAGGAAATGAAAAAGGTACCGAAGATAGGTGCCACTTGTTGTCTGTAAAATGCAACTCTAAGATTGTTTTGGGGTTTTAAAACTCCCCCAAATGATTTGACTAGACCCCCTCTTTCTCTGTCTCATCATTATTGGTCACAGCCATTACAGTTTCCCGGAAAGCTCGTGGTTTCTCCAGAGATGCTCTCACTGCTGCCTCCAGAGGTTCCCCAAGTGGATGTACATTAAATGTGAGAAATACTTACATTCTGTAGTGTAATGGGGGATTATGATTATGAAATTAATGTTTACTTCCATTATAGAATAATCTAATGACAGCTGATGACTGCTATTTTGATAAATATACATAAAAACATCCAGACTATAGCTACATTTCATATTTAATGAATTATCCATCAACACTGTCAATCATCCTGGATAAGTCAGGTATTGTTTCAGGGCAGCTTTGGACTGCATTTAGAAATGTAAATAAATGAGATCAGAAACAATGGTCAATTGTTAATAAATGCAATCTACTAGATATTGCATCAGTTGGACAGTGACATCTAGTGGATTTAAAGTGTTAAATGCAGAGGTAATTATAGTTCACCGAAACATTTTCTAAGTTTTAAAGGTATGCAGTTGAGTGTTCTGTGTGGTTAAAAGCAATTGTTATTACAGTACTTTTGTTTACAGTGGTTACTGACACTAAGTTTCCTGGTTGAGTTCATTGAAATTAAAAATGTGAGTTAATACAATGAAGGAGATTGTTTAATGAATAGAAACTCAAAATATTATGTTAGCTGAACCACATGAAGATCATTTGACAAAAGATAATATAATAAAGATATATATATATATATATATATATATATATATATATATATATATATATATATATATATATATATATATATATATATATATATATATATATATATATATATATATATATATATATATATATATATATATATTCCTAATTTAATAGAATATTGCAGTGTTTTATTATACATTATTTATCCATGCACATCACAATGCCCTCATACTCTTTAATCAAAGTAACTTCCTCTAGGAAACAGGTTGTTGGATGTTCGTTACTACTTGTTTCAGAATGTTTAGAGAACATTCAAAAGTAACCATCCCATAATGTAAAGTCTACAACCCATCACTCACATGAGATCACAGCAAGCAAACCACAACCACCCAATCAGTTCAATCAATCAAAATCAAGTCCCGCCCTACATTTTTTTATTTTCTTGTTCGAGAAGCCGTTTCACTCTGATGTATCACAAAAGGGAAGAAAATAGCATCGCAACTTTTGTTCCATGACAATTTTATTTAGCTATTATAGGAGAAAGACACCAACATTGACAGCAAAGACAAATTACATTTAACCTACTCTGACAGTGGGAGTTCTTTATATTTACCAATTCGTATTGACGGCTTAAGAAGTGATAGACAGTTCAGTCAGGTCCATTTAAGTCAAAAACACCATAGACAAACTTTTAGTCAACTTTTTGATTGGCTTATTAAATATGATGTGCTAGATTTTCATTTGGCAATATGGCTTCTAAATTCCCCATCCTTTTCATGAGCTCCATGAAAAGCCAAGACAAGGAACAACAGCAGCTT
Source organism: Gobio gobio (assembly GCF_949357685.1). Classification (NCBI taxonomy): domain Eukaryota; kingdom Metazoa; phylum Chordata; class Actinopteri; order Cypriniformes; family Gobionidae; genus Gobio; species Gobio gobio. The sequence continues at coordinate 41,599,788 of NC_137105.1, read as the reverse complement.
CTGGGGACAACCTCAGATTTTTTAAACTGAGAGGGCAGCGTAAATCCCCCATTGAGAACAGAGCATGCATCAATGACAACAGAATGACATTGATTAAGTTAAACACAATTTAAGGAGGAGCTGGGGTGGAGGTGGGTTACAAAGCAGCGTGCAGTGGAAGCAGCCAAGCAGGCAGACGGAACATAAGCTGCGCTTAAGTAAGGCGCCCTGTTTGAGAGTTGCCAATTGAGTGCATAGGAATCGGATCAGCTGAAATGGGCGGGGTTGGAATTTTGCCAATCAACTAATAGCAGAGCTTGACTACGTGGCCTGCCTGAACTAACACAGAATGCTTGATTTTGTTAATAAAGCCTGCATTATTAAACATACATGCATATCAGAACATTTAAATAATTGCCTTTATTTTCAGAGCTTTCAAAAAGAAAGAAGTGTATTGACTTTGTCAGACCCGATAGTTTCACCCATCATTTATTCCTATTTCCTACAAGACACATCTTCTTACAGCCAGGGGCGCTGCTAGCAATTTTGGGCCCTATGAAAGAATATGATGTTGGGCCCTCTACCACACCAACCTGGCTATCCAAAATCTGTCTGCAATTTAATAATACTGACCATTTAAGCTCTGCTTGCTCAACCCAGAATGCCCCAATTGGCTGATGAAACATTGATTAAAATTAAGATACAATTTCTACAAAACAAAACTTAATGAAGTGGTCACAATCATGTCTGACCCACTCAATGTCTCCTGGCATTGCGCATCTTATGTGTCCTATCTCAGGCTGTTCACTTTTCATAATCGAAACAGATTGACAACATGGACATAAAAAATAACATTATAATATTTCAACATAAATATAAAAATAAATACCTTAATGGCTGCAACAATTAAAGTACAGAGAAACTTCATGTCGGAGTGGGATTTGAGCGTGAGCAGTTCATCAGTGGAGCGTTTTGCTGGATTTTGCCGGAAATGCAGAAATAAGCCATCTTTTTTTATATTTGTAACTCTTTGGTAGATTATACATTTATAATACATTACTACTAGTACTGTTACTACTAATAAACCAATCTCTGGGGGCCCCAAAAGTGTGTGGGCCCTTAGAATCGCCCTAACTTTCCCCCCCTTAGCGGCGCCCCTGCTTACAGCTGCTTCACCCTTGAATTCAATTCAGTCCCTCCAAGCCTACATTCAAATAAAGCTAAAACACTGTACACTGAGAGATAAAATATATACACCTTTTCACATTTTATTTTACCAGTGTTTTTAGAATTTAACAGGTTTTCTCAACTGATTATACATAAAGTCAGTGTTCATCAACACATCCATCTGAACACCTTTGCTGCGTCCCAATTCTCCAACTTATATAAGTACTAAGTGTACTATTTTTGTGAAGAAAAAGTAGATACTTGTGTAGCAGAATTGTAGGCAAGCTTTGGGACATACTACTTCATCATCTTTAACAGACAGCTCTGTGGCTTAGGCCCTGTCCACACGAACACTGGTATTTTCAAAAGCGCAGCTTTTTCTACGTGGTTTGGTTCTTTGTCCACATGCAATTTTTTGAAAACTCCGGCCAGGGTGAAGATTTTTAGAAACTCCTATCCGCATTTATAGTTCTAATCGAATCCTCATCCAACACGCAATGGGTTGTGGGCAATATTAGCCATCAGAGTATGCACGGATCTACACTTCGAATTCTAAATAGTAGACCATCTGGAAATAGTAGACCATCTGGGTATCTTTGAAATACTAATTTCAACATACAACGATTTGTGAAATACTAATTATGGATAGTATGTGAATTGGGATGCACGGCTTGTGATGTTTTAAAAATGTTTTATTCTTGACCTTAGTGTTGGAGAACAGTGTAAATCAGTTGAGAAAAACATCACTGAGTTTTCTTAATAAATATTAAATATCATAATACTGATTGCGTATCACAGTTGATTAACATTAGCTATAGATGGAAAACTTTCCGGCATTCAGATGATTTTCCGTTTGACGAGTACTTTAGAGAAGAAGGAATGGGAGGACTCAGTGTCCTGTGTGCCTCTGGTTTCATTCAAACACCCTTTGATCCTACGCACATCTGAGCTTGAAAGGTTGGTCTTCAGGTTCAGGACAGCAAGAACATGCTTCTCACTATTGGAGAGTGACAACAAAGCTCATTGATGAGACACTGGAAGATTGATTTGAAGATTGATCCATTTTGCTAATGACATCATAACTAAAAATGTATGTTGTAAGATATCTATGGTTTCTGCCTCACCTAATATCAGGATGGTCTCTTGCCAGAGTTGCAATCTCAAGTTGCAAACTCCCAGGATCCTGCAGTCTTAGAATCTCTGATAATTTGGGCAGTATTTGACAGACCCACTCCTCTTTGGATCCCTAGAGAAGAAAATTATATTTGATTTAGGAAACTAATTCTATTTGTAAGACTGCTGAATTCGTTCCAATGAAGGTAACAGTAGCGGTTCGAAGGTGCGCATTCTGTCTTTTCAGCTGGGAAGAAGGGATTATTTCCAATTCATCTTTTATCTGACTCCATTTATCATAATATCTAGGGACTAGAGGGCAGGCTCCAGAAAGGAGTAGAATCTCGTTGAGCTCCATGTTAACGCCCAACTTTACAGCAGAAAAAAACATGTTTACAGCCTGGTACAAATTGTGGTTTTGGTCTATAGCCTACAGCTAATTTTGCCCTTCATGACAACTGTGAGTTTTTTTTTTTTTTTTTTTATAACTCATTCATTTTCATTATATAAAGCCTTAAAGTTCTGCATAATTAAGGGAGTGGCCACTTTGAGTGACAGGTGGACAGCCATTTATCTGCTGTCTGTTAGTCATCGCGTCACTTCAGCTCCGCCTACGTCCCGCCTCTTTGCCCATTTTCTGTTATCCGGGAGTGACGCGTGATGACGCGCTGCCTAGATGGCAACGGCCAGCTCAACCCTACTTTACGCTTCAAAACTGCTCTTCAGAATCCTATGGGTGACGTCACGTCCATATTTTTTTTTCAGTGATTCTACCATCTTAAAAATATATTTTACATTTTATATTTTAATTACGGCATATGCTTTCAGTGCAAAATGCTGAACAGTTAGTTCATGCGTTCATAACCTCAAGGCTAGATTATTGTAATTCTCTACTGGGTGATTGCCCTGCTCGCTTAATAAATAAACTGCAGCTGGTCCAAAACGCAGCAGCTTGAGTTCTTACTAGAACTAGGAAGTATGCCCATATTAGCACGGTTCTGTCAACACTGCACTGGCTCCCTGTTAAACATTGCATACATTCTAAAATCTTGCTTATTACTTACAAAGCACTAAATGGTTTAGCTCCCCAGTACTTGAACGAGCTCTTAATACATTTTACTCAATCACGTCTATTGCGGTCTCAAAGTTCTGTCCAGTTGATAATACCTAGAATATCAAAATCAACTGCAGGCGGTCAATCCTTTTCCTATTTAGTCTTCCTAGCATTGTTCGGGAAGCAGAAACAGTCTGTCAGTTTAAATCTAGACTAAAAACACATCTCTTTACTATGGCATACACATCAAAAGAAATTTCAATTAAATGATTGTTAGGCTGCATTAACTAGGTCATACAAGATGGATGAGAGATGAATCATTGTGTTTGTTTGATAAAGACATTTTTCGAGCCCTGTGGGACGAATCATTCTGGTAGCCGTTTCCCCACACACTTTCTAAACAATCCCTCATGTTGTACTGACAGGGGAGCCGAAGCTCATTAAATATTCAAAGCTTATCCCATCCTAGCCGCAGCCGTTTACTTACAAGTCTTCAGTGCAGCACGCCTATCAAAACCAAGCGTTTCTTGAGAGAGCCTCTAAACCAGGGCAGTAAATAGCCTATTACTTATTCATTATGAGCCTGGGGTAATAGCCTATTACTTATTCATCATATATTCACCCGAACGTCATAAGTTGACCTCAGACAACAGTATAAAAAAAATTAAAAAGCCAGTTCATGACCCCTTTAACTACATTATTTGCACATTTCACTGCTATATTCACCACCAAACATTGAAATGTAAATTTAAATACACAGATCAGGCAAAACATTATGATTATGATTATGATTATGATTATGATGATTATGACAGATGACATGAATAACACTTATCTCTTCCTCACGGCACCTGTTAGTGGGTGGAATATATTAGGCAGCAAGAGAAAATGTTGTCCTCAAAGTTGATGTGTTAGAAGCAGGAAAAATGGGCAAGCGTAAGGATTTGTGCGAGTTTGACGAGGGCCAAATTGTGATGGCTAGACGACTAGGTCAGAACATCTCCAAAACTGTAGCTCTTGTGGGGTGTTCCCAGTCTGCAGTGGTCAGTCTCTATCAAAAGTGGTCCAAGGAAGGAAAAGTGGTGAACCGGTGACAGGGTCATGGGCGGCCAAGGCTCATTGATGCACGTGGGGAGCTTGTCTGTTTGATTGGAGTACTGTACTGCTACTGTAGCTCAAATTGCTCAAGAAGATAATGCTGGTTCTGATAGAAAGGTGTCAGAATACTCAGTGCATCGCAGTTTGTTGCGTATGGGGCTACATAGTGGGCCCAACAGTGGGCACGTGAGCAATGGAAGAAGGTGGCCTGGTCTGATGAATCACGTTTTCTTTTATATCACGTGGATGGCCGTGTGCGTCGCTTACCTTGGGAACATGTGGTACCAGGATGTACTGGAAGAAGGCAAGCCAGCGGAGGCAGTGTGATGCTTTGGGCAATGTTCTGCTGGGAAACATTGGGTCCTGCCATCCATGTGGATGTTACTTTGACACTTTGTTGCAGACCTCTTTCATGGAAACGGTATTCCCTGGTGGTTATGGCCTCTTTCAGCAGGATAATGCGCCATGCCACAAAGAAAAAATGGTTCAGGAATGGTTTGAGGAGCACAACAACGAGTTTGAGGTGTTGACTTGGCCTCCAAATTCCCCAAGTCTCAATCCAATCTGTGGGATGTGCTGAACAAACAAGTCCGATCCATGGATGGTCCACCTCGCAAATTACAGGACTTAAAGGATCCACTGCTAACATCTTGGTGCCAGATAGAGATGAAACGGTATGGAAATTTCACATCACTATTATAGTGACCCAAATTATCACGGTTATCAATATTATCACGTTTTTTTTTCAAATGAGATGAAAGTGTTCAAAAAGAACAGATGCACACACTTAAAACATTTCAACAAGTTTTATATTTGAATAACAAATAAGTAAAGCAGCTCTATGCACTTTATTTAAGCTAGATTCTATTCTGTGGGATTTCCTTCTTTATAATGGCCGTCATCAATAGCAACACATAACTCATAAATAATAATTGTTTGGTGTAAATATAATCTCTAATATTATTTCTGTAAATATATTCTCAAGCAATATTCTCATCAGTGTTCAGCAATTATGCATTTTAATCTAGCATATTTTGTGTAAGAGCCCAAACAGTATCCTAGTGAAATAATGCATATTCATATTTTCATATGATTTGACTGTTTATTTTATTAAATATCAAAAGGTGTGCATCATACCTGACACCTAGATGAACAATTTACAGTCAGTTTTATGACTGTCATTCTCTACAAATGCTATTGAAGTTTGAAATGTGTATAAAGTTACCAATGTTGTATGTAACTTTAGAGACGGTCCCTAAATTCGACAACTTTATGCCAGTCATATCAGATGCGCTCTGGTTCTGCTGTGTTTGTTTGAAATTATTTTCGCTGCTGAAATAGAACAAAAACAGTCAACCACTGTATGATGAATGAATCTCCTGCGTAAGTTACATTGCACGTTTATCTCTGCTTCCAGTGCAGATTTCAGCGAGTGAGAGCAAGCTGAAGACATTGCATTCATAAACTCAATAGAAACACGTGTGATTGGTTATAATGCGCAATGCGATTATTATTTCCCAGACATAGTTTTGGTATTGAGGTCAAAGTCCACTTGCCTTGCGTTCGTAGTTTTGAAGTGTTCCCCCTATTACCGCGACTTTCTTCTGGCATGTTCTGCAGACAGGGTGGCATCTTCGATTAAGTTTCCCTTAGGACTTTTGTAAAAGCCAAAATATGACCACACCTCAGATTTGGTCCTTTTAGAAGGCTGAAAAATCTCCCGGCGCGGTCACTGCCTTCTGCCATTTCTTCTCATTCAAAAAACCTGCGCCAGACTGGTCAAGATTTACTGCGAGTTTTCAAAATCGTGATAATCACACGCAGTTTTAATGATAATTACATTTTTCACGATATTAAACGATATTACTAACCGTCACTAAATTTTATTGTGGTTTATCGTGAAACCGGTAATCGTTTCATCCCTGGTGCCAGATACCACAGAACACCTTCAATGGAATCAATGGCACCTTCAATAAATATAAAACATTTGTAACATTTAACATCCACTCCAATGTCGACCTACAATTCAGGGAACAAATGTAAATGAGAGAAATTGGTGGATCTAAAAAAATTATGAAAACCACATTTGTCACTATGAGCCAGGAATTCCAGTGGTTTTCCCAAATGGTTCCACAATGAAGAAGGCGAAGGATTGTGTTTACAAGCAAGAGCCAAGAGATTTTTTTTTCTCTTTTGATTTGTAATTTGAGCTTGCCATTTTAGAATGTGGATAATGAATGTGAATGCGTGTATGTGTGGGTCTGGATCTGATCTCACCACTTCGGCAAACACGGAGCAGATTTGACTGTTGTCGTGGCAGATGAACTCAGCAGCTGCTTCTTGCTGTTCTTTGTCCTTCAGTTTCAGTTTTCTCTTCATCACTCGTCTCACATACTCAACCATTACTTCTACATGCAGCTCGGCCAGCAGTTCCTATACACGCATACAGACACACAATCTTCAAATATATCTATACCTTTATCTTAAATTAGTGACCAATGTGAGATTATATGTCTATTACCATCATGTTATAGGACTATCAGAAACAATATTTTGCAGTATAAGTGGTTCTGACCTCTCGGCAGACAGGCTTTAGCTCTTTGAATTGATCTATGATATCCTCAAGTGCCTTCATCAGCTCCTCCACCACCTCACAATGTCCAGCAAACCAGGCTTGAGTCCACAGCTTACGGTACAGCGGCTGTACAGATAAAAAAGTCTGGTTATTTCCAAAATGTAAGATATAAGTCAAGATATTAATATGGAAACATGTTAGTGTATTATGTTATTTTCCCAGTAAGGACATGAAGGTATTGATCAGGGCAGTATCTCCAGGTAAACAAGTACTTGATTTTTCTTTTGTTCTTCACTAACCTTCAGTTCTGTGTGAATTCGACTGAGGAAGTATTTGTGACAGATGTCTTTGAGGTCTGCTAATGTGGACAGATGAGCGGTTCTAGTGTCTTCTGGGAAAAGATGTTCTGGTTTTTGAAGATAATCCCTGAGGATAGAGAAATAATGATTGAATGAATTATTTGTAGTAGACTGCATGTTTATGTTTAACAGAGAGCTACATTTTACATAAAATATAATATCAAAATTTGATTTGAATTATATAAAAATTCAAAAATGTATAATATAATACATTATACTATTGTCATTTATAATTATTTTTAAGTAAATAATTACATTATATTGTAAAAGCATATTTAAACAATTAAAGGTGCAGTAAGCAATTTCTGAGAAACACTTGATATTTTGCTGCTTTCAGGGAAGTCTGGGAAGTCTTGTTTAAGATGTCAGGTTTTCACTTTTGTTGGAGCAAGATGGCGGTGTACCTTCTCTCTTAAAGGGTTAGTTCACCCAAAAATTTAAATTAGACCATGATTTACTCACCCTCAACTTCAAGTCATCCTAGGTGTATCTGAGTTATATTAAAAATGTCCTGGCTCTTCCAAGTTTTATAATGGCAGTGTCTTGTCATTTTTGAAGTCCATAAAAGTGCATCTGATTTTATTCGCCTGAAAGAAGAATGCCATATACACCTAGGATGACTTGAGGGTGAGTAAATCAAGGTCTAATTTTCATTTTTGGGTGAACTAACCCTTTAATTAACTACACAAAAATACAGAAAGATTTTTTAACTCTTCTTCTATAAAATAAAGTACAAAGAATGTGCATCAGGTGTGTTTTGCTTAGCCAGTGTGTTTTAGGAAGCCAATGTAAACTTTATCGTTTGTTATATTACAATGCTATCATATTTTGTGCAGGCAATTGGCTTATTTTGCTGTAAATAAAAAAGCCTGACAATGTCACAGCTAAATTTCTATAAATATTGTGGTATTCCGCCATGTTTCTCACTGACACGCCCCCAACGCGTACAGATCGGGCCTCAAAGAAAATCCTGAGCTTCCCGCTGGTATTTATATCTTTGTGGTGGCGTTCATGTGCCTTCCACTAGCACATTTGAAATCGACACCCAAACACCCATATGAGAAACACCCCCAACATAAACATGAAATGCACAGGCAACCACTAACAGCTGCCGCATCATCCGACAGCTCGGCTTGTATGGACGAATCAGCTGTGATTAAACAACAACAGCATATCTTGGTTAAGTGACACAGCAAAAAAAATATTCTACTCACATATTGAGTGTAAACAAAGCAACCCCGGTTTCAGGCCTTCCCACTTTTTAACATCTCTTTAAAGCTTTTCCAATATTAACGCAGGTCCTAGCTCATGTCTGATCATAACCATTCTTCTTCCAATTCTATCCTTCTGACTTTTCCTCTTCGGTAATATCTCAGCCATGAGTGTACATGTGTATTCACCCCCTACTGCTGATTGGCTACAAGAGTGGTTTTAGTGCTCTGTGGATCAGTTCAATCCACTTTTATTTTTTCTTCGATTTACACAGCCAGGATTGTGTACAAAATAATTTTTTTCTGGCACACACACAGAACAGACATCTAGCAAAAATTCACAGAATTGTGTATTTAGGTGTGCGTTTCCTCAGAAATCGCTTACTGCACCTTTAAAAATATACATATTTTACAACTGCTGCCGTAAGGTAGAAAAATATTTAATCAAACTCACCTAAACAGGTGAATATTAATGAGAATAGCACTAAGAGTTTTAGGAATGTTTTCTTGTTTTCTTTTGAGAAGTTCCTCTAGACTTGTCTTATAGCTGCCATCGAAAGAAAAGGAGAGAGAACATGTCAGTCTTATTTTAATGCAATGAAAATGTGACAGTAAAATTGTGATAAAATAATTATCTACCTTAGACAAAAACTGTCCAGCTGGCATAGAAGACTCCAGGCTTTACTTTCGCTGCCCAAAAGTGTGTTGACCTCTCTCACAGTCCCATCAACAAGCTATGAAACAAAAGTGGTTACACTTCAATATGACTGACCACATAAAACGAAACCCAAATTTTGTTCTGGAAATAGGTCTGACTCTGTTTAATGATCCCAACATAACTAAATTAAGATGATGCGAGTAGAGCTCATAACCTACTGGTAAAAGATCTACAGCAAGGTTACTGTAGTAGTATCCATCCATGATCTCTGGTTCACTGCCATCACTCCATTTTTTTACTTCTTTCTCAAGAGCGTTGGATAACCACTGTCTGATCTCGTTCTAATGAGAGAAAACAAGCCACAGGAATTAGGCTACCCATACGGAAATGTAATATATGTACATACATGTCCCTTTATCCAAGTAGTGATGTCAATACATTGTCATTACAGTGGCAATACATTATCACATATACATCCTCACAATATATGAAGATATAGGTTTATACCATGTATGAAATATCCATAGAAGAATTATTATATCCCCCTGGGACCCACAAATAGACTTTTGTCCACTGTAGTGGACATTATATTTGAGTGAATTTCTCTGACATCATAACATGTCACATGTCACAGTCTGCAAGTCCTGTAAAGAGCACATTCGGGGCTTTGCAGAGATACCAAATGTTTGGAGGTTTCACCAGGGCAACAACTTCTTCTTGGTCTTTAAAAATGGCTGACATTACTGTTTAGCCCTCTTATGGAAATATGATAATATTTTTTAATTATAATTTAAATCTGATTAATTTTCAAATTGTTTGTTAAAAATCAACATCTCAGGAAAATGTTATGGGGTTTCTAATCAAAATATGACTTTCTGTTACATAACAGGGCATTGATTTCATAAATGACCACTGTAGTGGACGCCAAGACTTAAAGGGTTAGTTCACCCAAAAATGAAAATTCTGTCATTAATTCCTCACCCTCATGTCGTTCGACACCCGTAAGACCTCCGTTCATCTTCGGAACACAAATGAAGATATTTTTGTTGAAAGCTGATGGCTGAGAAAGGCTTCAGATAGGCCTCCATTGGCATTCAGTACATTTACACTCCCAAGACCCATAAAAGGCACATAAAACGTCGTTAAAAAGTCCATCTCACCACAGTGACTCTACAATAATTTTACGATGCGACGACAATAGTTTTTGTGCGCAAAAAAAAATCTAAATAACGACTATATTCAACCTCTTGTCTTCTGTGTGTGCCTCCACGACGCATGCGCGAGAATATGACGTAGTGCCGGGGTTGAATTAGTTTAGTTGAATAAGGTTGGATAGTGAATTATATTCACTCATGTATATTCACCGAACATTTTAATTGTGCTCAGTCAATCTATGAAGTCGAAGTGAAAAATCCATGTTGGCTGAACAAGTCCTACGTCCGAAAAACGGTATACGCATGCGCAAAATGCACTTGAAGAAAACCGTTCGTGTGGAGATTTCAAATGCGGAGCGATTTCAAATGCGCAAGCGGAGCCGAACCAGCAGGTGCTGATCACTGAAACAGACATTCCCAAGAGAATAGAGAGATATTCATCTCACAAAGACGTTGGTGAGTATTTAGCCCTGAAATTATTCTCCAGAGTTTTGCTTTATGACCGGGTATGAAGTTTAAAAGACATTTTGTAGAATCACGAGTTCATGCATTCATTGGTTTCATGAGTGTGTTCTCGTTTACCACATAATTATCTAATGGTAGCCTGTAGCCAATAGTTTTATTTTCCTCATCTTTTTCCTCGTCTTATATGTCTAAAACCTTTTATGGGTCTTGAGAGTTTAAAGTACATGTGCCAATGGAGGCCTTTCATTCTGAGCCATCGGATTTCAACTAAAATATCTTCATTTGTGTTCCGAAGATGAACGGAGGTCTTACGGGTGTCGAACGACATGAGGGTGAGTAATTAATGACAGAATTTTCATTTTTGGGTGAATTAACCCTTTAAGGCTCATTAACATACGCCCCCCATCTTTCCTGAAATGGCCTATCATTTGTGTGAATTTTAGGCGGGAGAAAATCTCTTGTCTTGGTTTACGACCCACTTTGCATGTTTTATGATGTATCAGAATTGGTACAGTTTTACTCCAAAGGGGCTAAACACACTAATGATGCAGCTCATAATCACATACTGTGCACCATTGATTAAGAAAAAGAGAGAGGAACATTTAGATACCAAACAAGCTTTGGCTTGAAAGTGACCCTAACATTACACACATCATGACTTTGTAGATTATAACAAAGGGACCAAACATGCACACGGGAATTTATACTCTACATTCTGGAATAGTTTCATTTTGAGGAAAATGAGGAGACTCCTCTGTCTGCGTGGGATGAGGCATGTGTTGATAGGGAGAGTGATTGTGTCCACCTTTGAAGTCACCAGGGCTCTTCGAGGGGTTGTCTGCTTTGCCTCGGCCAAGCCACAAGTGTGCCAACGATGGCCACTCACTGTAGACTAAGTGGCACCAGGACATTAATTTATATGCGGCTAAAAGCTTTGTGACGCTTAGAACAGAATCAACTCATCTTGATCCAGTCCAGAGACTCCAGATGCAACAAAAGCTTATAATCAATTATGTTGTCTAAATCGGAAGCTCCAGGTCGCATATAGCAGCAAATCGCCTACAGTAAATGGATGTCTCTTTTTCTGATGCACTACATGCATTTGTGCTGCTACTGACAACGGGACGAATAGATTTGGTAGCCTAAATCAGTGTAGACGGTACAACCCCAATTCAAGAAAATAAAATGCAATAAAATCAAGAATCTGTGATTTGTTCATTTTCTTGAAGGTTTATTTGTTGGAAAAAGTACAAAGGAAAAAAAGGGCTAATATTTTCACTGGCCAAATTAATTGTATTTTGTAAATATAAACAAATTTTGATTTTGGTGGCTGCAACACACTCCAAAAGGACAGATGCTAAATAAAACTGAAAAGATTACAGAATACAGTCCACAATTAGGAGAGATGGGACCAAGTCACACATGTGCAAGTCTCAAGTAAGTCTCAAGTCTGAACCTTCAAGTCTCAAGTAAGTCCCAAGTATTTTTTTCTTGGGCAAGTCAAGTCAAGTCAAGTCACAGGCTATCTCAAGTCAAGTCAAGTCAAGTCACAGGCTATCTCAAGTCAAGTCAAGTCAAGTCCTGTAGTAGGTCAAGTCAAGTCCAAGTCAAGTCAGCTTATTATTGTAATTTTACCTGCAGAATCTGATGTTAATAAAGTGAAAAGACAAGATATAAGTAACTGTCAGTAAATTACAATAATTTGGATTTGCATTGTAAATACTCATGTTCAGTAAAATACATCATGGAATCAAACTGATTTGTAACTTCGTAAAAATATTTATTTTTCACTTCTGCCAACAGTGTTTTAAATTTAAATGTAAAATGTTTTAAATTTTCAACATTAAGTCCATAAAACAAATAACAGCAAGGGTCTCCAACCTTTTTTCATTTGAGAACTACTTTTTAAAAATGAAAGTCACAGAGAGCTACTCATGTTATATAATACTTAAAACTCTTAAATAATGCATTATAATTCTCATATTAACAACTATCCAAACTGTTTTACACCTGAAAGAGTGTAGTAGTAGTTCCAGTAGTCGGTACCAATACCATAAAAATTTGACGGTACTCTGTACCAATTTTGGTACCACAGCAAATTATTTTATTTAACTATTTTTTAAAAATCAATGTTTATTATTTATGATGATAATCATAAGTAAATAATACATAAACATGTAAAGGCTGTATGCTGTTTAAAAGTAAACATTGTTTATAAATGAAAGATCAAGTGAAAAATAAGCAACCATTAATAATTATATAATTAGTATTATTTATTTCATAATTATTATTATTAGTAGAGATGTATTATTATTACATAGAGACATAGCTAAATTTACTGTAGGCTACAATCTGTAGTCAATTTCTTCACGTTAAATCGAACTTTTATTTTGACGGGTTGCCGTGAATTGAATACCTTTGAGTGTCTGTGTTCATGATATGACAGTGGGTGCGCGCCTCAATCAGCTCCCTAGTTCAGTCCCATTGACTTGTGTCCTGATCAGTGCCCTGACTACTGAACCAGGAGCTGAATGAGACGCACCCAGTTTTCTCAAATGAAACGGTACATTCTCATGAAGTGACGGTTTATGCTTTCGTGTCGGCAGAGACTACAAGAGCGAGTGCGCGCGCGCGGCGCCTGTCATCCACACAGACGCAGAACATGCAGGAGCATTTTGCAGTTTAATATTTACAGACACTAGTATATATTCGCTTCAGTCTGGAGCCCTGCGTTTAAATAAACTCGGAAGCGACTGAACGCAGCTGCTACGGTGAGCTATTTTTAGAACAGACCCGCGGTCAACTCATGTGGTCCTTGCGGGCAACCTGGTGCCAGCGGGCGGGCACCATGTTGGTGACCCCTGGTCTAGTGGCTACTTTAGCTATTATTACATCAGCTAACTACCAACTAACCAGATAACATTAACAAATTGACAAGCACTTACTGGGCAGAATGGCTCTTCAAATGACGGACGAAATTGGAGGTTGTCGTCTGGCTGTCTGTGATTTTTATGTTGCATGTCTTGCAACGCTGTTCGTCTTTTGCCATCTTGCGAATAATTGCTGAAGCCGAAAGCGATGACCCTCGGTACCCCTCCGGCTGACATGTTGATGTGATATCTGATCTAAGTGGGCGTGGTGTGCGTACGAGAGGGCATGACTGATGATAGTGTCGTGATCCAGTCATGACAACGCTATTCTCAGCCTGCGCTCCAGCTGGGTCAACTTTATTTAAAAAAATAATTTATATATTTTATATTCAAACTGAAAACATGATGTGATTAACACTCAAGTCATTCAAGTCATCGTGTCTCAAGTCAAGTCAAGTCCAGAATCTTTAACTTCCAAGTCCGAGTCAAGTCTCAAGTATTTAATTTTTGGTCAAGTCAAGTCACAAGTCATAAAAATAGCGACTCGAGTCGACTCAGGTCCAAGTCACCAAGTCACAAGTCCCCATGTCTGACAATTAGCAATTGAATTAGTAATAGGTGAGGGTATCGTGATTGGGTATACATTCACCAAAGGCTCAGACTTTGCAAGCAAAGATGGGTCATGCCTTATCACTTTGTGCCAAATATCATGAGAGAATTGTCAAACATTTCAAAAATCACATTTCCCAATGCAAGATTGCAAAGTATTCAGATCTTTCACCATCTATATTGTAGAAAGATTCATGAATCCAGAGAAATCTCAGTAAATGTAGGGCAAGGCAGGTGTGGCGGAGGGGGCGTGGTTCTGCGAAGTCTGTAGCGGGAGCGAGGAACTGCGGAGACGAGCGGTGAGTAAGTAGGTCAAGTGCAGATCACTAACACCTGTGTCTCATTCCAGTAATTGGTGTGGAGAGACTGTAAAAGCCACTGTTTGGAGAGAGAGAGGAGAGAAAGTTGATGACTGGGACTGCAGACACTGACTGGGAGACACGTGTGAAAGATATTGAGTTTGAATTGCAACGTTACATGTTTTGAGTGGAAAATTGTTGAGTTCTGAACGCGCTGAGCGCTTGACAGTTTTGAGGATCGTGAGATCAAATAAAGTGCAGTCCCAGTTACGCCGACCCCGTCTTCTTCCTTCCCGCATCTACACGAACATACATCACACTGGTGCCGAAACCCGGGAAGGGAGAAGAGTGCCGCCGCCATGCAGACCCCGCCAAAGACGCCGCTTGCGGACCTGGTTCAATCGCTCGCCGGTCTTCACCAACAGACCCATGAAGATCTGCTGGCCGTGAGGGCCGAACAAGACAAATGCTTTGAGGCCCTCATTCGGCCACCCCCCCATCTACCACCGACTCGGCCGCCACTATCCACCTCTCGAAGATGGGCTCCGAGGATGATCCGGAGGCATTCATCGACCTCTTCGAGAGGTCCGCCGAGTCCCGGGGGTGGCCCCGGTCGGACTGGCCAATGCGGCTCCTGCCGCTGTTGTCAGGAGAAGCGCAGGTATCCGCACACCAACTGCCAGTCCAGAATCTCCTGGACTATGAAGACCTGAAGCGTGCCATCTTGCAGCGGGTCGGCCGGATTCGCCGTGGGTCAGGGTCCGGAACCGCTGTCGCTGTTGCTCTGGGCTCCGGCCGACCCGCTGCAAGATGGCACGCTTCAGGTCTTCGACCCTTCACCTTCGCGCACCAGCTCTGGGACTCGTGCCACAAGTGGCTGATGGCCGACGGAGGCGGCGTCGAGGGAATCATCGACCGTGTGGTGCTGGAGCAGTTCATCGCGCGGCTTCCCCAGAAGACCGCGCAGTGGGTTCCCCTGGAACAGTCCCAGGACGAGTCGCTTAAAAATGCGTTCACGCAGGTCCGTTCCATCGACGGCCACCTCCTCCACCCTGACCAGCCGCTCTCTTATCCGTATATTTTTGTATTTTAAAAGATAGGTTGTATCGGGTGACCCAAGACGCCCAGACAAAGCAGGATACAACCCAGTTGTTAGTACCTAAAAGAGTAGGTTAGTACCTACTCATTCCAATCCGATGGCCGGGCATTTAGGACAAACGGCCTCATTCACGAGAATGTACGCAGGTGGTGTGCGTCTTGTCGTGAATGTCAGTTGGTGAATCTACCGGCCACCCCAAAAGCACCATTGTGCCCACTCCCGCTAGTGCAGGTCCCCTTCGAGAGAATTGGTATGGACCTCATTGGGCCATTAGAACGGTCAGCACGCGGGCATCGCTTTGCATTGGTTTTGGTGGACTATGCAACGCGATACCCGGAAGCAGTCCCGCTCCACACTATTTCGGCGAAAAGTGTTGCGAGCGCTCTGTTTTCCTTAATCTCCCGGGTGGGAATCCCGAAAGAGATTCTCACCGATCAAGGCACGGCGTTCATGTCACGAACGATTCGTGAACTTTACAAGTTGTTGGGCATTAAATCGATTCGCACCAGCGTCTATCACCCACAAACAGATGGTTTGGTGGAACGATTTAATCGCACGTTGAAATCCATGATTCGTAAGTTCGTTCACGAGGACGCCAAAAATTGGGATAAGTGGCTGGAACCTCTGTTGTTTGCTGTTCGCGAGGTCCCGCAAGCCTCCACGGGGTTTTCCCCCTTCGAGCTTCTCTATGGTCGCCAGCCTCGAAGGGTGCTGGATGTCCTTAGAGAGGTTTGGGAGGACGGACCTTCCGCGAGTAAAAATGAAATTCAGTATGTCCTGGACCTGAGAACAAAACTCCACACTTTGGGGCGGCTATCAATGGAGAATTTGTTACAGGCTCAGGACAGACAACGACAGCTGTACAACAGAGGGGCTAGGCTTCGTCAATTTGCACCGGGAGATAAGTTGCTTGTTTTACTCCCTACTTCCAGTTCTAAATTACTCGCAAAGTGGCAAGGACCCTTTGTGGTCACACGACGAGTCGGGGATCTCAACTATGAGGTAGTGCGCTCAGATAGGGAGGGAGCACGTCAAATATACCACCTCAACCTTTTAAAAAAATGGTCGGAGGCGGAGTCAGTGTTGCTTGCGACGGTGGTGAGCGGAGAAGATGATCTCGGGCCGGAGGTGGTTCAAAAGCCTCAATCACTCGCTCTGGCCCCGGAGGGGGATCATCTCTTCGGCGTCGCAGCTCACTGACGTTAAAACATTACAAGCAGAGTTGCTGACGTGTTCTCGCCCCTCCCTGGTCGCACTGACCTCATTCAACACCATGTTGAGACAGAGCCGGGTGTGGTGGTTCGCAGCCGGCCGTACCGTTTACCTGAACACAAGAAGAAAGTCGTTCAGACGGAATTAGAGGCTATGCTGGATATGGGGGTAATAGAAGAGTCCAGCAGCGATTGGGCAAGCCGATAGTTTTGGTCCCAAAACCTGACGGCTCGGTTCGGTTCTGCGTGGACTATAGAACAGTGAACGCGGTGTCGAAATTTGATGCGTACCCAATGCCAAGGGTGGACGAATTGCTTGATCGGCTTGGGACCGCTCGCTTTTATTTGACGCTGGACTTGACCAAGGGATATTGGCAGATCCCCTTGTCACCAATGTCAAAAGAAAAGACCGCTTTCACCACGTCATTTGGATTACACCAATTTGTCACCCTTCCTTTCGGCTTGTTCGGGGCTCCCGCGACCTTCCAGCGTCTGATGGACAGGATTCTCCGGCCGCATGCTGCATATGCTGCTGCGTACTTGGATGATATTATCATCTACAGTGCGGACTGGCAGCGGCATATGCAGCACCTGCGCTCTGTCCGGAAGTCGCTGAGAAGGGCGGGGCTCACGGCCAACCCAAAGAAGTGTGCAGTTGGGCGGGTGGAAGTAAGATATCTGGGCTTCCACTTGGGTCATGGACAAGTGCGTCCCCAAATTGACAAGACTGCATTCATTGCAACCTGCCCAAGGCCAAAGAACAAAAAGAATGCTAGACAGTTCCTGGGGTTCCTGGGAGCTCGCTAGCCCGCTGACTGATCTAACTAAAAAGGAGGTACCAGATACAGTTCAGTGGACGGAGCGGTGCCAGCAGGCTTTTACCCAGATAAAGGCTGCTCTGTGTGGTGGGCCGCTCCTACAGGCTCCTAATTTCTCTCTCCCTTTTTCCCTACAGACAGACGCCTCGGACAGGGGGCTGGGCGCAGTCCTGTCCCAGGAGGTGGAGGGTGAGGAGCGGCGGGTGCTGTACATCAGTCACAAGCTCTCTAAGAGAGAGACGATGTACAGCACCATAGAAAAGGTGCAGATCACTAACACCTGTGTCTCATTCCAGTAATTGGCGTGGAGAGACCGTAAAAGCTGCTGTTTGGAGAGAGAGAGGAGAGAGAGTTGACAACTGGGACTGCAGACACTGACTTGGAGACACGTGTGAAAGATATTGAGTTTGAATTGCAACGTTACATGTTTTGAGTGGAAAATTTATGAGTTCTGAACGCGCTGAGCACTTGACAGTTTTAAAGATTGTGAGATCAAATAAAGTGCAGTCCCAGTTACGCCGACCCCGTCTTCTTCCTTCCCGCATCTACACGAACATACATCACAGCAGGTATCTCAGACCTCAGCCCTCAGACGGCATTGCATGAAAAACCATCATGCTACTGTGTTAAATACAGCCACATGGACTCAGGAGATCTTTGGAAACCCGTTGTCACTTAACGGTCTGCTGCTGCATCAGAACAATTTGAATCTGTTACGCAAGGAGAAAGCTATACATCTGCTCAATGCAGAGATGCTGCCTAGTTCTCAGGCCCAAGCTCATCTTAGATGGTCTAAAAGACAGTGGAAATGTGTTCTGCGTTCAGACGGGTACACATTTCAGCTTGTTTTTGGGAAAAACGGGCATTGAGTTCTTAGTCCCAAAAATAAAAGGGACCACCCAGACTTTCATCAGCGACTCAAGTACATTTTTCAAGTATATGTACTTCATCACTGTTTTTCTTTGGAAAACTTTTACTTCACTCATTCCAAAGCGCAATGTTGCACTTTTTACTGAACGTCTCGGTTACGACTGTAACCTTAGTTCCCTGAATAGGGAACGAGACGCTGCGTCACCGCTTTGGGAACGCCCCTGCGTGATTGCGTCGTGAAGCACGTATGTCATCAGTCCAATAGAGAGACGGAACGTCATAGGCGGGTGACGTCATAGACCCGGAAGCTATAAAG
This sequence comes from Gobio gobio, assembly GCF_949357685.1. Lineage (NCBI taxonomy): Eukaryota > Metazoa > Chordata > Actinopteri > Cypriniformes > Gobionidae > Gobio > Gobio gobio. The sequence continues at coordinate 41,580,863 of NC_137105.1, read as the reverse complement.
CACACCGGCAAACACACGCCGTTAGCTTCTGAAGAAGGCCTGAAACAAGGCGCTTGCGGGCATGCGAGGAGTATGGCCGGGTGACGCAGCGTCTCGTTCCCTATTCAGGGAACTAAGGTTACAGTCGTAACCGAGACGTTCCCCTTCAAGGGAACTCGAGCTGCGTCACCGCTTTGGGAACGAGAATACCCACGTCCCCATGCGAGTCTGGATGCCCGCCTGTGCAAGCTACGAGGCGAGTACCCGAGACCCCGGAGTAGTATTAACGTCTAGCTCATAGAACCTGACAAAAGTATGCGGCGAGGACCACCCCGCCGCATCACACACTTCCTGCAGGGAGGCCCCTGCCAAGAGAGCTTGGGAAGCAGCCATACTCCTAGTGGAGTGGGACCGAACAGCCAAAGGAGAAGGCTGTCCGGCCGCCCCATAAGCCAGTGAGATAGCCTCGACTACCCACTTGCTCATCCTCTGCTTTGACACCGGACCCCCACGGGATGGAGGTCCGTAGCAAACAAACAACTGATCAGTTTTTCTCCACAGGGCAGCTCTGTGGATATAGGCGTCTAAGGCGCGAACTGGACAAAGCAGATTTAACTTTTCCTGGTCTGACGTCACAAAGGGAGGAGGACAGAAGGCCTGGAGCACAATAGGTCTCACAGGATTAGTGAGGACCTTAGGAATATACCCGGGCCTCGGAGAGAGAAAGGCCTTAGCCATACCCGGGGCAAACTCCAAGCACGAGGGTGCGACAGAGAGGGCTTGCAAGTCCCCAATTCTTTTAAGAGAAGAAATAGCAAGAAGAAAAATAGTTTTGAAAGTGAGAAATTTCTCAGGAACTTCCTCGAGCGGCTCGAAGGGAGCCTCGGAAAGGCCTCGAAGGACGATGGATAAGTCCCAGGCCGGCACCCTAGTGCGTGTCACAGGTCTCAGCCTCAAGGTTCCACGGAGGAAACGAGTTACTAGAGGGTGTCGCCCTAATGAAACACCACTCAAAGGAGTGTGGTAAGCAGCTATGGCCGCCACGTACACCTTTAGTGTGGAGGGGGCTAACCCAGCAGAGAATCTCTCCTGCAGGAACTCCAGCACCACGCTCGCAGGGCAGTTAACTGGATCCCGCAGGCGATCTCGACACCATAAGGTGAAGAGTCTCCACTTCAGGTAGTAAAGTTTCCTCGTAGAAGGAGCTCTGGAGTGTAGAATGGTCTCAACAACCTCAGTTGAGAGACCGGAACTTATGAGCTGGGTCCCCTCAGAGGCCAAGCCCACAGTTTCCACAACTCCGGGCGGGGGTGAACAAAAACTCCGCCCGCCTGAGAGAGAAGGTCCCTCCGGAACGGAATCTCCAGGGGAGAGCCGTCGAGGAGAGACACCAGATCCGAGAACCATACCCGGCCCGGCCAGAACGGGGCTACTAGAAGGAGACGGGCCCCGTCCCGGCGCACTCTCTCTAGAACTCCCGGAAGCAGAGCGATCGGGGGGAAAGCGTACAGGGGCAGCCTCGGCCACTCCTGTACCATCGCATCCAGTCCGAGAGGAGCTGGAGGCGACAGGGAGAACCACAGATGACAATGAGAGTTCTCGTGAGTGGCGAACAGGTCCACTTGGGCCCTGCCAAACTTCTCCCAAAGGAGCTCCACCACATCGGTGTGGAGTCTCCACTCCCCGGGCCTTGGCCCCTGCCTCGACAGGATGTCTGCTTCCACGTTCAACCGCCCAGGAATGTACATAGCCCTGACTGACAGCAATTTTCCCTGAGCCCAGAGGAGGATAAGGCGCGCCAGCTTGTATAAGCGACGAGACCTCAAACCCCCCTGATGGTTGATGTAGGAGACCACCGATGTGCTGTCTGTGCGTACAAGCACATGATGGCCCCTGAGATGCGGCAGGAAGTGCTTCAGAGCCTGAAACACCGCCAACATTTCCAGGCAATTTATATGCCATGAACGCTGGTGCTCCTGCCACAGACCCTGGGCCGAGCGACCACTCATGGTCGCCCCCCAGCCCGTCAGGGAGGCATCCGTGGTCAGAGAAGTACGCTGACACGGTGCCCCCAGCGACGGGCCCTGGGTCAGGAACCTGGGGTCCTTCCACATAACCAAGGTGCGGAGACACCGCCGCGTTGCCTTGATTACGCGAAAGGGGTTCCCCCTCGGGGAAAAACCCCTGGTCTTGAGCCACCACTGTAGCGGCCTCATGAACAGCAGGCCCGAAGGAATAACATTGGACGCGGCTGCCATCAGACCCAACAGTCTCTGAAACTGCTTTACAGTGAGCGGCTGGTCTAGCTTCACCCCTTTCACGGCTGAGAGGATTGACCCCACGCGAGGCTCCGACAGACGAGCCTGCATAGCGACCGAATCCCAACTCACCCCGAGATAAGTGATCTTCTGCACAGGAGAGAGAACACTCTTCTTGGAGTTGAGCCTCAGCCCCAACCTCCTCATATGCGCGAGAACAACATCTCGATGCTGAACCGCGAGACGCGCTGACTGTGCTAGTATCAGCCAGTCGTCGATGTAATTGAGGATGCGGATCCCCTGCAAACGCAAGGGGACCAGAGCAGCGTCCACACACTTCGTGAACGTGCGGGGTGAAAGGGCTAAACCGAAAGGAAGCACCCGATATTGGTACGCTTCTCCCCTGAAAGCGAACCTCAGGAACTTCCTGTGCTGCGGAAGGATGGAGACATGGAAATACGCATCTTTGAGATCTATCGTGACAAACCAGTCCTCGGACCTGATCTGAGACACGATCTGTTTGAGTGTCAGCATCCTGAACTTGAGCTTTGCCACGGCTCGGTTCAGGACGCGAAGATCCAAGATGGGGCGCAGCCCACCATCCTTCTTTGGCACTATGAAGTACCGGCTGTAAAAGCCTGACTCCCTGTCCGGGGGGGGAACCCTCTCTATAGCCCCCTTTTGCAGCAGAGTCTGTACTTCTTGAGTCATCACCAGAGCCTGCACCGGGTCCACCACAGTGGAGAGGACCCCGTTGAAGCTGGGGGGACGGCATCTGAACTGAATCGCGTACCCCAACTTTACACATCGCAGGACCCAACGAGATATGTGAGGCAGATTTTCCCACTCTGACACAAAATCTACTAAGGGAACCAGCCTCTCGAGGCTGGTCTCTGATGTACTCTGCACCGCGAGTGCAGCGCCCTGAAGCGGCGAACCGGCAGGGAACGACTGACTCAACGGCATAATTTCCCTCCGAAGAGGGTGCGGGCCATGCTCGAATGACCCGCGGGGCCCCTCCGCGCCCCGGCACTCGGGCGGGGTTGGCGGACTGACCCCGTGAGGGTACCGCGGACGCACGGGTACCGTGTACAGCGGTAAGCACCGTGCGTCCGCGGAGGGGACCACCCTCACTGTCCTGGGCCCAGAGGCGTCAGGACTTCTTTGACGCAGCCTTCCTCGCCACAATGACTGTCCTCAGATCAGCCCTGGGGTTAGAAGGCTGCGCCTGTGAGCGCCGCGCACCCGACGACCCTTTCTGCGGGGGTGTACGAGTGGCGACACTCACTCTTTGCTGCGCCCTGTGTGAGGAGCTCGTACTCGGCATCTGCTGCTCCCGCCCAGCAGCAGACGAGACCTGGGGCTTACGGGGAAGGAACTGCTTGAGCGCCGCTGCCTGCTTTTTCGCCTCCAGGAACCTGTCGGTAACCGTGGTGACAGCGTCACCGAACAGGCCCTCCGGAGACAGCGGCGCATCGAGCAAAAAACTCTTGTCCCTTTCCTTAATGTCCGTAAGATTAAGCCACAAATGTCTCTCCGTGGCCACTAGGGCTGCCATAGAACGGCCGACGCATCGGGCCGTCTCCTTGGTGGCACGGAGAGCGAGATCGGCAGTCGATCGAAGTTCATTAATAGTATCGACTCCGATCTCGTGGCTTTCCCCCAGGTCCCTTAGCAGATCAGCCTGATATGCCTGCACAATAGACATAGTGTGCAGACACGCGGCGGCTTGACCTGCTGCCGAATATGCTTTGCCCACAAACGATGATGTCACTTTCAGAGGTTTTGTGGGCAAAGTCGGAGCCTTTACGGTTGACGCAGACTCGGGTGACAGATGGCTCGCAAGCGTCTGTTCAACCCGAGGCAGCTGACCGTAACCGTGTCTCTTACACCCCGTGATATTACTATAAACAGACGTTTGCGGGGTGAAAATGCGTGCAGACACGGGCCGCTTCCAGGACCTCGACACCTCGGTGTGGAGGTCCGGGAAAAACGGCAGACTCCTTCGAGGAGGCTGAACAGAGTGCGCGGGGAGAAAGCGCTCGTCGAGTCTGCTTTTTACGGCAGCTCGCTCATGATGTTCGTGTGGCCAGTCAATGTGTAGTCTGGCCACCGCTCTGCTCAGCACCTCCATGAGCTCCTCACTTGCAGGGGAATGAAGTGACGAGTCTCCACCCCCTGCATCGATGCTACAGACATCAACCTCCTCGGAGGAAGATAGCTGCAGTATCGCGGCCGCTCCCCGGGCGGGAGAAGCCGCAGAGCGGGCTCCCGATCCCAGAGAGGCAGCGCTGGATCTGGCGGGTGAAGGAAGAGATAGGGCGGGGCCCGTCTCCATCCCCTCCGTCAGATCCTTTTGCGAACCCCACGACATGAGTCGCCGCTGAGCCTCAGCAGCAGCGGGACCCGTGCCGTGGGGAGCGCTAACCGGGACGCCCTCCTCGAAGAGCGCCCGGCGGGATCGCAGCACACGAAGAGGCAGAGCCTCACAATGCTCGCAGCCGGCACCCTCGAGTGCCGACTGCGCGTGCTGCTCTCCCAAACAAACAACGCACATCAAGTGTGTATCCCCGCTCGTGATGTAACGTGAGCAGGGAGGAACACACTGTCTGTAACGCTGTTCGCTCACTTTTCTCTTGTATCGATGTGGTGAATAGTGCAAACGTAACAAAACAGTCTGAACTCAGACACAACACAAAGACACTTGGACAGAATAACACAGAGCGCTTGTTGAAGGCAACAGAAGCTAACGGCGTGTGTTTGCCGGTGTGCTTTTTAGCTTCCGGGTCTATGACGTCACCCGCCTATGACGTTCCGTCTCTCTATTGGACTGATGACATACGTGCTTCACGACGCAATCACGCAGGGGCGTTCCCAAAGCGGTGACGCAGCTCGAGTTCCCTTGAAGGGGAACTACGTTTCATAAATAAAAGGGTTTCTTTTTACCTTTAAAACTTTTACTTCACAACATTCCAAAAAATAATATTGTACTTTTTACTGCACTACTATCACAAAATGTACCAGCTTTTCTGGAAATAGAGTTGTACTGTATAATGATCTGTTAGATTATGCAATTGTGTTATTCTGAAATAAAGTTTACTATTGATTTAACCATTTTCTAATATCGCCAGTCATGAATCACCTCTTTGTATGAGAAGTACTGTTCCTCTAATCTCTTAAGCTCTTCTTCGGGTAACAAAGGTCCAAGTGATGAATTGTTGATGTGCTCCTCTAGTTCTTTGTGCTTCAGTACATCGCTAAGAAAAACAATGTTAAAGAATATTAACATTTCTGAAAATGTTGTATAATTTATAATATAATTTTTGAAGTAATAGTCCATGATTTTGAAAATGCCAATTGGCCCTTACTTTGGGTAGTAATTGACAATCCAATTCAATATATAGAAGCAATCCTCAAAATCGCTACAGGATCTGGAGAGCTCTTGGAGTCTGGTGGAGAAGGTTTGATGGTAGAGTTGAGCATACTTTCTGCAGATGTCAAAGTCTGGTGGGTAACATTCTCTCAGATTTCGCACCACTCGGAGCAGGTCTTTTTGTACTAGTTTGCCCATTCGACACACCTCTCTCTTCAAGGAGGTAGAAAGCTGGTCTACCTTATTCTCCTTTTCATCTGGATTCTTCATTCGTTTCTCCACGACTGTCTGGAGTAGTATGTCATGCATCTGTCTGCACTTTGCAGGCCTCCATATTGGACGCTGATTCATAGACACTTCCGCCCAGCGTCTGTCCTGTGCCTCCTCTTGAAGTATTGAAGTCAAAGCACTCTTGAGTGTCTCCTGATTGTCGTCATTGAAAGAATCATTGATGGCCATCTTCAGTCGCAAAATAAAGGTCTCATGGTCTGTCTGCAACTTCTCCTCCTCTTCTTCTTCTGCCTTGGCCACTTCATTTAAACCAAAGACACGTTCCTCAGCTTCAACAAGCTGCTGCTGTGCTTTAGCCAGACGGTTCTGTTCAAGGTTCCCATTGAAATCCAGGTCCACTGCAGAATGTGAGAAGACAATTCTATTATAGTAACTTCATTTTTTCTGAAAATGGGCATGTTGATTGTTTTATTATACAGTTTGAAAACCCTTGTAAAATAGTTCCTTTAATTTTGAATAGCATACATGAAAAGAATGTTACCTGATGGAGTTTCATGGGATTTTGAATTCTTCTGGCGTTTCATGAAGTCAGGAATTTTAATTTTCCTTAACATTTTGATTGTTTGTTTCTGACTTCCCTCTTCAGGATCACCAGAGGAATCTGCTATGCCTATGCAATGACATCAAGGTCCACAATTAATGGAGTATTGAATAGACTTAAATTCAGCTTGACAAAGTCACCAATGCATATCACTGGAAACCGAACCCTCCTACTAGCGCTACACAGCTGCTGACCAACATGAGAGAGGTTCCACAATAGTGCAATATTAGCATTAGTAAAGCTAATGAGCACTATGCTGGTGTGGGTATTTCTGTTAAATGTTTATTCAAATCCAAGTATATTGTAGCAGAGCTTTTCAAAAATATGAACCTATTTGCTCCTATGACTTCTGTGTACCCAGTACAATAGTGCAATCTACAAACATAAAAGGTTGTTGATCTGTAAATGAAAATTAAGTATTAATTTCATAATGGAACATGTAGCAATGAAGACAACAAGATGACACATAAAAACAAAACAAACCAACAAAAACATGAACACCATCTTGTGGTATTTTACCTACCATCACCCTGTAGCCCAAGACTAGTTTTCCACTGAAGCTAAGCAGGGCTGAGCCTGGTCAGTACCTGGATGGGAGACCAACTGGGAAAACTAGGTTGCTGCTGGTAGAGGTGTTAGTGAGGCCAGCAGTGCTCACCCTGTTGTCTGTGTGGGTCCTAACAAACCAGTATAGTGATGGGGACACTATACTGTAACAAGCACCGTCCTTCAGATGAGACGTTAAAACGAGGTCCTGACTCTCTGTGGTCATTAAAAATCCCAGGATGTCCTTCGATAAAGAGTAGGGGTGTAACCCCGGCATCCTGGCCAAATTTGCCCATTGGCCCCTGTCCATCATGGCCTCCTAGTCATCCCCATATATATATATATATATGGCACCTGTTCAATTTCTCATTAATGCAATTATCTAATCAACCAATCACATGGCAGTTGCTTCAATGCATTTAGGGGTGTGGTCCTGGTCAAGACAATCTCCTGAACTCCAAACTGAATGTCAGAATGGGAAAGAAAGGTGATTTAAGCAATTTTGAGCGTGGCATGGTTGTTGGTGCCAGACGGGCCGGCCTGAGTATTTCACAATCTGCTCAGTTACTGGGATTTTCACGCACAACCATTTCTAGGGTTTACAAAGAATGTTGTGAAAAGGGAAAAACATCCAGTATGCGGCAGTCCTGTGGGCGAAAATGCCTTGTTGATCCTAGAGGTCAGAGGAGAATGGGCAGACTAATTCAAGCTGATAGAAGAGCAACTTTGACTGAAATAACCACTCGTTACAACCGAGGTATGCAGCAAAGCATTTGTGAAGCCACAACACACACAACCTTGAGGCAGATGGGCTACAACAGCAGAAGACCCCACCGGGTACCACTCATCTCCACTACAAATAGAAAAAAGAGGCTACAATTTGCACAAGCTCACAGTTGAAGACTGGAAAAATGTTGCCTGGTCTGATGAGTCTCGATTTCTGTTGAGACATTCAGATGGTAGAGTCAGAATTTGGCGTAAACAGAATGAGAACATGGATCCATCATGCCTTGTTACCACTGTGCAGGCTGGTGTAATAGTGTGGGGGATGTTTTCTTGGCACACTTTAGGCCCCTTAGTGACAATTGGGCATCGTTTAAATGCCACGGCCTACCTGAGCATTGTTTCTGACCATGTCCATCCCTTTATGACCACCATGTACCCATCCTCTGATGGCTACTTCCAGCAGGATAATGCACCATGTCACAAAGCTCGAATCATTTCAAATTGGTTTCTTGAACATGACAATGAGTTCACTGTACTAAAATGGCCCCCACAGTCACCAGATCTCAACCCAATAGAGCATCTTTGGGATGTGGTGGAACGGGAGCTTCATGCCCTGGATGTGCATCCCACGAATCTCCATCAACTGCAAGATGCTATCCTATCAATATGGGCCAACATTTCTAAAGAATGCTTTCAGCACCTTGTTGAATCAATGCCACGTAGACAGGCAGTTCTGAAGGCGAACTCTGAAGGTCAAACACAGTATTATTATGGTGTTCCTAATAATCCTTTAGGTGAGTGTATATATATATACTGATTGGCTTCATCACTCTGTCTCCTCTCCACCATAAGCTGGTGTGTGGTGGGCGTTCTGGCGCAATATTGCTGCCATCGCATCATCCAGGTGGTGCTGCACATTGGTGGTGGTTGAGGAGATTCCCCCCTTCTATGTAAAGCACTTTGAGTGCCTAGAAAAGCGCTATATAAATGTAACAAATTATTATTATTATTATTATTATTATTATTACCTAACAGTGTTTAGGGGTTGAGAGCATCTTGAAATTTTTCATTCTTAAGGTGTGTCGTAAAGTTTTCTCATTTTAATAGTTTGTGGTATTTTAAGTTTGTGCTTTTTTTCTGACATTGTGCTTTGGGATCTTCATCACTTCTGATTTCTTCACTAAGCTCAAGGTCTCCCTTAAGGAAATGTAATATTTTTATATTATTTATATTTTTAGGTTTTTTTTGTAATATTTTTTTTGTAATATTTTTTAGTAATATTTTTTCAGTGTTTTAAGTTTTTTAATTGTTTACTTTTTATTATAGTTCTATTTTATCATTTTTAATTACTTACTCCTGCTAAACTCTGCTGTGGACTGGCATAATGTGGATTTACCATCCTTTCACACGTATCACCATTGTTTGGACTATCTTGGCATCAGTGTTCCACTCAGCGACCTCGCTGTTCCTGTATACAGTGACTGAACTTCATCGGCAGTTGAACCCCCGCCTTCACTCTACCTGTATCAGGACATTGTTCATCGTCCTCGTCCGAAATACATCCATCGCGGGTCTCGACGAGGTTTCAGCTATGATGACTCGAAGGCTATACGATCTTTTTGGACCTCGGCTCCCCGTGCAGCAAGGAAAACACGGCGGACTGTTGATCAGGGCGCGCTAACTAGCGTAGCCAGATCGACTAACAATACTTCTCCGCTGGGAAATGTACTCAAAGTGGGACTTTTCAACATCCGTTCACTATCAATCAAGGGTCTCCTCATCAATGACATCATCGTTGAACGTAAGTTTGACTTCTTCTGCTTGGTTGAGACCTGGCAGCAAGAAAATGACTTCTTAGAGTTGAACCACGCGTGCCCTCCTGGGTTTGTTTACATCTCACAGCCTCGTATATCCAAACGTGGAGGAGGTCTCGCGATACTACACAAATCGATCTGTAAAGCATCTCCGCTGTCTGTTCCAGTGCATGCTTCCTTTGAATCAGCTGCTTTACTTATCAGCGGTCCAACACCTACAGTATTGGCTGTTATCTATCGACCTCCGAAATACTGCAATACTTTTTTAGATTAATTTGGTGCATTCTTAACCTTTCTATGTACACTTTCACCTAACATTATTCTACTGGGTGATTTTAACATTCATGTGGACAATGCCACTAACCCACTTACAAGGGATTTCATTTCCTGCCTTGACAGTTTTGGTCTTCAGCAATATGTGGATTTTCCCACCCACTCTAAAGGCCACACTCTGGACCTCGTTTGCTGTTCAGGCATTACACCAATGGACTGTACTGCAGTTCCAATGCCTATATCTGACCATAAAATGCTTTCTCTTAATGTAAAGATTACACTCTCCAAATCCAGACAACAACGCTTGATGACATTTCGGAATATAAAAAATATCAACCCATCAGTCTTGTCTGCTGCAATCACTGATCTTCCACTCAGTGACCATCTCACTTCTCCTGACGATTTGGTCTCTTTTTATAACACTGAATTACAGCAGCTTCTTGATACTCTTGCACCTCTTAAAACGCGAACTGTATCATTCACTCACTCTGCGCCTTGGTTTACTCCTGAACTTCGCCAGCTCAAAACTAGAGGCCGGCGGCTGGAACGTCTTTATAAACGAACTGGACTTAAGGTACACAGAGAATTGTATAGTGAACATCTTCATCTCTATAAAGATGCTCTTTCTGCTGCAAAAAATGACTTTTATTCACATTTAATTGAGTCTGGAGATGGTAACACTAAAGCCTTCCACTGTAAATCGTATTTTGAAACCACCTGACACACTTCCTGCACATCTGTACTGCACTGCTCACTGTGAAAGATTTATGTCCTTTTTTAATGACAAAATAACCGCCATACATCAAAAGTTGGCCTCTTTGGCTACCCATTCACCATACATTGTCACAATTGATTCTTCCCTTACTTTTCTTTCTTCTTTTATCTTGCCATCTGAACAAGATATTTCCCATCTTATTCATAAATCTAAATCTTCCACATGTTCACTTGATCCTATACCTACTAATTTGGTAAAGGACTGTTATTCTTTTCTTTCTTCTCTTATAACTCGCATTATTCATTCCTCTCTTAGTTCCGGTATTGTTCCATCATCTTTCAAAAAAGCTGCTATAATTCCAATCCTTAAGAAACCTGGTGCAGACCCTAACAATTTAGATAATTTCCGTCCCATTTCTAATCTTCCTTTTATTTCTAAAATTCTTGAAAAAACAGTGGCAGCACAGATCCATGCACACCTTTGTAATAATAACTTATACGAGTGCTTTCAGTCAGGGTTTCGTCCTAAGCATAGTACAGAAACCGCCTTACTGAGAGTACTAACAATCTGTTAATGGCGGCTGATGGCGGGTCTTTATCTATTCTTGTTTTGCTGGACTTAAGTGCTGCCTTTGATACCATTTCACACAATATTCTGTTGAATCGTTTAACTGCTATTGGTATCAATGGTATTCCTTATGCCTGGTTCACGTCTTACCTTTCAAACCGAACACAGTTTGTACAACTAAATAATTTTCAATCCCAACCTTCTTCTGTTAGTTGTGGTGTCCCCCAAGGTTCTGTCCTAGGTCCCCTATTGTTCCTAATTTATCTCATCCCGCTTGGTAATATTTTCTCCAAATTTGGTCTTAAATTCCACTGTTATGCTGATGATACACAGCTTTACGTATCCACACACCCTGATTCCATTCTTCCGCCGGCCTGTCTCACCAACTGCCTCCAGGAAATAACAGTCTGGTTTTCTGCCAACTTTCTCAAACTGAATGGCAGTAAAACTGAAGTACTCCTCATAGGCACTAATTCTATTCTGTCCAGGTCCGGCAATTTTGCATTATCCATTGACGGTTCCTCCGTTTTTCCTTCCCGTCAGGTTAGGAACTTGGGAGTCATCTTTGACAGCACCCTTTCATTTGAAGCACACATTAATAACATAACCAGGTCTTGTTATTTTCATCTCCGTAATGTTTCTCGCCTCCGTCCATTTCTCACTCCGCATAGTTCTGCTATTCTTGTTCATTCGCTTATCACCTCTCGCATTGATTACTGTAATTCTCTTTTATCTGGTTTACCACACAAATCTCTTCATAAACTTCAACTTATTCAAAATTCTGCTGCACGAATAATAACCCGGACTCCATCAGTTCAACTTATTACTCCATCACTTCAGCAGCTTCACTGGCTTCCTATCAAATCCCGGATTGAATTTAAAATTCTTCTCCTCACTTACAAATCTCTTCATAACCTTGCTCCATCCTACCTTTCAGCTCTCTTACAGCCCTACACCCCTTCTCGAACTCTTCACTCTTCCTCATTGGGTCTTCTCCATGCACCCCCGGCTCGTTTAACCACTATGGGTCATCGGGCTTTTAGCCGTGCTTCTCCTCGCCTCTGGAACTCTCTCCCAGTCAGCATCCGCAATTCTGATTCATTACCTCAATTTAAAACCAGACTTGAAACCCATTTATTTAGACTAGCTTTTCCTTCGTGATCACTGTGTGCACTCACTTTTAGCACTTTGTGTTTGTGATGGTCATGTTTGTAAATGTTGATTTCTTTATGGTTTATTGGTATTGGTCTTTACTGTTCATTTTTTATTGTATTTTTGTAATTTATTTTTATTATTGCTACTTTGATGTGTGGTGACCTTGAGTGTTCTGAAAGGCGCCTTAAATAAAATTAATTATTATTATTATTATTAATTATTAATATATGTACACATATGTCACAAACACGCCAGGCTCCACCTTCACCCAATCACAGCACACTCCCTCTCCTGAGTATTAATCATGCACACCTGCACCTCATCAGCACGGCAATCACCTCCAGCACGAAAGACACACTCTCACACCCAGTCTTTGTCCGGTCTCGTTTGCATCAAGACTAACCTCTATGCTTACCTCTAGAACTACCAAGCTACTTACCTGTCTCCTGTGTTATCTCCAAGTCTCCCTTGTTGTTCCTTGTCTTCTGTGATTACTCCCAAGTCTCCTCCGCTCCAGTGTGTCTCCAACTCATTTCCATCTGCAAGTATAAGGACATTGTCATCCAGCTATCCACCTCAGCATCCTGGCATTACCATGTTCACTCACCTGCACTGCCGATCACTCATCTGGTTGTTCAAATAAACATTCCATTACCTGCATCCTTGTCTCTGTCACTTCTGTGTTGTAACAGAAGACCGGACCACAACCGCTGAGCACCAGTATGAGCACCCGGGATCCTTTCCAAGAGCTCGTGAATGCTGTACGCCGAGCACTTCCTTCCACCCAACCAGCACCTCCTCCAGCATCCACTTCTGCACACACCGCCGCCTCTCCTTCACCACCAGTGTATGCCTGTCCCATGGCCAGACCGGCGCCCTTCTCTGGGGTGCCCAGAGTCTGTTTATATTGTGGCTCCTCCGAGCACTTCATCTCCAAGTGCCCGATTCGTCCTACTCGTCCCATGGTGAGTGCAATACTTCCTTCGATAAATAAAATGAAGCCACTCACTACTATTGTGAACCTAACTGCTGCTGGTGTCACCCTTCCAGTTTGTGCCCCTTCTGGGTAAGTCAGTGCCCCGTGGGAAGATTTATCCCCTGTCACATCCGGAGGAGAAGGCCATGGAGGAATACATCAAGGAGACACTGGATCAAGGTTACATCCACCCGTCTACTTCCCCTGCTGCTTCCAGCTTCTTTTTTGTGGCTAAGAAGGACGGAGGCTTGCGGCCTTGTATTGACTACCAAGCCCTCAAGAATCACTGTCAAGTTACGTTATACCCCCTTCCTCTTGTCCCCGCTGCGCTGGAACATCTCCGTGGTGCCACTGTCTTCTCCACGTTGGACCTCCACTGCGCTTACAACCTCATCCGGATATGTGAGAGGAATGAGTGGAAGACGGCCTTCGTGACCACTACTGGACACTACGTGTATCTTGTCATGCCATATGGACTGGCCAACGCCCCCTCCATATTCCAGGACTTCATCCATGAGGTACTCCGGGAGTTCCTCCACAAGTCAGTTCTGGTCTATATTAATGACATCCTGATTTACTCCCGGAGTACCATCGCCACCACGTTGCGGAGGTCCTGAAACGCTTGAGAGAGTTCCAGTTATTCCTGAAGGCAAAGAAGTGTTCGTTCCACCAATCCTCAATGCAGTTCCTTGGCTATAATATCGATAGCAGTGGCATCCGGATGGACGAGGGGAAGGTGGAATCCATCCGTAACTGGCCCACACCCACAACCATCAATGAACTCCAAAGATTTCCCAGATTCGCCAATTTCTACTGCCGTTTCATCCAGAACTACAGCACCATCTCCAGTCCACTTACTCCCCTCCTTCGTAACAAGCTCAAGTCTCTGTCCTGGACACCTGCTGCCACCCAAGCCTTCGAGACCCTCAAGCAAGCCTTCACCACCGCTCCCCTCCTTGTTCATCCTGATCCTGAGAAGCCCTTTGTCATCGAGATTGACTCTTCGACCACAGGAGTGGGAGCGGTCTTGTCCCAGCAGCAGGGGAATCCTAGTGGACTCCATCCATGCGCCTTCTCCAGCAAACTCAACCCGGTGGAGGTCAATTACGACATCTGCAACAGGGAGCTGTTAGCCATCAAGCTGGCTCTTGAGGAGTGGAGGCATTGGTTGGAGGGCTCCCAACATCCATTCCTGGTTTTGATGGACCACAAGAATCTAGAGTACCTAAGAGACGCCAAGCGACTAAACCCATGACAGGCACGATGGGCATTGTTCTTTACTCGCTTCAACTTCACCGTTGCTTACCGTCCTGGTTCTAAGAATATTAAGGCGGACGCTTTATTCCGTCTCCATAGTCCTGAAGAGAAGGCAGAAGAGCCAGAACACATTCTGCCTGAGAACATTTTCATAAGCCCCATCACCTTGTCTGAGGAAACTCTGCCCTCCTTCAATGTCTCGACCAACGCTCCGCCAGGTTGCCCACCAGGTCTGCTCTACATTACCCGGACACTGCGCACTCCTCTAATACACACTTCCCACACATCACTGGCCACTGGCCACCCTGGGGTCAATGAAACCCTCTCGCTGCTAAAAGAGCACTTATGGTGGCCGAATATGGCAGCTGACGTTAGAAGGTACGTGACAGGTTGCAAGGCATGCGCCATCTCGAAAAGCCCTCGACATTTTCCCTCCGGTAAGAATATGAAAGAATGTTTGGCGAAACAGTCATGCATTTAAGGGTTAAAGAATCAATCATAGCTACAAGCTAAGAAAGAGTTATTCTGTGGCCACAGAAAATATCCTTTCTGAAGAGTTGATAGACAATCAGTACTGAATGTTCACTGGTCTTGCGGAAGAACATTGCAGCCGGAGCTACTTCTCTCTGTTTATGTCTATAGCGAGTCACGCAGGGACTGTGCTCCTCCTCAGCGGTTCCCACCAGACCAGCCTGAAATAGTCCCAATATAAACACTTATTATAAGTGTACATAATGATTCAGAGTAAGACAAAAACACGGTTTGGAAAATGGATTCATGTTGTACATTCTAATTATATAAGTTTTGTAAATCTCGAACACAAAAAAAGTTACGGACAGCCACTTTAAGTTAATTCGGTTAACTGATCCATATATTTATAATTAATTATAACGAGTTATGAATAATTATTAATATTTCCCCTTTGAGCTAATTTGTTACAATACTATAGAAGAACAACTGGTAAATAAATGAGCAAATAAAAAACAGAAACAAGGGCTGTCCAGTCCCAACTTAGTTGCACTGTCAGAATATAAAAAAATTAAGTTGACACTTCTTAAAGATGTAGTTAATTTAAACAAACAAAAAAACCTCTGTGGCAAATTACTCAACATTATGTGTCAAATATTCAGGAAAAGTGTTACGTGATTTTTTGAGCGAAAATTATAAATGTAAATATTTCCATTAGTGCCAGGCAATCAATTAATCGTGATCCATCACGAATCAAATCCAAAATAAAAGTTAGTGTTTACATAATATATGTGTGTGTACGGTGTATAATTATTATGTATATATAAATACACAAACATGCATGTATATATTTAAGAATATACAGTATATACATGCAAATATTTCTTAAATATATACATGCATGTGTGTGCATTTATATATACATAATAATTATACACCATACACGCACATATATTATTTAAACACAAACTTTTATTTTGGATGTGATTAATCGTGAGATTATCCAGCAATAATTTACACACACACACGCAAAGAGAGAGACACACAGAGCGAGAGTCTTTCACACCAATCAGAATCGTAGCGCTACATGTAAACCATATTCTTTGTATTTTCCAGTCAAAACAACAGAGTTTGTTTGGAATTACTAAGATTTTAAGAACAAGCAGAAAATATGCTGGTTTCTTCGGTAGTGGGCGGGACTAATGCGCAAATGGCAATCTCATAATTTTTTACAGAAACACTGAATGACCAACCATATCTTATGCACCACACACACACACACACACACACACAAACATATATATAATGAATGTCAAACGATTAATCACGATATATAAAAGTTTGTTTACATAATATATGTGCGTGTACTGTGTATAATTATTATGTGTATTTGAATACACACACATGTAAATGTATATATTTAATAAATATTTGCATGTACAGTATATATATATATATATATATATATATATATATATATATATATATATATATATATATATATATATATATATATATATATATATATATATATATATATAATTTATGCCCATAATAAATATAAAAAACATTTCTTGAATATATACATGCATGTGTGCGTATTTATTTACACATAATAATTATACACAGTACACACACATATATTATGTAATCACAAACTTTTATTTTGGATGTGATTAATCATGATTAATCGATTTGACAGCACTAATATAAATAAAATAGTATATCAGTCTGGCAAGTAAACTAAAAAATGTACTAGCCAATGGCGATTATGTTGCCAAGGCATGCGTAGAGGGTTCCTGAGGCCCATTGTTGAGCCATTCATCCATGACCATCACCTCATGTGGCAGTATGATAATGCACAGCCCCATGTTGCAAGGATCTGATTCTGTACACAATTCCTGGAAGCTGAAAACATCCCAGTTCTTGCATGGCCAGCATACTCACCGGACATGTCACCCATTGAGCATGTTTGGGATGCTCTGGATTGGCGTATATGACAGCATGTTCCAGTTCTTGCCAATATCCAGCAACTTCTCACAGCCATTGAAGAGGAGTGGACCAACATTCCACACGCTGTAAAAAATTGATAATGGAAATTGATAATTGCATATTGGCCCAATAAATGGCTTCCAAATAATTATTACCATGCAAAATGATGCATTGTACTAATCACAGCTTAAGGTCTCATCAAAATTAAAAATATACATTCACCAAACATATTTCATTGTGCTCAGTCAATCTATTAATGTCGAAGTGAAAAAATCCATGTTCAATGAAGTCCTACGTCCAAAAAATGGTATACCCATGCGCAAAATTCACCTGAGGAAAACCGTTTGTATGGAGATTTCATGCACGGGAGAGCGAGCAGGGCCGCACCAGCCGGTGCTGAAGACCGAATAAACACTCTCAAGAGAATAGAGATATTCATCGTCACAAAACGTTGGTGAGTATTGAGCACTGAAAATATTCTCCAAAGTTTTGCTTATGAACCGGTATGAACATTTAGAATCACGAGTTCATAAGCATTCATTGGTTTCATGAGTGTGTTCCCACAGTTACATAATTATCTGGTAGCCAATAGTTTTATTTTCCTCATGTCATATATGTCTAAAATAATAAGTAAATTAAAGGAACTGTATGTAAGAAATGTATCTCAATTAATCATAAAATGGCCCTGATATGTCACTAGACATTAAGAAATCATGTTAATTTCAAATACTTATATCACTGACAACAGTTGTCCGGCCAGGATATTGTCATTTTAAAAGTGAAGTTGCAGCCCTCAACTGATGTTGACATGTTGTGTTTTGGCCTGAAGCGCCACCCTCCACCTATCTACCAATCACGAAGTCAGTGTTTCGGCATCGGGGTTGCCAGTTACCACAGCTGCAGCTACAAACTTTTCGGATAAAAAATGTCTAACTTTACGGAACCTAAAAGACCTTGTTATGAATCAGAAAAATGTCGTGACAATGTCCGGAATAAAACAAGGATTTGTATAGGAGATGCCTTTGAAAGATGGAGACAGCTGAAAACGGATTAGTATTTGAAGACAGACGCCAACGTTGCTAGTTTCCTCCTGGACAGGTAAGGTTCATTTGGCTTACTATGTTTTTGAAATGGACATTTCAAATATTCATGACAGTCGAACAAAGTTATGCATGTTCGTGCAAAGTAACGTTAGGTTAGCGCATATGGAGGAGGTGGGTCATTGAATTGTCATTATGCTGAGACGCTGAGGAAAACAACATTAGCACGCCCATTATGGCAATAACGTTACCTCTGTAAAAATTATTCCTTATTCGTTCTTCGCATATATAGTGGACAACACATGCTGCAATTTGACCTGTATGACACATAGTGACTTAGGCTTGTGCTTGTACTTACGTTAATGACAGATACCTACCGTTACAAGTTAAGGCCTGTACACACCGGGACGAATATCGCACGCGCTTATCGCCAGCGTTTTTCGTGACGTTTTTCGGCGCGTCTTGAGTGTTCACACCCAAGCGATTTCCACTGGCGCTGCGCCGAGTGAACGTGCACATTCAGTAGATGCGCTCGCGGTACACAAGGTGGTGCTGCGGCACTTTAAGCCTCTGACACTCGCTTGTCACACAGAAGAAGAAGAGAGACAGTATTTACGTGCTTGCCAAAACCACAGACATATTATGTATATGGACAAAACCATTCACACACTTTTTGCTAACTGGCAAGCAGCATTAGCAGCCCATCTTCTTCTTTGTCTACTTACTACTTCTTCTTCATATCAATGTGTGCTCGGCAAGACCGATTTTGTGCTTGAGCGCCACCAAGTCGTGTTTTACTGTCACTTCAGCAGCTCCAGGCACGTGAACAAAAGCGCTGATCTCATTGGTCGGCCAGTTTTTAACGCGCCGCGTCAAAATAAAAAAACGAACCCGAGGCGTTTTTTTAAAAATGACGCTTTTACGCCTGGCGTTTTACGCGTCGGTGTGAACACTCACATTGGCGCCCATTGTTTAGTCACGAGGCGTTAATCGTCGGCGATAAACGCGCGCGAAAATCGTCCCGGTGTGAACAGGCCTTTAGACTAACAGCTAACTAACTGTTCTAACAATGTACTGTCTGTCACATATTATATATCTCCCCACTATCCTGCAGCAGTCCAGTGCTCGTCCTCATTAGCAGTGTTTTTCTCTTACTGATCATATTTTATACCTGTTGAGTTTACATTTTTAAATGAATTTGACTAAAAATTTAAATGATCGTTTGTGTGCACTGGTGCTTTTATTCCAGCCTTCTTAAGTAGAATGAATGCTCTGTACGTGCCTTAAATTAATGTAACGTTAACAATGTTAAATATTGGATTAATCTTAAACAGTGATGCACAGTAGAGGAAAATGACAGTCAACTAGGCCTACCTTGAATATTAATTAAACTTTTTGGGCATAAACATGTTTATAACATACAGTAAAATGACTGACAATGAAAAATGACAGAATAGTGATCAACAAGTTTAATACAAATAAATAAAGTTTCGTATTCGTCTCACACTTCAGCATCGCGATCATTAGTTTAGACCATGACTGACACCCTGGTGAAATAATGGCGTATGTTTACCAGCCGCTGCTTTCTCAGATCGGCTTGGGTGGATTAAAACTTCATGTTCAGTTGAGTTTGGAAAACTATGTACATAATAATCATCAGAATATCTCTTCTCCAGTCTCTGTCCGAATCCATTACCTGGAGGGTCCTCCCAAAATGGCGGAAGGGGGAGGATGCCGTGATATGTGGGGGCGGGGCGCTGTGTCGTGACGACATCTCCTAAAATATATCTGCCGACAGCGCCATTTGTTCAAATAATATTTAAAAAACATGACGGTTGTTAATGGCGACGCAAATAATTGTGAGTTATCTGCAGCAGCGAAGGATACACCTCATGCACACTCGCATTCGGAGTGTCCTTACTTTTCTGAAATGAGACAGCCTTGATGACGCATGCAGCCTTCAAATGCGACCTCTGGATGACGCAGCCTTTCGAAATGAGACGCAGCGTCTCGCATGCGCGCTCTTGCTCGCTCGCTGTAGATTGCGTTAGATTTTAACTAATTGGCGGGCATAAGGGAGCCGCTATCAGTAAGCGGGAGAATATGCCAGTCAATTGAATGGCCCAGTGGAAAATAATGAAAACCAGGACATTTCCATCACTTTATAAAAAACAGCCAGGACAGGTCTTGAAAACAGGGCATGTCCTGGGAAAACAGGACGTTTGGTCACCCTAAATCTATCGATGAGATTGAATGAATTACAGGGGTGTTGCCAAAAGGCTATAGGCTATGTATAAAATTACCCAGACCTCAAGAAAAACTTTAATTCCTGTTCACTTGCATTTAAAATAAAAAGATGATGTATGCATGTTGATCTGTCTTACCTTTCCTCGCTCTTCTAAGAAGCATTATCCTGTATTTAATGCTGTTGAAAGCAGCCCAAGTGTGTTCGGACTGTCTTCCAGCTTTCAGCTGTGTCTCTCTGTGTATGTGTGTGTGTGTGTGTGTGTGTATATGTGTGTGTGTGTGTGTGTGTGTGTGTGTGTGTGTGTGTGTGTGTGTGTGTGTGTGTGTGTGTGTGTGTGTGTGTGTGTGTGTGTGTGTGTGTGTGTGAGAGAGAGAGAGAGAGAGAGAGAGAGAGAGAGAGAGAGAGAGAGAGAGAGAGAGAGAGAGAGAGAGAGAGAGAGAGAGAGAGAGAGAGAGAGCGAGAGATAACCCATCACAGCTCATTCTATAGGCTGATGATGATGATGATGATGATGAGCTCCAAACTTCATGCGATCTAGTGGGAAATCTCGACTCAGAGAAAGACTTGATGTTCTGATTCTTTATGTTCTTGCTAAACATATATTTTAATTGTAGCCTAATCTTGAATGCTATAGTCAGCTTCATGGACTTCAATTATATAATGAATGCAAATAATAATATCCTAATTATTCTTATGACCTGACTCATGTATGAGTCTAAAAATAAAACAAGCATTGATAACAAGTGTCCCTTTTTGAGCAGTACGGGGTTGCCAAAATTACCCAAATTTGGTTGCTTTAATGCAGCATTTTAAAAAAAGAATGGGCACATTTTTTGGGTCTTTAGAAATTGCCTTTGAGATGTTCTATAGTAAGTAACATTACAATTATGCTATAAATGTAGGCTATTGAGAATTTGTGCTGCAATCTAATGTAGACTTCATTTTTGACAGCATTAACGATGAAAAACACATAGCAAACTTAAAGGGATATAGTTCACCCAAAAATCCTCATTTACTCACCCTCATGTTGTGCCAAACCTGTATGAGTTTCATTCTTCTGCTGAACACAAAAGAATATGAAGAATGTTGGTAGCCTAATCAAGCAGTTTTGTTTATCATTGACTTCTAGATGTAAAAATACTTTGGAAGTCAACGGCTATCGTCAACTGTCTGGTTAGCAACATTCTTTAAAATATTTTATTTTGTGTTCAACACGTAGACTGTAAAAAATGTGCAACATAAGTGAAGCAGTGTAGGTACCGCTACTTCCGGTCCCAAGTTTTGGGTGTTTGGGTAATTAGAGATCGCGTTCGGGGCGGGGTCACCCTCAGTAGAATCGCGTTCGCAGGAGCACTGCAGAGCGACCGAAAAGGGCACTTTCACTTTTACTTTCAAAGGGGGGCTCATAAGTATTGGTCACAGCCATTACAGTTTCCCGGAAAGCTCGTGGTTTCTCCACATGCTCTCACTGCTGCCTCCAGAGGTTCAAATGTGGGGAAATACTTACATTCTGTAGTGTAATGGGGGATTATGATTATGAAATTCATGTTTACTTCCAATATAGAACAATCTAATGACAGCTGATGACTGCTTTTTTGATAAATATACATACAAAACATCCAGACTATACTTAATGAATTATCCATCAAAACTGTCAATCATCCTGAATAAGTCCGTTAATCCTGGATAAATGAGATCAGAAACAATGGTCAAACAATGGTCAAGCCTAGATATTGCATCAGATGGACAGTGACATCTAGTGGATGTAAAGTGTTAAATGCAGAGGTAATTAGTTCACCTCAAAACTTGCAATTATTCAACATTTTCAAAGTTTTGTTCTCACAGTATTTTTGTTTACAGTGGTTACTGACACTAAGTTTTCTGGTTGCCTTAAAAATTTGTGTTCATTGAAATTATAAATGTGAGTGAATACAGAGGATTAGGAGATTGTTTAATGAATAGGAACTCAACAAATTATGTTAGCTGAACCACATTAATTGCGTTCATTTGACAAAAGATAAAAAGTTGTGATAACAAATCATGAATAGCCTATATATATATTTTTACAATGTTTTAGGAGTAAATAATGATGAAAGACCCTGACCCATCTTTTACAGTCTAACTATAAATATAAAGTAGGGTCAGGATAGCTACACTGTTCCACAGAACATTTATTCATCCAAGCAAGGCTCTTAAGATGAGCTGAACTCATTCCAAACATACGATTTTATTCTGATTTACTGCTATGTTAGACTAAAATGGCAATGTTTTTCTGAATAATTTTAATGATTAACTCTCACTGCCTGCATATGGTGCCATACTAGTATTTAGCTCAGAATGCCAGCTCAAAATGAATGACAAAATGTAAACTTAATGTTTTACAATGTTTTAAAAGGGGTACAAAAAACTTAATGTGCAAATTATATTTAGACATTTGGTTTTCTTTTCTTTTTAGTGACTATTTTCTTTTTTATTTGTCTTTTTGGAAGAGCCAAATGCAACTTTTCAGCGCTGTTACCGTGATGTTTTGATGTCTCTCAGAGCATCATGTTCAATATGGACTTTGTGCTTTTAGTTTACATCTTTTTTGGTCCACTTTGAACAAATTGGTTGTTTACTGTTGAATATGGTTTTTTCATCATTTGTAAGCGACAGAGAAATAATGTACAGTTGTTACCTAATGATCTGTGTCAGTTAGACAGTGACATCTAGTGGAAAAAGCGTGTATTTATTTTATTTTGACATAAGCCAAGGCTACCGCATGAGGTCACTAGTTCACTGTAGAATAACCTTATCAAGTGAACATGTAATTATGATCAAATAAAGCCACATAAATAAGGTTTTATGAAGTGTGTTGTATTGCTTTAGTAAAACAACAAATTGCTAATTTTCTGTATTTGTATGTGGTATACAGCTAGCGTATAGATTTCAAAGGTTCTTTGGTTATCATATGTCATTGTTAAACTGTCACATTATAATTGGGATATTAAATAGTTCCCTTTTAGACATCATTCAAAAGGGGGCATCTGGGGAGTTTGTCCGTAATGTGAAAGCATGACACGTGCCCTGCTTACAGTCATCCCCTCAGACCTTGTTTACAACCGATGACGAATCGCTTGAAGGCTGCTGCACATGCTAGCGGGGGCTATATCTGCATTTGTTCTCATCATCTGCTCATTCACGTTCACCAGCAAACATGCCAACAACAGTTAGTGGCTTACAGAATAAAACAGTGCTGCCACAACAAACAGTGGGCCAATAAAATGAATGTAGTAATTGCCATTATTACAGAAATAATAGGGTACTTTAAAAGAATATCGGCTACTCAACTGAATGTTCTGTTTTCAGACCCTTAAAGGCACAGTATGTAGTTTTTTGCCACTAGAGGTCACCTATTCAAAACGAAGGCATAGCTTGATTGCACCGAGATTGAGCATGGGATCTAGGGAGTTGTCGTCTTCACCTCACAGCCGGTGGAAAAGAATAGGACTCCGACAGAAATCATGTTCATGGGTGAGATTATTACTGTAGAATGAAGCAGAGCAGGGTCGAGTAATGTGGGAGCTGAATGAGGTCCCTGAAGAGAGACGAGCGTAACACACGGCTCGACAGCTGCAGAACTTTTATTAAGCCACTGCCGCTGCTTCCGCTTCTTCTGCTCAAGCGTATATGTGGGGTAACGTAGTGCTGTTTTTTCATATTAGATACATTTGAGTGTTGAAAATTATGTTATAACGTTACACTGTGCCTTCGCTCCGCGGCTACTGTGAGACACTTTTTGCACACTACAGTAAGCTAGATTGATATTAGAATATCATATTAATAAATGCTGGATGGCTTGTGTTGCAAAATGGCATGCAATTATTTAGAATACATATTGTATGACGGAGAACATGTTTTATTACTGTTACTAAAAACTAACTAGGCTAAACGTGTTGAGCTATATAATAATAATTTGTTTTCAAAAATATATATACAAAATATATTAAATAAAATACAAAATATATTAAAGCGTCTTTGGTGTTTCCATGGTTTCTAATCGAGGGTAACGCAGGCATGATGTCACTGATAGGCGACGCACGGACGGACACGATCCGTGTCAAAATTGCTAATTTCTCTGGATTTAAACATTACTCGAAACATCTGGGATATTTACACAAGTCGACAAAATATATAATGCTTTTACATTCTAAAAAAAGATGGTTCTTTACACGTATATCAGTTCTATTCAGATCCGTATGTTCTTGAAGAACCCTTTATCTGCTGAAAAGGTTCTTTGTGTTAGAGTTTAGGGTTCTTTATTCCCGCCTTTTTGTTTTTCAAATTTGTAACTGTCAAAGCCACCTCATTACTGATTTTCTAGAGCTCAGCTTTACAACTACACAGACTGTCAACACACTCTCGACAGGTAAATGATTTCTTTCTTATAATTTCTAATTTCTAAGGTTAACTTTAAAATATTGTAACTGGTTTCCTACCAATCATGTCTTTTTCTCTTTTTAATATGTAAGTCAGTGTGACTTGCTCTGTTCAGGTAAGGCTTTTCTTCTCTTCTCCACAAAGAGAAGAAATTACTGCAAGCAAATTATAGAGATATTGAATGTATATGATCCATATGGTTAGATAAAGATTTAAAAAAACTTTATGCATAAACATACCTAGTCACAAAAATCATTAAAGCTATCTCACATTTCCCTTTTAACATTGTAAAGGGCTCACGTGTCTATTTTTGCTAATTTTAGCCTTCCTATACAATTGTTTTTACGTAAACAACTGGAAAAGCCACACTGTAACGCTAAACTCAATTGAGTATTTCAGATGCTGTCACATCCCACAACCTCATCATCTTCTGAGAGAAACTGCCACTCAGAATACACACATGGACTTAAATAGACTGGGTAAACCCAGTCCGGTCTGCCGGCGAGTTGATTTCACCCTGGAGCTCAGGCTGGAAACCTGTAAATTTTTTTATCCTGCTTCTGTTACAAATCTGCGGGGACCAATCACAAACTCACTTATTTGATACACTGCCGATTTTGCAGGTTTGCCTACTTACAAAGCATGTAGTCTGTAATTTATTTCATAAGTGCTCTTCAACTGTGAGTGATGGAATTCAAACAAAAATCCAGATACAAATCACATTGTATGATTTTTAAGTAATTAATTAGCATTTTATTGCATGACATAAGTATTTGATACATCAGAAAAGTAAAAATATTTGGTACAGAAACCTTTGTTTGCAATTACAGAGATCATAAGTTTCCTGTAGTTCTTGAACAGATTTGCACACACTGCAGCAGGGATTTTGGCCCACTCCTCCATACAGACCTTCTCCAGATCCTTCAGGTTTCGGGGCTGTCGCTGGGCAATATGGACTTTAAGCTCCCTCCAAAGATTTTCTATTGGGTTCAGGCCTGGAGACTGGCTAGGCCACTCCAGGACCTTGAGATGCTTCTTACGGAGCCACTTCTTAGTTGCCCTGGCTGTGTGTTTCGAGTCGTTGTCATGCTGGAAGACCCAGCCACGAGCCATCTTCAATGCTCTTACTGAGGGAAGGAGGTTGTTGGCCAAGATCTCGCGGAAAACCTGCAAAATCGGCAGTGTATCAAATACTTGTTCTCCCCACTGTACATTACAGAAATAAGTTACAGCTGTGATTACATGCAGGGGGAAAAATTCAGTGTAAAAACATGTACACAATAAGTGCATTGTAATAAATGATTAAATGTTAGCACATAGTAAAGACACTTAATATAAAGAGGGACCAATACACAAGATCTGAAGTACACTACAAGTGCACATTCAATACAATTAAGCACACTTCTTTTTCCCAAGGGCAGTACAACTTTCATTATATAAATAAACGTAAGCCTACTTCAGTGAACTGAAGTTAGTCAGCACATTTAGCCATGATACCCACATGATAAAAGCTCTTCACATGAGAGGTCACGATGTTTACAACGATGCATGATGGTCATTGATAATGGGCACAATGTCTCTCTTTCTCTCCGAGTGGAGGATGGTGGTGTCAGCTCAGGGTTGATGGCACACAGGAGGTTAGTTGATGCTCTGATGAGAGTCGTTTGGGTCTTGGACAAATGTTAGAGTGCAAGATCTGGTCATTTACCTTACATAAGGTTTATATCATTCTTTCTTTGTGCTGCAGTGGAAAATCGGGTCTGTTTTAATGCTGTATGTGCAACACACAGCATTAAAGCAGCTGTGTGTTGTATATGGAACCCCAATTATGTATATTTGGGATACTTAGTCATTATTATGAGGCAGAAAGTCGAAATTATGAAATTATTTTTAATAATGACTTTTTAATTCAGCGTTTACTTTTGTAAAAAATAATGTATGCTATACTTAATTTTTTCTTTGTCATAAGAATTGGTCACATGTTGGTCACTATCATTTTTATAGATACTGAGCCAACTGAAGTAACTAACAATAAATTACCCAAATACAGGCACTTACTAAGACAGGGAACAGTGAAAACACATGATATAGTAGATCTAAAAAAATCTGGAACAATTATATTGATCATCTAATGTTGTTGTCATTACATGAAAATGCTTCAAAGTCATTTTGTGAAGTAATTGGTAATCCATTTTATTCTATATTATTTTCTTATCATGATGGCCACAATGTTGACGTCACTTAATGATCCCGAATTTACATCACAAAACTCACAATCTGACACTTTCCGTTGCAGAATCAATTCATCTGGAATTTCTATGCTGGTATATGTTAGCTACAACCTTTTCTTTTGAGTTATGCACCATTATTCTTTTTTTATGTATCGTTTTTTGTTGTTGTTGTTGTTACAATTACAACATGCTGAGCCAACAACATATTGATCATTCACTACCCTTCAAAAGTTTGGAGTCAGGAACATTATTTATTGTTTTGAAGGTCTCTTAAGCTCAATAAAGTTGCATTAATTTGATTAAAAATAACATAAAAAGTAATATTATGAAATATTACAGAATTTTCAGCATCATTACTCCAGTCTTCAGTCACATGATCCTTCAGAAATCATTCTAATATGTTGATTTTCTGCTCAAGAAACATTTACCAATGTTGAAAACAATTGTGCTGCTTAATATTTTTTATAGAAACCATGATAATTTTTTTTCAGGATTCTTTGAAGAATAAACAACAACAAAAAAAACAGCATTTATATTAAAAAAATCTTTACAATAGTATGTTACTTTTTCTTTTTTTCTTCTTTTTTTTGCGGGAGTTGGGGGGGAGGGGGGTTGCTCTTAAAAGCATGAAATGGAAGTACTGCACCAACAACAGGACCTTTCCCGAAATAAATGGGAACGCTAATGGATATCCAGGTACGGTGTTATAGACCTCCTTGGGTCTCTTGGGACTTTTAGATGCATTCAGGTCACTCTATGTCTTGTTAGCTGTTATTGCCCCATGGATTGTGTCTCTCTGCAGATCGCTCGACTCAGGAGAACTCGGGAGTCTGTAGTTGGAAATCCTGTGACTCAATAAGAATAATAATCACCTTGGTAACCAGAGGGCAATTCCTAATCAGGCTCCCTGAGGCTCATCTGCAAGCCTATAATGTAAATGTGCTCATTATCCCTCCTCAGTCACCTCCAGTCACTCTCTCTGTCCAAATGCCACAACAATATTATGCAAGCAAAGTTTTTTCTCTGGATCCTTTTTAAACTACTTTAGTTAGTTAGTGAGTTTTTTTTTTGTTTGTTTTGTTTTTTAACCAGTGCTATACTTACTTGTGATCATAAACTCTATTACATGAACCTAAACTCTAATCTTATAATAATGTAATGTCAAGAGTTTATGGACTGGTTGAAGTTTGCTGCTTCTTAAAAGTGCAGTGTGTAGTATTTATGAGGATCTATTGACAGAAATTTATTTTAATATACACAACTCTGTTTTCAGTGGTGTAAAAAGACCTTACATAATGTACCGTTATGTTTTTATTAGCTTAATGGGCCATTTCTATCAACATACACTGCGGGTCGCCTTACAGTCACCATTTTGCGCCGCCATGTTTCTACAGTAGCCCTAAACAGACAAACTTCTCTACAGAGCGCTAGCTACCCTCTGCTGTCTCAGACGACGACATCTTTGTCCTGTGTCGGCCGCCGTAACGTCTCTATGTGATTCAAAAGGGAGGGGTGAGTGGTTGCAGTTCATAACCTCACTGCTAGATGGCGCTACAATTTACACAGTGCACCTTTAATACTAAAAGCTAAAAGACTTACATTTTGATTTCAGGGGGCCTTTAAATCTGCAGTAGATGGTTCTCTACAGAAACGTTTCTGTTATGTTGGTTGAATGTCTCCTCATATCCTGATAGCAATGTCTAAGGCCCCATCCACACAAAGCCAGAGCTTTCCCTATACAATCTTTTTTTCTTCGTTTCAAGAAATATCTGCGTATACATGAGAGCACTGAAACCGACTCAAAACGATGTGTTATACATGCCAGGCCAGTATGTGGCGCTGTAAGTCTGCCATAGAGATACATAGAGAAAACGGAGAAGAGTTGTGGCTAGAAGGGGTACAGCAATGGTAGGAAGTGAGGCAAAATCTCACAATAAAATAACAATAAACAAATTTGCTAATTACCAGATTGTGTTTTATTAATGCCTACACCTAGCCTGGCTCCGCCCTCCTACGTACTTCCACTCAATTTTCATCTTCCTTCAGTACGCCGTCTGGGACTGCTGTATAGTCTTCGGTTTTCTCAGAACAAATTTTTACCGGTCCAATCAGCGAACAGAGGGAGTGGCTGAGAACGATGACGTTGATGTCGTGCGCTAGTTTGAGTTGTAGTTCAGTAATGGAGATGGACAAAAGATGCGAGCGAAGCCGTTCATTCCGTTGTGGCACCGCTGCCGAATATCCAGAAGTTAAAGCCGGAGCAAGAACAATCTTTGCTGAGTTTTTTTGGAGGCCATGATGTTGTGTCCCGGGAAAAGTTTGATTTTCCAGCTCGCTCCGTTAGTGGTGAAGGAGTTAGCTGAAGCCCCGGTAAGTTACTTGCTTCACGTGCGGTCGTAAGGCATTGTCATCATTTACAGGGGCTCGTTAGTGATTTTATTGCCGTCCGTCTCCCACCACCCGCATAAAAATCCCTGGCCGAATTACCTACTGTTTTAGACAAACACCAAGGTCGTGTGGTAATTTAATTGCTGTCCGAATCCACATCTCTGAGTTTTCAAGAATATATCACTTCAAAATTCACTGTTTATATCCTTTTTGACCACTGCAGAGCACCGTAGGCTACGGCCGCACATCGCTGTCATTTGAATGCATTTCTAGACTTGTATTTCTTTAAATGCTGGCAAGTATTTTCAAGAGCAATATATTTCATCATGCTCAAAAAATAAAACGAAGAAAAGCATTTGAATTGGGCCGTTATTATTCACGGCAGCATTTATTCTTATCATACCATGCATATGATATTTTATTTACAGTATAGAATCATGTTATGGACCATGTTAGCAGCACGTTCCTGAACACAAAACTCTCCCCTCCACCGTGAATAAATCACAATCCGTATGCACAAGGTTTTATCACTGAGGTGGCGTGCACAATCTGCAGTTATTTTTACCGATTTCCATGTGAGAAAAAAAGGCGAACGGCGCATGACATACGTCAGGACCAAACGTTAGCAATTGGTTATGGCAGATCCAGAGTGGCTCTGGGCAGATCCAATAGTTTTAAACTTCAACAGAGTACCCGCCCTCAAGGAAGTAAACGCTTGTCAATGGAGAGTGGCCAGACTCTCTGTACATTACAAATTAAATGTACGAGAGTCTGGTAGGACCTGGCTAGCCTACACCTACCCCAAACCTAAACCTACCCTTACAATAATGCAAATACAGTAATTAAATGAAGCAATTTTGATGTGTGCATGCCCAGTGCCCGTAGCTGTATCCCTTTCTAGTCTTTCCCGTGCGGGACGTGGTGTGATGATATCACCGTTTCACAAAATATACGGATTGGTTGTAGACACGAAAACTCTGGGACCCGGTTTCAAAAAATATTGGTTTCATGCTCCCAAGACGCCGGATCTGTGTGGACGAAACGCTGATACGGTACAAAATTTTTACATATACAGCTAAATGCGTCTCCGTGTGGACGGGGCCTAAATGTACTTTTATAAATATACCCCATGTCGTCTGTGGAAGGCGTAGGACCATAAAATGTTCGTTCATTCCTTGCATCCGGTCCTAATGAAAGAATAACATGGAATCCCTGTCAGTCAACGTGTGTTTGCATCATCAGCGCGTTCACGTAGCCTATCTGTGCAGCTAGAGCGAGAATGGCAGGCAAACAGTTGTTTACGTTCGTTTTTCTAGTACTGTTACTCGCTGTACTGTAAAGTTTTCTCACTGGTGAATGACATGATGTAATCCAATAACGTTGCCTCTGGTCGTCTCGTTTCTGGTCTGTGCCCGTTCATGTGTTTTGGAGGAGGCGTGGCTTTGGATGGCGAGATTGTATGCTTTCAATGCTAGCAGGCTAAAGTTAGCATTTCCCAGATTACCTGTTGCACCTTTAACTGAAACAACGAATAAAACAAAAACATGAAAACAAAGAGAAAACGAGAGAAATTACACCAGGCGTTTCTATGTAATCATTGTGATGGAAGTAAAAGGAAACTCCAATACAGGTTATTAGGAAGAAGAAATTGAGGTCACTGTGACTTCTCAGTAATTCCATCTAAAGGAAATGAAAGTTAACAGGAAGCGACCCCTATGGAAATGAACTACTCGCAATCTTGATTATTTGAATGAACATCAAGATCTATTATCATTTATAGGAAAATTATTCAGAGACTCCTGGCCTCTGACAACTTTTGAGAAGGGAGAAAGAGGTAGCCAGACGTCTTCATACTCAGATTCTAGTCAGAATATGAGTCTGATACTGCTCCACTGGGCTGTGATTATGAGGCGAAAATGCCTCTGCACTCAATTGGATAGACCTACAACCAATCAGAGCGACGCATAGTTGTCAACAGAACTGCACGCACGCTGGAAGAAGTAGAAGAAGAAGATGAGTGTAAACGATCTTTGCTGGTGTTCTGTTGTAAAAATAATTTAAGGATACACAGAGTACCAACACGATCATCATTTTTGAGAGAAATAGTAAAGGTGAATGCATATACGAACAAGTTCTCCATTTAGGATTAGAACGAATTCAACCCAAGCGCTCTTTGGTGACGTGAATGATTGCGTTACTGTTGATCATCTGTCCATCATCGTATAAAGCCTGCATGACAATTTGATTGGTCTGTTAGCTCTGGTTTGAGCATAGTTGCTCCACAACGGTAGCCTGTCAAGCCAGACCCACATCAAGATGTTGGGTCTGGGAACACACCATTGGCAGGGCTCAATCTGAGGGGCGGGATAAACGGTTGTCTTTCAAATTCCCTAGGCACGCAATAGGATAGCGCTACAACCAACCAAAGCAACAAGGCAGGTGAAGCGGAGCTAGTTGATAGATTAAACTTTCGCTGTATCCGGTCGGCAAAACTCCGAACACATCTTTCTTTTTTAAGAATGACTTCAGTGCCGTTCTTTGTTCTTTTCTCAAAGAAAAGCTTAACTCCAAAGCTCCAAGTCTTCCAGAGTCGCGGCTAAAGCCGATTCGAAAGACAGCTGTTCGCCAGCTTCTTTGTTTACAAGTAGCACGCGGAACCGCTGCAACTTTGCGGTCATTATGTTAAGCCCGCCCACCGCCTCTATACACAATGTGATTGGCCTGACCAGAGTTTGTTTTTTCCAGCTCGCAAGCCAACAGAGAGTTGCTAGACGACCCTGGCTGCAAATTACATTTGCTGCCGCTAGGGTGCGTCTAGATTTCTAGGCTACCACAACGGATCAAGTCCAGACCGAACTTCCCGACCTCAAATGTTGTGGGCGGGGCTAAGTTCGGCTGGCATCCAGGCTAAGAAAGAGTAGCATAGAGTGTTCTAAAATGGTTCACTAGCGTTGTTGTTATCAGACTGGGTAAAAAAATTTGCCATATAGGCTTACCAGGAGAAACCGCCATATCTATAAGGAACAAAATATCATAGACACAATATCCTAGTCTGTCCGTAATGGCACACGTTTTAAAATTCTTGTTTTTCCAAGTTGAAAATACACTCATGTGATTGGGAGCATTTGTGTTGTGTGGTAGCGCTCTAATTTTGTTATGTTGCGGTTCATTGTTTTAAACTTTTATTTGCTTTGTAAGAGACATCTTCTGAAGAAACGATTTGTGTTGAAGTTCAGTTTAACTCATATCAACCACACATACATCAAATCATAATGCTTTCAGTAACACTTCCCTCATTTATATAGTATAGCCTACCACTGATATAAAAACAAAGCTTTTGTGAATGGCTCTGTAATGTGGGGGGTAATAAAGTAACAGCATTAACAATCTGCATGGCATGTGATATGCATTTAATCAGCTGTGGTCAAGAGATATATGAATGTGTAATATTGTTTGTGTGAGGTCTCGTTAGGTGGAGAATTTTGATGAATCCACTCTTTGCATTGAACGATAGCAGGGCAAGGTGGTAGTGTGTGTGTGTGTGTGTGTGTATGGGAACAGAATAGAGGTCTGGCTGACAAGGTTAAATTTAGCGGCTGATTAGACTGTATGAATTTTAATCTGCTTCTGACAAAGGCTCAACAGCACTCTCCGTTCAACAAATCTCATTCTTCCTCATCCTGTCCTTTTCCCCCCTCTCGACCCTTCTCTCTCACTACATCGCTCTCTCTCGCTCCCCTCCACTAACCGGGCTTCTCTTTCTCCTGGTCTCCCTCTATCTGTCTATACATATGTGCCTGGGGTTATAATGATAAGAGGGTATAGAGCTGATTTGAATGTGACTCAGGTGGGGAGCCTCGGCTCTCTCCATCTCTCTCTTCCTTGATGAGATTGTAATGGATGAGGATGATTGTGAATGCATATTCATTGACTATAGATGGTGGCTCAGAAGCGTGACCCAGAGGTTGCGATGAGTTTATTTCTCTCCTCAGTTAACAGGTGGGCTTCTCTGGAAACTCATGTTGAATCACTGCACACCTCCACAAGATTTAAGTTGTCACCTAAAAGATTTAAACTGTCACAAATCGTTTCAGTGGCAGCGAGAATCCGTGGGTTTTGGGTATCCTCCTCTCCACCATGTTACATCATGGAGGATAAATACTCATGAATTAAATCTGGGAACACCATGGAAATTACAGGTGAAATGTTTAATTTGTGAATTACTAGCGGCAGTGTTTTAGTGGTGATGGAAGTTGGACACACATCTGTGGTAAAGGGTTTTCTCTTTCATTGTACTTTGCATAAAAAGCTTTGAAATGAATCTGTAGAAATCTTTAGATATGTAGAAAATGTTACTATAATTGATTATATTATTTTACATTACGCACAAGCACCCGGCCATCCATGTGATGTAAAAGAAAACTTGATTCATCAGACCAGGCCACCTTCTTCCATTGCTCCATGGTCCAGTTCTGATGCTCACATGCCCACTGTTGGCAATTTCAGCGGTGGACAGGGGTCAGCATGGGCACCCTGACTGGTCTGCGGCTATGCAGCCCCATACGCAACTGTGATGCACTGTGTATTCTGACCCCTTTCTATCAGAACCAGCATTAATTTCTTGAGCAATTTGAGCTATAGTAGCTCGTCTGTTTGATTGGAACACACAGGCCAACCTTCGCTCTCCATGTACATCAATGAGCCTTGGCCGCCCCTTAACCCTGTCGCCGGTTCACCACTGTTCCTTCCTTGGACCACTTTTGATAGATACTGACCACTGCAGACCGGGAACACCCCACAAGAGCTGCAGTTTTGTAGATGCTCTGACCCAGTTGTCTAGCCATCACAATTTGGCCCTTGTCAAACTCGCTAATATCCGTACGCTCGCCCATTTTTCCTGCTTTTAACACATCAACTTGGAGGACAAAATGTTCACTTGCTGCCTAATATATTCCACCCACTAACAGGTGCCGTAAATGAAAAGATAATCAGTGTTATTCACTTCACCTGTCATAGTGTTATTCCTGATCTGTGTATTATGCCCCTTTTCACAATATGTAATATAAATCTCTGGTTTCCCAAGAATGTGTTGGTGAAGTTTCAGCTCAAAATAATATAATTAGCTGCTGTTCCCCTACCCCTTCCTATGGTTCCTTTACACAAGCTTTGGATACAACGTCAACAACAAAACTAATCTCACTCAGCCAAAATGTCAGAAATAACCAGTTGTTGAGTGCAGCCTAACATGTTTGAACCGGAGTCGGACACAGATGGAGAGAGTCAGGAAGAATTTGCAACTTTTAGACCTCACCTGGACGTTTCAGAATGGTTAGTGGATACATTTATGTAACATTAGTTGTTGTGGAGTTACATTGATTCAATTAATTGACTAGCATGTCCCGTCATGTTAATCTATAAATTGTTGTATAGGTGTTCGTGTGGGAATGTAACACGTACACCACCCGACTATACAATGCATAATAAATGTGCGTTTATGAATTCTGCAGACGGTGAGTGTTTTCAGGATAAAACTAACAACATAGCTCTAGTCTCTGTGAATATAGTCAGAGACTATAGTAACTTTATTAGCCATACAGCATTCTAGAAAGCTCATTCAGAAAGGACATTTTCAAACATTCACATAATATGAAGTGCCATCCTTACTTGTTCGGGATATGAAGTTAGAGCACAAAGCGTTGGTATTGACCCATCTTTCAGAAACATTTTCGCAAATCCAGCATTGAACTGACCCTCGTTGGTGAAGCAATCATGTATGCTTCCCCTCACTAAAATGATTTGCGTAAATATATACATTTTTTATTTTACAGACATTCTTCGGCACATTTCCTTCAAAAATGAACTTCAACCTCGGTGTCCTCAGTGGCTCGGATGCCGGGAGTCTATGGAGAGTCATTTGGTTGTATACATCCAACAATAGAACATTTGTAATGTTTTTGCTGCAGACATTGTAATACTCTAGCTAGCTAATACAGTGAGTAAACAGAAATGGCAATCTCTGTTCTTCTCAGGGGTGTGTCTATGCTAAAAGGGCAGCTCATCAACAGTCATGGGCGGGGTTTACCTACTCTTAAGTTGCACGTTATGAGAGCTTGATAATGATTGATAGGGATTATAAAAAAAGAATTGGATGGATTTTTACCATTATAGGCTGGTTGTTTACTCACACTGTGGACACACATCTGTTCAAACACCTTATACAAGTTCATTTTGCATAATAGGTCACCTTTAAGAAAAATAGGTGGACATAATGTGCATGCAATCATCTAAACTAGTGGCACCGGATGGAATTGCAAAAATGATTATTTCCAAGCCGGTTTCTCAAACACTCCCTCCAGCAATAGATGTATAATTGTTAGATAAATGTGTCTGCCTGCTCCCTCGGGCTGACTGGTCGCTGAATATGGCCATTGTAGATGATGCCTGAAGACAGCCACTAATTGAGGCCAGTCTATCTATTCAGTCCATTTCATGGTTCAGACACCCAGGATGAAATTGTGCGAGGAGACAGACATCCTGCGAGAAGGGACTGAATATTTAACCAGCCATTCATCTACATGAGGCTCCTATAACTGAACTAAAGATATAAAGAAATTGACAATGGTTTGTATGCCTGATTTGAAAATAATCCAAAGAGCATCTTAAGCTTCAATGAAAGCAAGAACATCTGAACATCTGTGCAAACCCTTGTAAAAAATACTTTTTAAAATACATATATTTTACATGGACTTTTTAAAAGAGAAATAATATACTTTCAAAGAATATTAAGTGCAAATTTAATGTAATGTTTTCATACAAATAATTGCATGTTATTTATAATGAAATGAAAATGTATTATAGTTAAATATTGTATTAAATATAATTAGCTGAAATTTTGAGTGCTTTTTGATCACGTATATCTTTATATGTCATTTCAGAATTACCTCCTTGGTCTTTGAAATATGATTGTGTTCTGTCGAATACACCGACAAGCATTTATGGTAAACTGAAATATGTAAATAAAGCATGGTAAAAAAAAATATATATATAGTATACACTCACCTAAAGGATTATTAGGAACACCTGTTCAATTTCTCATTAATGCAATTATCTAATCAACCAATCACATGGCAGTTGCTTCAATGCATTTAGGGGTGTGGTCCTGGTCAAGACAATCTCATGAACTCCAAACTGAATGTCAGAATGGGAAAGAAAGGTGATTTAAGCAATTTTGAATTTTCACGCACAACCATTTCTAGGGTTTACAAAGAATGGTGTGAAAAGGGAAAAACATCCAGTATGCGGCAGTCCTGTGGGCGAAAATGCCTTGTTGATGCTAGAGGTCAGAGGAGAATGGGCCGACTGATTCAAGCTGATAGAAGAGCAACTTTGACTGAAATAACCACTCGTTACAACCGAGGTATGCAGCAAAGCATTTGTGAAGCCACAACACGCACAACCTTGAGGCGGATGGGCTACAACAGCAGAAGACCCCACCGGGTACCACTCATCTCCACAACAAATAGGAAAAAGAGGCTACAATTTGCACAAGCTCACCAAAATTGGACAGTTGAAGATTGTCTTGTCTTTGGCCAACCGATTGTCTTTCTCCATGGCCTCACCGAACTCCTCCAAGGCCCGATTTTTTGCCTCCACAACTACCCGGGCTGCAGTCCGCTTGGCCTGCCGGTACCTGTCAGCTGCCTCAGGAATCCCGCAAGATAGATTATTACAAGATACAAGATTATTAAAGGGGTGGTAAACCACGATTTCACTATTCTAACTTTAGCTAGCGTGTAATGTTGCTGCTTGAGCATAAACAACATCTGCAAAGTTACAACGTTCAAAGTTTAAAGCAAAGGGAGATATTTGCTTTTAAAGAAATCCATTTCCAAGGACTACAGCAAACGGCCAGTAGGCGACTACAGACATTCCTCCAGGGTTGGTGACATCACCAGCCTCAATATTTACATAAACCCCTCCTCCGTGAATATTAAATAAGGGGGGGGTGAGGCCATTTTGTATCGCTGTTGTTGTGGTATAGTGGTATAGGCAGGAGTGGTATTGCTGCAATGCCGACGAAACACTGTTATTTTCATCCGGATTGCAGGTCTGGGGATGGGCGTTTAATATACAACATGTTATATGCATGTGTGTTTGAGACAGAGGGGAACAGGTCTCAGATATATGCTGCCCATCATAAAGCATTAGACAGACAGGGTCGGAGGAGAAGACTGGAAAATGTGACATAATGGACAATATTCGTCCGTTGCAATTCATGAGCGGTTCAGCGAGACAAACACTGCCAGTGTAATCATGCACGACGGGCACGCCTCCCGCTGCACATTTCACAGAGGAAAACATCCACAATCTTCGCGAGTTCAATGCCGGATTTGCACAACGTCAGCTGCGCGAGACAAACACTGCCAGTGCGTGTATGCACAACGAGCGCGGGGCTCTCGCTGCACATTTTCACGGAGGAAAACTTCCACAATCTTCGCGAGTTCAATGCAGGATTTGCACCAAGGCTTGTCCTGAAAGCTGGATTTACAAACAGAAGCTGTTTACGGGCCACAACCTGTAAGTCTGATTTATTTTTCATCGATGTGTTTTCCTGTAATAGGTTAATTGTACGTTGTAGCAAGGAAGTAAACAGATGACAACGCTGTTCTGCAAACCAGTCTGTTAAATGCTCATTCATACTTAACGTTATCCGACGAACACCTAACGTTACAAACACTAACGTTAAAATCTCAACAGCGAACTTGGCATTAGTGTAAATTATTCTTTGATTTGAGCTTTTATGTATTATTTATCTACAGGCATGCTAAACATGGTTCTGTGTGTGATTTGGCTACTAGTAAAGCCAGTGTTTAGTGTTCGTTTTGGGT
The DNA here is from genome assembly GCF_949357685.1 of Gobio gobio. Taxonomy (NCBI): domain Eukaryota; kingdom Metazoa; phylum Chordata; class Actinopteri; order Cypriniformes; family Gobionidae; genus Gobio; species Gobio gobio. Next base: position 41,542,718 of record NC_137105.1, on the reverse strand, counting down.
TAATAGTTCTTGCCACAGATATCTGGCTATAATCGTTCTAAAAATACAAAAGTGCCATTCAGTAGCGATCACTATAGATCCGCAGTCTTTACTCTTGAGGACTGAACAGGTTGAACAGGTTCTGCTCGATCATCTTCACTAAAATGTTCTGGGTCTGATTCAGGCTCAGATTGGTATGGTTTTATTGACGGCATTGTTTTCTAATACTGACCAAAGCACAGTCTACCGGTAAGGGGCATGGCGTTTCCGACAAACATACACTGCGGTTAGCGAATCACAACACACTGGGCCAGCTAACCAATCTGAGCCCATCGTGTATTTTTGAGGGACTGGCTTCATAGAACCTGGAAACCATCAGACCGTTTTACAAGGAGGGACAGAGCAGTGTAGAATAAAGGTCAAATATATGAAAAATAATGTTGTTTTTTTTAAAACGAAGCATGAACACGTTACAGTGCACCCCACAAACACAATCAAGTCGTCAAAAGAATGTGTTTTACCACCCCTTTAACATAATTATTTAAAATGTACATTATAACAAAGTGCACTTTTAAAAGTCACTTAAGCAGACTTTTATTTCAGTAGTATTATTATTATTATCTGCAAGTACAGTTTTGTAAAAACATACTTTTAAGATTCGAAGTACACTACAAGTGCACAATCAGCACAATTAAAGGGACCAAAACAATCACCCTCAAATCCCATAATTTACTCACCCTCAAGCTATATGACATTATTCTTTCAGACGAATACAATTGGAGTTATATTAAAATTTTTATATTGGAAGTGAATGGCAGCCCAAAATTAGAAGCTGCCCAGTGGAGTTCGCAATATGCCAAGTGTACATACTTCAATATGCAGTTAAGGAAATAGTTATACTTAGACCTTCATATATACATATACACACACACAAACCAAGACATGTCAGTACAAGTGACTAAGCATGTTCTGGCCTTTACTTAAACCCACTCTGAATCCGCTCTTAATTTCATCTCCTGAAAAAGGCAGGTCGTTTTATTGTAAGAGGCAAGAAGCTCAGGCTATGGGCGCTATTGGCACAAGGTCTAGTCCAGGAGAGAGCTGCTGAAGAGAGAATAAATGAAAGAAAGAGCGAGACAGACAGGAAGTGAGAGCAAAATGATTGTGACTGAAGGAGTGCTGCTGTTCAGTGGTAATTGGATTTGTAATACTCAAAGGAGACATTGCTCAGCACTGGACATCAATGTTTATTCATGGAAAGAGGATTCATATCCTGCCGAGACGCAGTTGACCACTCAGGTGTGAAGAATGAGAGCAAGCATGTGTGTGTGTGTGTGTGTGTCTTTCTTGTTTCTGAAATCTCCTTTGAGCATTCATCCAGATTTGACTCCAGCCAAGCGTATAGCGAGTTTGATGTAACGATAATTGATCCCATTAAGCACAGATGAATGGAACCATACAAATGATGATACAGTGATTTAATTCCTGCTGCTTTGTAAGATATTATATTACCATGGCTATTCGGTGAAGTATAGTATGATGAATTTATTCTTCCAAATGTAGTAAAAGACATTGAGCTTTCCTTTTTATGCCCAATACCGATGCAGATTATTTTTATATGTAGTGTTTAAAAACCAATATACAGAACCTATTTTTAAATCATGTTTATTTCTGCTTTTTGAAACAATAATTTAATTATCATTGAACTGCTACTACCGTAATGATAATAATAATAGTAATAACTATACGTATCATTAATATGACATTTTATTGTAGTAGTCCAGTGATCATACTTATTGTCAAAATAAATAATAATAATAATAATAATAATAATAATAATAATAATAATAATAATACAGTAATTAAAAATAGGTTCTGCACATTGGTCGAGTCTAATTGTTAAGATAATCTACATCTATATATATTTACAATAAAGATAATGATAATAATAACAACAATAATTATCATTAATATATTTTATAGTAGTAATCCAGTGATCATTTACTTATTGTCAAAAATAAATAATAATAATAATAATAATAATAATAATAATAATAATAATAATAATAATACAATCATTAAATATAGGTTCTGCATATTGATTGAGTCTAAACGTTAAGATAATCTAAATCTATCTATAGGCCTACATTTTATTATAATAATAATAATAACAATACTTATCATTAATATGAAATTTATGTAGTAGTCCAGGGGTCATTTAATTATTGTATCAAAAAATAATAATAATAATACAATAATTAAAAATAGGTTCTGCATATTGGTCGAGTCTAATTGTTAAGATAATCTACATCTATTTATATTTACAATAAAAATAATGATAATAATAATACAATAATTAAAAATAGGTTCTGCATATTGGTTCAGTCTAAACATTAAGATAATCTAAATCTAGGCTATCTATATATTTTTCAATAAAAATAATGATGATAATAATAATAATAATAATAATAATAATAATAATACTTATCATTAATATGAAATTTTACTGTAGTAGTCTAGTGATCATTTACTTATTAATAATGATACAATAATTAAAAATAGGTTCTGCATATTTGCTGGGTCTAAACGTTAAGATAATCTAAATCTCTCTCTATATATATTTTATAATGAAAAATAAAGATGATGATAATAATAATAATAATAATAATAATAATAATAATAATAATAATAATAATAATAATAATAATAATAATAATAATAATAATAATAATATACAAACAAAATCGTGGTCCCAAATTTATTTTCCTCTTTGTTTTGGACATTTTTCACTTGACAATAAATGACTTATTTAAAATGTTGAAAGTTTATTTAAACAATACATTAAATAATTTAGCTGTGCATTTACTTATTGTTGTGACTTTGCATTTTCTTGTATACAGACTTTGCAACTGATGTCCTACTGTTTCCAGTAGATTGTTTTATAATAAGTTTTCTTTCAGATTGACTTGGAAAGAAACCAATCGAATCACTGAGGCTAAATAGACAATTATAACTGTATTACATCGTGTGTGCTGTTATCTTATATAGCCTAACAAATAGGATATTGCAATAATGTAATGCATAAAATGCCATTACATAATCCTAACTGTGTGCATGTGTGTGTAAGGAAACCAGCCAGTGCTCTGCTCATCTCAGCTGGAAGAAACAACTGGGTTTGACATTTCCACCGTAAATATCAGCTGTTATTTTAGTGTGGCATCTGGGTGGCTGGCAGGTAGCAGGGTGAACTTTGACTCAGTGTGAGCGCTCTGATCCCAGCTGGGCTGCACACCACAGAGCGCTGGAGTCCCATGGAGGAGAGGAACCCTCCACACCGAACCAGACTCGCACATACCTGATATCAAGATGGTTCTTACGGCTCTATTCACTTTGTTGGCGTGGGTGTGAATATGGAACGTATTTTAGATTCATTGGCACCTGAATTGCTCAGACATCTTTTCTCATTTTCTTATTGTTCATCCGCCATCTGACCTCAGAAGAGAAATCAAGGAGCACTGCACAATATAGGAGCTCGCTGGATTTACAATAGGAGCCCGCAACACAAGAAGGAAAAATTATGAAGTAATTTCACATGCTGACATTTCACCTCAGGCTATTTATTTCTGCAGCTCAGCAGACAGAACAAAGAACATCACCAGTTCCCTTTTGATGTTTTTGAACCTTCTCCCATCCAATCTCACTCTCTCTCTCTCTCTCTCTCTCTCTCTCTCTCTCTCTCTCTCTCTCTCTCTCTCTCTCTCTCTCTCTCTCTCTCTCGAAAATCATGTTTCCAGCTTGGCTTGTAAGCTTTCCCCTTTAAATTACTCTTGAAAATTGCCCCTCTGTGCCATCAGTGGGTGCCAGATTTAAAATGAAGGATTTTATTACGCTGTCCAAATCACTAATAGTAAGATCGTCCTTCAGACCGCAAACACTGGTCTCAGTGTTTTGCAAAATTCTCCATGGTGAGAGCATCTGCATTGAGCTTAAAGCTGTCGACTGCTGGGAAACTTCTCACCTCCACACATGATTGTACTTCTGGAGAAAATTGAACCTTAAATGAACCAAAATAACCTCAATTTTCATGATAGTGAAAGCTGGTTTATGTCTAGTCTAGCTCAGAGGTTTTCAAACAATGCCAAGTATATTAAAGGGTTGGTTCACCCAAAAATAAAATTACTCACGTTGTTCCAAACCCGTAAGACCTTTGTTCATCTTCAGAACACAATGAGCAACACGTTTACGTTGTGGTGCTTAAATTAATTGCGTAGGAAAGTGTCACGGAGGAGAAGAGGTTGTTGAATAAAGTTATTTTTGTTTGTTTTTTGCACACAAAAAGTATTCTCATTGCTTCATAACATTAAAGTTGAACCACTGGAGTCACATGGACTATTTTAGTGATGTCTTTACTACCTTTCTGGACCTTGAAAGTGGTCGTTGTGTTGCTGTCTATGTGGGGGTTTTCATCAAAAATATCTTAATTTGTGTTCTGAAGATGAAGGTCTTAAGTGTTTGGAAAAACATGAGGGTGAGTAATTCATGACAGAATTTTCATTTTTGGGTGAACTAACCCTTAAATATTATTACTTCACAAGTTCACACTTAAAATTATAATAAGATAAGATATGCATATTTGCCGTGCTGTCCAAGGGGAGGACTCCGAGCTCAGAATTTGGCCCGAACCCATATCTCTGGTTAGGATAGTAACCAGACGAGTGGGAGGAGACGGGGTGGTGGAGGGATGCAGAAAACTGTTGAGGAACATAGGTGAGTCGGCTATGTGTATATATAGGCCTCATCTCGTACTGATTGGATAGATAATTTGAACATGTTCCTCCCAAGCTTAGTTAATTAACCATCATATAGTAACACTTTAAGGGATAGTTCACCCAAAAATTAAAATTACCCCACCTTCTAAAGAAAATGGTGCTATATGGCACTAAATGTGGTTCTTGGCTCGTAATCATAGGGGAACCACTTTTGGTGCTATATAGTTTTGTATATGGTAGCGGTGCTATATAGCAGCTCAGTCATCCCAAAGAACCGGTGAAGAACCACTGAAGCACCAAGATTTGGTGCTATACAACACTTAAAGTGGTTCCCCTACGAGCCAAATAACCACTTTTAGTGCTATATAGCACAATTTTTTGAGTGCATGATTTACTCACCCTCAAGTCATCCTAGGACATTTTATATAAAACGAAAACAATTGGAGTTATATTGAAAAAATATCCTGGCTAATCCAAGCTTTATAATGGCAGTGGATGGCATCCCAAAGTTTGAAGCCCAAAAAAAGTGCATCCATCCATTAAAAAAGTACTCCACATGGCTCTGGGGGTTAATAAAGGCCTTCTAAAGTGAAGCGATGGGTTTGTGTAAGAAAAATATCCATATTTAACACGTTATAAAGTAAAATATCTAGCTTCCGCCAGACCGTCTTCCTTATGGATGGATGGATGCAGTTTTTAGACTTCAAATTTTGGGCTCCCATTTACTGCCATTATAAAGCTTGGATTAGCCAGGACATTTTTGATATAACTCCAAATGTATTCATCTGAAAAAAGAAAGTCATATACACCTAGGATGGCTTGAGGGTTGAGGGTGAGTAAATCATGGGGTCATTTTCCTTTTTGGGTGAACCCTTTAACTTCAAAGAAGGACCTATAAAATATTGTACAGAGTTGCATTTTTATTGGCTAAAATGAACAAAGATTAATAAATACTGTATTGCATTTTTAGTTAAAGGCAATATGTAATATTTTTGGATTAAAATGTCCAAAAACCACTAGAACAACGTTGTACTTGTTATCCCAAATGTTTAAATCCAGAGAAATAAGCAATTTTAACTAGGACATGGCCTATCAATGACATCATACCCACGTTACCCTCGATTTCCGTTTTTTTTTTAGATTTCTCGATTTCATGGAAACACCGAACACGCTTTAAAATATGATGTCTTTTATTAGACAGGTGAGCAATTGTTTGGATACATTAATTGACAGAAAACTAATCATTGATATATAACTCAACACAGGTAGTCTTACTGTTTAAATCTATTCTAGTTTTCTAGTTTATCTAGTTTTTTTTATTTACTAATATCGATCTGCAGTGTCTCATAGTAGCCGCTGAGCAAACGCACAGAGTAGCATTATAACATAACTTTCAACACACTCAAATGTATCTAAAATGATAAAATAGCACTGTGTTGTCCCACGTACACTTGACCAGAAGAAGCGGAAGTGGTCGTCTGTGGCATAATAAAAGCTCCACTGCTCTTGAGCTGTGTGTCACGCTTGTCTCTCAATAGCAATTTCTGCCCGAGTCCCGTCAGATTCTTGCACCGGCTGTAGAGGCGAAGACAACAACTCTCATGACTCCGCGAAATCAAGGTGTCCTCAAGCTATGGCTTTGTTTTGAATAAGTGACCTCTAGCAGTGAAAATTACATGTTGTGCCTTTGATGTTAGTCAGGAACTAACGGATCCTTTTTGAAGTGTTGTCAAAAACGAAATAATTGTTATTTATGTTGTAATGTATTAAACGTAAAGCCAAAGAAATGGTAAAAATATGACATGAAAAACCTATGCTTTTCACTATAAATATTTGTTCACCAAGTTTGAGCTAGTTTACCAAGGCAGGCTTGGTTCAGCATCCAAAACACATCATAAGATAGGGTGACCAGAGTTTTTTTTTGTGTGTGTGTGTGTTCTGTCCCCATTTTACAGCTCATTCAAAACAACCCGCAGATATATTGCCAAAAAAGTGCCCAACCAACATACAGCAGCTGCTGGTTATAGGCGCAATCGTGTAGTGATTATTTTCACCAGCAGAAGGCGCTGTGTGAGCGACTCTACTTGGGCGCGCGCGCGCGCCGCAACCTCATGAAGAACGTAACCGAGAGCAGCGCCATTATCGCCAAATATCAAAAGAAACATCCTGTCAAGGTAACTATTCATGTTAAGTTAAAGTAATACTTTTTTGTGCTTTATAACAGGGCCTCAACAGGGTGTGGGATTGTTTTGTCCCCAAAAGTTCTGCAGTTACAAAGCAGTGATTACCACACATCTGAACTATAAAAAAACCTAAACAATCACTTGCAACAAATACATGTGCAGAATATACATACTTTCTGCATAAAACAAGCCTAAAATGCAAAATAACAAGACCAATTAAGTATAGTAAGCATATAGTTGGCCTGACCAGAGTTTGGTTTATCCAGCTCTCAGGTCTACCGAGAGTTGCTAGACTACACTTGCGGCAAAATAAATATTATGCCGCTAGGGTGCGTCTAAATTTCTAGGCTAATGGTTACTATTAAGTGTTTGCATTGTTTTTTAAGGGGTTTTTTTGCGGGTGTGTTAAATTGTATTAAAGAGCACCTATTATGGCATTTAAAATGTTACAAATATTGTTTTAGAAGTCCCCAAAAACAGTTTTGCATGCATGCAATGACAAAAAAGACTTTAGTTTTCTTATAATATGCATTTATTTTTACCTGTTTTGACAGCGATTCTCAAATTATTCCTTTAGTGATTCACTTTTCAAAACCCCGCCTTTACGTGACGCTAATCTGCGGTGATTGGTCCGATGACCCAGTCAGTTGTGATTGGTATAGTCTGTGCAGATATTTTCGGAAACGGAACGCCCATCACCATAAATGGTTTTCGGAACCTCTTAACTGGATTGAGGGCGCATTCGTCCTCAAGCTTTATTTGTTTAAATTAGCTCAAATGACTGTCAGATGTAAGTATGTCAATCTATACATCATTTAAAAGATATAAGAGTCAAGCTTCCATTTTTTACCTCTGTTTTATTCTCAAAGTCTTATAGTGACAGTAATTTGTTAATATGTGTCAGGAGTTATGAATATGAAAACCGCGTCGGTACCGTTTGATTGTAATATGAGCCTCAGCTGCTCTCATTCATAAAAAAACTCCTCTATTCTCCTCACGAAGACTCGTGACAAATCAACATCCCTCAGGGCTTTTAGTTCAAAAGTGTGCAGATGAGTAGAAATATTGATAGATTCTCATATGTCTGTGTCAAATTTCTAAACAGAGGAGTATTTTTTATTCAATTGGGCTCGGGCGTCTGACGTCATTACTTGGCGTGGCGGCCATGTTGATGGCCTCCTTTACTTCTACTCGGACTACTACGCACTGTTTATAGACGTACTCCCTCTCAGTCGTGTGTCTTAATTTGATTAATTTGGCGTCGAAAATGGATTAACTTTCCACCGCTTTCCTGCTTGGAGGCGCAACCACGGAGACCAAGTATCCGAGGTAACAAAGAGTCGTCGGCTTTCACAAAAGGACACTGTCAGCTGGATGCAAGAGATGTGGGGAGCACAAGAAAAAATGCCCACCTCCGATTCATTCACGTGTAAAGGGTGATTGGAACCGTCCGCAACAAGTACACTATTTTGTCAGATAAAGTAACGATTCACATGGTGTTGCCAAGCAAGGACGAAGACATGACATTCCTCTATAAGATTGTGTCTGTATGTTGTAACTTACTCTGACAAACATGAGCCCTAGTGTTGTGCTGAAATAAATGTGCATTAAACACAGCCATAAGTCTCTGTTGCATCCATACCCACAATCTTCACAATAAATATACTTAAATCAGTATAATGTGCAAAAGCAAGAAGTGTCACGCAATCGCAATAACCGTATAATGTGCAAAAGCAAGAAGTGTCACACAATCGCAATAACCGTGTAATGTGCAAAAGCAAGAAGTGCCACACAATCAGATATTTTTCTGTGTTTATTTGCAAGTAGTGCAACCTGAGAACACAGAACGATGCAGAATGCTTCAAGGTAAAAGGTTAACGTTACATAGGCTTCATGATCTGCAGCTGCTGAACCCATCCATTTGTGAACTGCAAATTTCATATGAATCCAAACCGTTAATAGTTCCAATTTTGTCCATATACCGGTCCCTGGCTTCCCTATTTAACGTATCCCGGTAAATTCCACATCCTTTTCGGGATTTTAACATAGCTTTTCTTTCTCCCAACTCTGCTTCTCCTCGTTCGATTTGCTGTATGTTTACATTCGCGAGGCCATCAACATGGCCGCCACGTCCCAGAATGCAATGCAGCGCCCGAGCCCTATACTTCCTCAAAAATGCGCAGATGTAGCCTAATCATGAGCGATTGAGTCTCTTATGTGTTGTTTTCAATTCATACTGGCAGCCGGAGGGCGCTCTGTGCACATGTAAGTCCATATATGGTACAGACAGACGAAGAAGATACCATGTGCCATAATAGAAGTCCATAATAAAAGCTTCCTGAGATCGCGAAACATGCAAATAGAAACATTTGAAGACTAATAAACACACAATCAAAGATGTATGGTTTGTCTTCAAGCCACTTAGTCTTCAAATGCTCATCCTTGGGCAGATGAAAAAAGTTTGCTTTTGATTCGCACTTCAGAACACAGCGTCTCGTCACCATGATGTTTTCTAGTTTTCACTGGCGTCTTGGAGCGCAGTAAGTGGGCGTATCCTATTCAAATAACTTGACAAGTTGACGTCATCTAGTCAGAGAAAAATCTTCGGTCCTCTAACGATTCTTAAAAATGACTCAGAGTCAACTCTTACTTTTGAAAGAAAATAACTATATATACGGTGCACTGTCATATTTCAAACTTTGCAGGATGTTTTTGTTCACTTAGATCTATGTTACACACTACATGAAAGGTACATTTAAAAATTCCATGATAGGTGCTCTTTAAATCCAGACCAAGAATCCTGATAATCAAACTAAATCATAATAATTATCAATGTTAATAATATAGGGAGCACACAACAACAACAACAAAAAAACATTAAAAATGTATTGTACCTGTTTTTTAATTAAAAGATAATAACAAATGAGATTTTAGTGATATTTTGACCACTCAAATAGGAAATGTCCCCGGTTTCCATTTCAGAAATCTGGTCACCTCATCATAAGATGGTCGCCAACATTGCAGTTCTTTTAACAGGGTTGTGGAAAGATGGTGACCTGAAGGATACCTAAAGAAATATGAATACAAGTGTGCACGCGTGCGCACGTGAAAGCTTGTTTCTGAATAATGCCGGTCTGCATCAGGAGGCACAAGTAAACAAACACGTTACTGTGAGTGCCACAAAAGGCTTCACTGATCTAATAAAAAAAAGCCGTAAAAAAACCCTCCCCTCTGGTTAATAGCGCCTCTAATATAGCACAAAAATGTATTATGATAAAGTCAAACGATGTGAGTGGGTCAGTGGGGAGGAGCGCTCAGCTGGAGAAAGACATGACTCTGAATGATGCCCACTTGACAAGGTGGTTGCTATGGTAACACCACCGCTCAAAGTCCTAAAGGACAAGCACATCAGAAGAGCTCTCCAGCAGATGAGAGACAGAGAGCGAGTGAGGAAGAGAGGGAGGGATGAAATGATAAATAAGAGAAGGATGGAAATGGAGGTGGGCGGTGTGGGAGTGAGTAATGGGGCAGGTGTGCAGGGCTCACTTTATAATACAGCTGGATGTCATGCGTCCCGCTGCCGCCAATACATGCTTCACGTCCCGCTGTCGGCGCCGATTGACATATTATGAAGCAGAGCCGCGGACCTCAGCGGCGTGGGCTTCAAACTCCATTTTATCACTGAGTCAAAAGGGGCTGTATCAATCTGAGAGACCGAGACCATGAAATATAGGCTAATTTAAGAACTAATGGAGGCTAGAGGTACACATTATTTAATACTTTTTTTTTCAAGAACTCTGAGAAATGTGCCAAAAAGCTTTAGTCTTCAAAATAACATGACATGTTGGTCCACCTACGGTTCCAACCTTCATTATTCACAGAGGCATGGGAAAAAAGCCTTTAAGAATGTTCAAGTGTGTTGTTGGCTGCACTGACTGTAGTTGTGTATTTCTGCGCGTGTGGGTGCATGAGCATGCGTAGGAACACTTATAAATCAGAGCCGACTCATACCAGCAGCTTCCGTGACGGGGAACTGTAACGTCTCTCGCTCGAGCGAGCTTTAGTATCTTCGAGATCCTTTGAGAGTGACATGTTTATTTTCGGAAAACTGCGGCTCCAAACAAGGTCACTCTGCCAGTCTGCCAGCAGTATTCAGTGGCAGAAAATGAGTGAAAATCATCTCCCGGGCCTGTCAGGTCGCCGCTCTCGCTGGAGGTTGCTGAACTCGACAGTGGCTCATTTCCCAGGAGCCACCTGACGATGTGCTTTTAGTGCTCTGGTCGGGGAGAGTCAGTCTCCAGTGGAGAGCACAAATCTGACATGACAGGTCTCTCTGAACATGCATGAGATAGCAACAATTGAGACTGGAAAGGGACTCCCAGCTAACAATTTTTGGTTCCAAGAACTATTGTTGTAGTAGGCCTACTCAAGACTGGTCTTGGTCTTGAGGCCGGTCTTAAGACCATTTTTTTAAGGTCTTGGACGTGTCTCGGTCTCGACCCATTTGTACTCGTTCTTGTCTAAGAGGACTCGGGATTTTGTTTCAAGACTGCTGGGATGTTACTAAATTGCTGGTGCATTGTCTGATTTATTCACACCCTCGGAAAAAAAAGTACAGTGGAAGTACAATTTTGCCATTGTTTTCCTCTACTTAGAGCATGCAGGGGTAGGCAAGTTCGGTCCTAGAGAGCTGCTGGCGTGCAGACTTTGGCTCCAACCCTGAAAGACATCTATAGAAGCTCTTATTGAGAATTAACAGAGGTTTAGGTGTTGCTGTTTTATTGAAAATGTTTGGTCACCGTTATGATGATCAGTGTTTCCTTTAGTTGGGCAGTTTGACTCTTGGCTTTTTATGTGAGTTTGTGGTTTTTGTTGCAGTGATAACAAAACACATAATCTGTTAAAATCAAAAGAAACCATGAACAAAAATTATCATGAAGAAAAATGTTCGACTAAACTCATCACTGACTAAAAATGTTAACACATATCTTTCTGAATTTTGATTTTTAAATTCGTTCTAGCGGGGGAAAGTTTAGACGCACACAGATGTCAAGACTCAGCATATGAATCTCAACAATGGTGACATACTTAATGCTGCAATGCATGCTGGGAGCCATGAGTTTGATACTATGGTAGCTTAGTAGGGTTGGAGCTAAACTCTGCAGGACAGCGGCTCTCTAGGACCGAACTTGCCTACCCCTGACTTAGAGGTACAAAAATGTACCCTTAAGGGTACCACCCCAGTGATGGCCACTTGTACCTTAAAAGGTACAATTTTGTACTTTTTTTTTGTTTTTGTTTTTTGAGAGCGCATTAAAGTGATTGGATGTAAAACTTGCTGCTTCAGATGCAATCAATAACTTTAATAACTTCAATAACTAAAATCTAATTTGATTTATTTATTGTGCCAGTTCAGAAATTGTGTCAAAAATGTAATTAATGATCACAAAATTCAAGATATTGTTGCAAAAATGTACTTGTATGAAATCTGTATTTTTATATTATAACATGTGATAATTAAGCAATATCACAAGAGCAAGGGAGCTGTTTTCACAAATTTGAGCATGACTGCAAACATGTTATTGTCTTTATACAAACATTCAATAAACTTAAAAAAAAAAAACCTTACTCTCAACATTATTAATGCATTTATAATTTACCAGTTCAGAAGCATCTGTACCACTTCTGCAGTGCAAATATGAATTTTGTCATTAATTATTTCATTTGAGTGTCTTATTCTAATAATTATTGATTAAAAATAAGCCATTTCTCAGGCGGTAATGTGGATCTTTATGAATTTAAGGAGTGCCTGTTTGGTCTTGGTCTTGACTCGGTCTCGCCCTACCTTGGTCTTGGTCTCAACCCCTCAAAGTCTTGGACTTGTCTTGGTCTCAACACACATTGGTCTTGGTCTCGACTTTGTCTCGGATTAGGAGGTCTTGACTTCAACAATACCCAGAACGTTTTTGGCTCGTTTTTGGCTCGTTTTTGGCTCCCAGAACCTTCTTTTTTAACGTTTGTTTTTGGTTAACCAGGAAAGTTTTCTTAACGGAAATAGAATGTGTGTAGAGAGTTATTCTAACATTACTTTAACGTTCCCCCTAACATTATTCTAATGTTGATCTAACGTTACCAGAATGGTCCCCTAACCTCTTTACTGTTCTGGACAAACTGGTGCCTGCTCCAGACTTGGAAGGTCACTATGTGCCTAATTCCGGGGTGAAGATGTCAACAAATGGTATTGTACACGTGAAACCGCTTAACTGACAATGTGTGGAAATTTACCATGACTGTCCATTTTCTCTGAGCCAATCAGAATCATCCATCTTGCAGTAATGACATGGCTAAACCTATAGTATAACTGTTGGGACAATTGTATGTACGATAGACTGGTAGAGAGGGAGCATGGCCTACGAACTTGAAGACTTGAAGCTGGCTTCTGCTGATGAAACTGCAAACTAATCTTCAGTAAATCTTTCTTTAATTAATTGCACTCCTGACTCTTGGTCTTCATTTTTCATAGCTGGTCTTGGGCCCTGAACTGTTATCCCCTAGCACCTCTTTACCTAATGTCATTATCCCGCTGTATGTCAGTAGGCTAATCATCCAGCACAACCGCGATCCAGTACTAGCCCAATATAAGCGGTGTGGAAGATGGATGTATGGATGCCTATACTCGGTATTATATACAAACCATGTCTTGTTTTTATCTAGGCCTATTGTTTAATAAAAATAAATCGAGCAAACCAACCATCATATGGAGGATTAAATAGCTTGGAAGCATCAGGATATTTATTAATATAACTGTGATTGTGTTCATCAGAAAGAAGAATGTCATATACCTGGCTTGAGGGTAAAACATGAGGTAATTTTCATTTTTCGGTGAACAATCCCTTTAAGGCTATCTATTAGGCTATTTCGCGGGGTATATTTCTTCAGCACCAAATAACAACTTCACAATCTATGGATTTTAAAATATGACATTTATTCACAGACATTAAAAAATGAATAAACAATTGTTTGACTTAAAGTCGAATATCAGTAGGCTACATATACCACTGAATTTAGTTTAGCGGACGTACATGCTTTGGTCCGTAAACAAAAACTTCTCGATTAACGTCATGTTTTCTTCAAATAAGGTGTCAAATCTATCCGAAATTATATTCACTCTCACAGATATTAATTATAAGCAATTATTCAATAAAGAGATCGATAAACGAATGTTAGTCAGTCAGCCAGTAAAATGAAATTATACCGCGTTTTTTTGTGGAAGACAGGAGAAAGATCAGAGGCCTTACTGTAATATTTTAGCTATAAGTTGGATTTATCAAATCATTATAAAGCGTTTTGATTGATCTCGTTTGAAAATAAATGCTGTAGGCTATTAAACTAATATCTGAGCTCTGTCATTACACAAAACATCTGCAAAGTTATTTTTAGGTTATTAAAAATGAACTAGGCCTACCTTGCAACGTTCTGGGAACGTTATTTTATGGTTGCAAAATAAATCTATCTATCTATCTATCTATCTATCTATCTATCTATCTATCTATCTATCTATCTATCTATCTATCTATCTATCTATCTATCTATCTATCTATCTATCTATCTATCTATCTATCTATCTATCTATCTATCTATCTATCTATCTATCTCTTCTCCATACAATGTCAATGGGGTACAATTTTATTTTGGACCCAACTGACATTAGCTATACACTTATATAGTGCACTATTTGAGGCACAGCCATTTGTAATGAATAATATATAGTGCACTCATTCAGTCCTGAAATGCACCTAAATAACAAAGTGTACAACCGAAGTACACTTAACAGCTAGCCTCGAGAATACCTATGCACTCTGAGCGATGTGTTAATTAAACTCCTGCGTCGCACCAAAAGATGTCGTACCCAGCACTTCCGGCGCGTTCAGTGTCCAAATTAGCTGACTCATTTTCATTCACTCATTCAATGCATTGAGGAAAAGTGAATGAGGGAATCAAGTAGGGAATCAAAGTGAATGAAAAATGCGTCTCAACTGAAAAAGAAACCTTTGAATGTGGTTGTGAACAATGGGGGCCTTCGAATCAAAAAGGTTATTTAAAGGTAAATGTAGACCTTTTCTAGTGCACTTCCAGTCATTTTAGCTGTACAAAAACAGTCAATTATGCTGCTTCTTGTTGCAATTTGTTGTATTTGTTATATTATTTATTTATTATATTGGTTTATTTAAAGGAATTCAGTTATTAAAGGCTTAAAAGAGATAAAAGGGAAAAAAGGGGGGGAAAAATCAATAAGAATGGTAAAAGTTCCAGCTCTATTATAATTATGAATCTGCCTAATATGTAAAAATGCAAAACATTTCTTGTCGCATCAAATTCAGTTATGATTTACATAAATAATGTCATATTTTCAATGAAATTTCGTAAAAATTTCAAGTAGTTTGCATCACTTGATATTACTGTTGGTCTCTGAATGTTTTTTTTTTTTATCGTAAAATAGTTGTCAAATTGTTTAGCTACTTACGTCTTACGATGCACTCTTTCACCACTATAACTAAAGTGCTGCGCTGGAATTCGCACTAATAGTAAGCCCCGCCTTCTTTAATTTGATTGGCCATCTCACTCATTCTGACCATGACAAGCGCTGTTAGACCACTGAGGCAGACCAACCTAAACATTTAACATTTTACGTTTTGTCATTCTAGCAACAAACAGTGAACGTGTAATGGAGTGCAGCAGAGCAGTATTAAGAATATCAAATATTGGGGGGAACAATTTGGCCATTTCTAATTATTCGGGGGGACTCGTCCCCCTCAATATCTACGGTGGTTACAGCCCTGCCTAAATAACCCCAATAGGATAAACTTTGAATGTGGCCTTGTTAAAAAGTTAAAAAAGTTCTTAAACTTAAGTCAGATTGCTACCAGATTAAAACAGATTTAAAAGGGTTCCAACAGTTAATCAAAACATTTTTAGGAGGGATGAGATGAAAGACAAGGGGGCTTTAGCAGTGCCTATGGCTGAAAGACTGCTCAGAGCTGTGGATGCTGTGGAGTTCGAATATTTCTTGTGTCAACACAGTATTCAGCTGAAAGCGCCTTTGGCTAATGCTTGACATACCCACAGGAAATCAGTGATGTGTCAAGGCTGGATTCTTCTACATATGTTCATTTGATGAATCAACAGAGCACGGATGTAGAAATAACTGTCTTTAATGCTAAGTGATACTGTGCTGCATTCATTCCCTTTCCCAGACAGATTATTCATATTTTAAGACCGAAGACCAGTTCACACCAAAAACGATAACGGTAAAGATAATGGTAAAGATGCCGTTCTAAAAATCTAAATATCCCACAAGGACTATCCAATTGCGTACAGAGTCATTTAAATGATGCTCGTTGATCACGCCTCTTGTGGTCTGATTGGTTGAAGGACTATCCAATTGCGTACAGAATCATTTGAATTATGCTCGTTGATCACGCCTCTTGTGGTCTGATTGGTTGAAGGACTATCCAATTGTGTACAGAGTCATTTGAATTATGCTCGTTGATCACGCCTCTTGTGGTCTGATTGGTTGAAGGACTATCCAATTGCGTACAGGATTATTTGAATTTGGCTCGTTGATCACGCCTCTTGTGTAGTAGAAAATACATAGCAGACTCCCCAGACCAATGTTCAATCTTAAATTGAGCTTGGTCTGGTGAAAGCCAGACAAATTAAAATATTGACAGCCAATCAGAATCCTTCCTGCCTTAACTAGCTCGAGTATTTAAAGCGGCATATGACAAAACTGCAACACGTCCTTAGAATAAACAGTACGATGTCGTCCGCTGGTGTGGACACTAATATAGTTATCGTTATCGTTCTAGGTGTGAACAGACCTTAAAGGGGTAGTTCACCCAAAAATTAAAATTATCCTTTAATTTACTCACCCTCAAGCCATCCTGGGTGTATATGACATTCTTCTTACAAACGAACACAATTGGAGTTATATTAAAAAATGTCCTGGCTAATTCAAGCTTTATAATGGCAGTGAATGGGAGTCCAAAATTTGAAGCCCATAAAAAAGTGCATCCATCCATTATAAAATTACTCCACATGGCTCCGGGGCTTAATAAAGGCCTTCTGAAGTGAAGCGATGAGTTTGTGTAAGAAAAATATCCATATTTAAAACTTTATAAAGTAAAATATCTAGCTTCCCGTGGACTGTCTTCCGACGTCATCCTCGCGCCAGTTACGCGTTTTTCGTAAATTAAATACGGAAGACGGTTGGCTTGAGGGTGAGTAAATTATGGGGTAATGTAAATTTTGGGGTGAATCATTCCTTTTAATACTCAAACATCAAAAGAATAGCAGTAGATTTGTAAGAGAATACAGTGATATGTAACAGACTCTGACGCACCAAAGGGTTTCGCCTTAGGAAGTTAACAGATACATGTGACGGGAAAAACAACAAGGGTCCAAACATATACATACAAACAGTAATGCCATTTAAATTATGACATACATATAGTGTAAGTACAAATACGTCTAAGGCAGAGAAAGCTACATTTACAGCAGCTCTGACGAACACTCGTAAATAAGCAGCAGAGAATGGCAAAGAATATGTGCAAATGTTTATATCTGGATAGCATGTTAAAAAGGAAATGCCTATTAGTAGTGTGTGAATGTATAAACACTCCGAGATCTATTGTACATTGTGTAGGGTTTAAAGTCTACATTGGCGAAGGAGCCATTATGCACTCTAGTTCATTTACATATTATTTAAAATCCATTTTTCACTCATTATGTTGATCATCAAATTAAGATCCTTTGATAGGAAGGAACGAAAGACTTTGGTCCAAAGCAAATAAATACAGGGTAGGTGACTTCTAATGGGTATCATGGTGTTATTGGAGATCATTTAAAACTCAATCACAGCAGCTGACTACCACTAGAGTTTGGCACATGATCTAGTTCAGTTAAGACAGTCCCTCAGGCCTCGTCTCCACCTAGGGGAGTGGAGGTCAACAGGTGGGCGGCTCTAGTGTGGATGATAGGTAGACCTAACTGGTGGAGTCTCCCATTCACTCCTGTCCATAATGAAGACATTCACAGTGATTGGCTGGATTAGTGCCAACCATTGCCTCTTAGATTTCCGTCCCCGTTTCGACCTCGTTGCTGTCTTCTGTGAGCTTGTCACCTGAAATACAAACACAATATACTCAAACATCCCTGCAAATGCATTCGCATTGATGCTGCAACAGGGCGAAACACTCTGGGCCCGATTTGAACAATATGAGTGCGTGGTCTGAAGCGCATGGTGCAGGTGCACTTAGGGCATGTCCGAATCCACTAGTTTAACGACGGAAAAAAACTGTCTGCGTTTGTACCAAGTCTCTTAATGAGTCATGGGTGTGTATTGGGCGTAATGTGCAATAAACTAATCAGAGTCTCATCTCCCATTCCCTTTAAAAGCAGAAATACTGAACGCTTCTCCAGAGAGAAATCTTTTTGTTTTGAATATTTAAAAGTGTTTGTGTGCTGTATAGTGTTATTTTCGCTAACGAAAATATGACGAAAAATGTTCGTTGACGACCCTTTTTTCCTTGACTAAGACGAGATGACACAAGCGTCATTAAACGATAACTGTGACAATATTAACATGCAATGTCTTTGACGAAAAACGTGCGCATTGACGATTAATACGTTCGTTCAAGTCCACGAGACCGTAGAGTGTCCCATTTGTCATTTTAGGTCTCAGAAAGGTGCTCGAGTTGCGCCCTCGATGTGCACTTCTGCCGAGCCCGCACTGGTGATGGGGGTGGGGGGTGTTGTGTGGGGTGATGGATGAGCGTTCGAGTGTTCATGATTGCAGTGGCCAGATTTCAATCATTTAAATCCCCCAATCAGAGCTATTCTGTTAAAAGAACACGTATTCAGGGCTCTCAAGTCTCACGCATTGGGCATGAGACACACACATTTCAACCCGTTCACACGCTCACACGCCACACCTTGTATTTCTCACGCAGAGAAATTTCCAGGAGAATGCCCACCAAGTTGCGCAGCTATTAAGAGGAATCAAGTGAGTTCCACATAGAGTTAAGAAGGCCCTGCCACGCACCAGCCAATCAAATAAAAAATATAGCTACCGAACAGCCAATCAGAAAATAGCATTGCTGTATCCGGGTAAGATTTAGATATTCCCGCAACAACGTTTACATTCTGCCTCCTACTGGTGGTTTAGTTTAATGTTTTCTTTCCGACATTTCTAATCTGTATATTCAAAAATATTTAAAACAATCTCATAACATTTTTCAGAGTAAATTATTTAATTTGATTGGCAACAGCCCTACAGTGTTTTATTCTAGATCAAATTTAATAATATAAAATGAAAGCTGAAGCATAGCCTATATTTAATAAGATTATGGGAAAATACTCTTCATAAAAGGTAAAAAAAAATTATTTAAAATTCCAATTCCAATTTAATATCAAAGATATGCAGATTTAAATATCTCAAAGCTGATTGAACACTGGTAAGACTATTGCTTCAGAATAAATTATATTTACAACACAGTAAATTCTGAAAAAAAAAAAAAATTATATATACATATATATATATATATATATATATATATATATATATATATATATATATATATATATATATATATATATATATATATATATATATATATATATATATATATATATATATATATATATATATATATATTCCAAATTATTATGGATTATTAATTTGCCTCTTCCCTGACATCTTTGAAATAGAGAAATGCAAGAATTAATACTATGCACACACACACACACACAGAGAGAGAGAGAGAGAGAGAGAGAGAGAGAGAGAGAGAGAGAGAGAGAGAAATGTTGAATTATAAAAAAAATATTATTATTTATTTATTTATTTATACAAATTTTTCAGATCAGAACCTCGTCCCCACCGTCGCCAAAATCTCACTCTGAACTCAATTCAAAACTTGAGAGCCCTGCGTATTCAATCTGGTGTTTTACATAAACTGTGCAATCTGGAAACCATGTGCACGCGAGCTCTTGCTTTCGCGCGCAGATGATCTGCAAACACCAATAAACAAGTAAGCTGCATTTCAGCAATCTCCATTTGAGATTCTGCTTATATTAAAGTGTCATTCAGTCAGCCTGTGTTCTGTCACGACTCACGAGCAGCTTGTGTTGTTTGTGCGACTAAATCTGCCATCAGACCTTCTCTGTGATGAACTGTGATAAATCCAAGCATGGATCTCTCGACTATTTGCGATTGTGTTTGCTGAATAACTGCACTTACGCAACCTCTGTGTGACAATACAAAGTCTTTTTTGCTGCATTAAAGTAATGTGGAATTTTACTGTTTTAAATTTGTAGAGAAGTTTCTTATTTTTCCATATAAATTGCATATAATAAATCATTAAACCAGAATAAACCATGCGTATTGCGTATGGGTGGACATTCTCTTGATTTGTGCTTACAGGTGAAAGTGCAAAAAAATAAATACATTTCTCAAATGACAACAATCGTTGTGATTATAATTTTGAGCATAATAATCAGGATTATCAATGCAGCATGACGGAAAATTTAGTCGACTAAAACTTGACTAAACAAAAACAGGACAAGGTTGACTAAATTATGATAAAAACTAAAAAGCACATTTGACACAGGACTGAGACTAAACTAAAAATAGCTGACGAAATTAACACTAGTGTGCTGTGTGTGTGTGTGTGTGTTAACAAGCTACTAATGTTACTAATGCATCCTTTAAATAACACAAAAATTACTGCGCTATTGACTTTAGACCAGGTTTTTATTGGTCAATTTGCCTCAAAATAGCAACGCGCCAAAATGCGCCTGAACACACCTAATTTTCAGACCAGCACACCCATGGGCGAACAGATGGGCACAAGTGCATTTGCTATTTAAACATTGGGCCTCATTCATGAAACACGAGCAGAACGAATTTGTGTGTAAATTGTCTGTAAAGCCGCTCTGACATAAATTTTCGTATTCACAAAAATTTTCGTATTTTCAAAATGTTAGTTGGTACAGACGAAATTTACACCTGCAGACCGCGTGTAAATGGTGCGTAAAACATTTGAATGTTCTGTGTTCTAATTTAGGCAAACTGACGACATTGCATTTTGATGCACTATGTACCATGATAATATTTCAAGAGTTGATTTGCCCCGTTTTGTACTGTTCAACGTTGGGTAATAGGCAGCACTCGTCACTGTCACTTTTTACCAAGCTGTCCAATTACAGTGGAGGAGGGGCAGGACAAATACTACACCGACCAATCATCCTACTTGTACACCTACTGAACAACAATAATGGAGAAGTTAATACTGCTTTTTACGGCATTTTTTATATTCAGTAATCTTCAATATTAGATACTAGTAACACATTACTGCCATGGATATTCTGTATCATATTCATAGCAATCAAAGTATCTCAGCTGGAAAAACGCTGCCCTTGCAACCGCTTTCAAGCGCCACCAGCTGGCTGTTTTCAGAAGAGCACCAGGCGTTTTTTAGCTGGCTTAAAATGCTTTGGTGGACAAACGATAATTGAATATTTATTGCAAGGCATATGGTCAATTCGTCTCTTTAGCATTTATGCAAAATACTGGAGCCAAACCTGAGAAAGAAGTCCAGAAGATTCCACAGTGTTCCTGGCCACGTCATTTGCAGTTGTAACTCATGGGTGGGGATTATGCTAATTATGAACGAGCGTGCACGCGCGTCCTATTTACAAATGTTTGGAATTCATTAATATACACACGTTTAACTACCGAATCCGTAGTATACAAAGCGTTTGGGAATCTCGTAAAGATCAATTTTACGCGCAAATTACTCAGAATTTGCTCGTATATTTACGAACATTTCATGAATGAGGCCCAATGTGGCGCTGGACGTGAAAATGATAACTGAGTCAGGCTGAAAAAAACTCAAAAAACACTTGGGTGGCGCCCGGCATTGCATTGCGCTGGGTGTATGATAGGGCCCATAATCACCAATCTCGAATTCCCACATTGTTGCATTTCAAAATGTGTCAAACTGCAATTGAAATGTAATTTAAAAATTCACAACTAACTTTTTTTCTAACTTAGACTGCTCTTCAAACGTTTGGAAAACGTCTAAAAATTTATACTTTTAGTCAGCAAAGACAGCAAAAAATGTATACATTTTAAATATATTTTATATAAATGCTGTTCTTCAGAACTTTCTAGTCATCAAAGATTTCTGAAAAATTATCACAGTTTCCACAAAAATATTAAGCAGCACATACAGTATAATAACTGTTATTAGAATGATTTCTGAAGGATCATTTGACACTGAAGACTGCAGTAATGATGCTGAAAATTCAGCTTTGTCATCAAAGGAATAAATGACATTAAGTTATTTTAATAATTTAATTGAATAATATTTCACAATATTTTTACTCTATTGATGACATAAATGCAGCCTTGGTGAGCATCAAGAGACTTCTTTCAAAAACATTTAAAAAAAAATCGTACCAACCCCAAACTTTTGGATGATAAATAAGTATATTCATAAGTAAAGACTAAGAATATAAATAAGTTTTAGTGGCATGTTAAAATAAAATAAAAATCACCATTACATAAATAAAGTTTCGAGACTAATCTCATAATAGGCCTTTTAAGAGAATAAATCTAAAAGTTTTTAGAGTAAAGATATTCAAAAAAAAGATTGAAGCAGTAGTATTTTGAGAAAAAAATATTTAATTAAGATATTAAATTGTAGTATTATGAGTTGCAAAAGTAAAGTTAATAAAGGATGTTCCTTTAACATGAGCTTACTTGCAGCCTGGGCCTGTTTGTCTCTGGGGTCGTCTGTAGGGCTCATATCATCAGGAGGCCAGCGGAGTTCCCCGCTCTCTACTTCCCCGCTCTCAGTGGGTTCAACCACGATGGACGGCAAGCGTTTGGAAAGCTTGGGGAACCTTTCATGGGAGTCTGGGAAGATCTATAACATGGGGGCATAAGAGGCCACATTAAATGACAGTGTGTTAAAAAAATGTATCTGAAAGTCCTCAAAATGACCTGACAGTTTTCATGAAACAGCACAATTTGACATTTACAGTAACACCTTTTGTTTGAGCATCAGTAACTCAGTGGTTGTTTGTGCTAGATCTCTCAAAATTTGATACATGGCCACATTAAATGACAGTGTGTTAAAAAATGTATCTGAAAGTCCTCAAAATGACCTGACAGTTTTCATGAAACAGCACAATTTGACATTTACAGTAACACCTTTTGTTTGAGCATCAGTAACTCAGTGGTTGTTTGTGCTAGATCTCTCAAAATTTGATACATGGACGTAACTTACTTGGACACGTACAAAAAAAATCACAGATTATGTGAGTGCCAAACACTCTAAAAAATGCTGGGTTAAAAATAACCCAAGTTGGGTTGAAAATGGACTAACCCAGCAATTGGATTGTTTTAACCCAGCATTTGGGTTGTTTTAACCCAGCGGCTGGGTTAAATGTTTGCTTAAAACAACCCAATTCGGGGGGCGCACGTGACCTCGACGAAGATGGCTGCATAGTGTGAGAGCTCTCTACAACTTCGCACATAAACCCCTAATTTTTACAAACCTGATCTTCTAACTCGGTCTCGATTATGTCTAAGCCCCTCTCAGTTAAAGAGTGCGACATCTTTTCGAAATCACGTAAAACAAGTACTCGAAGTGCGAAAACAGTATCATCTACTGAGAGCGTGGATGCTAGCAGCATGACGGAGATGGCCGAGGTGCTAACCGAGCTAAAAGCGCTGCGCTCAGAATTCGGATCAAAGCTAGACGGCATAAACAACCGTCTGGGCGTAATGGCAAGCTCCATTTCAGCTTTGGAGAGAAACTTAACTGATATTAAGCAAGATGTGTCAGCTAATGGAAAACGCATAGACGAAACCGAGACCCGTATCGCTGCAATGGAAGACAAGATTGACAGAACGGAATCCGCACTAGTTTCGGCGGCAAAACGGATTGCACAGCTGGAAAGCAAGACGGACGATCTAGAAAATCGTGGGAGAAGAAAGAATATCCGGGTGTTCGGTCTCAAAGAGGGAGCCGAAGGCAGGCGCTCCTTACTGGACTTTATACATGATATGCTTCCTCAATGGTTGGAACTCGGACCTGAGAAAACTTTCACCTTGGAAAGGGTTCACCGCACGCTAGCACCTGCAAACCCTAACCAGAACAGAGCGGTGCTCATTCGTTTTCTCAAGTTCCAAGATAAGGAGCTTGTTTTGCGCTCCGCGAGACAGCGAGATATCATCCACAACGGATCCAAACTATTCTTCGCCCAGGATCTTTCAGCAGAAACGATTCGACTGAGACGTGAGTTCAATGATGTTAAGAAGCTGTTTATTGAGAGGGGGACTTTCCGTGGCTTTCATCACTATCCGTGCAAGCTAAGGGTGCTACACAACGAGAAGATCAAGCTGCTCTCATCGCCGCGCGAGGCTGAGGAATTCTACCGTGACACCGGTGCCGGATAAATTATGGTCGATCAGGTTCGATTTAACTTAACTGCTGTCAAAACAGGGGAAATATGATTGTTAACGTTACATGCAAACACTTATCTTCCCAAACTTTTATTTCATACTCCCAAGTGAACTGTTCATCTGTGACGAAAATACGTTTAACAACACACAGAGACAGTTTGGACGTTCATTTCATTTTTATTTTATTTTTTTTTCCCCCTATTATAAGCATGTTAACACGCATACAATGGGAGTTACACAAATTCTTATTTAATTTTTATTCTGTGTAAAGTATACAGACTTTTCTTTTTCTTTTTTAAGTACATACATGTACTCCTGAACTCGACGTGCGTTGTTGGGAGGGTATTTACTATCAGCTGTACTAGTTAAGGGCTCAAAGTATTCCTGCTGTTATAGGGATGTCCGGTCATTTGGGGACCAGGCTGTTCTCGGGGAGGGAATGGGGGTTGTTTTTGTATGTTCTCATATATTTAATATCCTTTTTTTTTCTTTTTTTCTGTTCTTTTTTGTTTTACTTTGCATTCTCCTGTCTAAACAACTTATGGTCTACATTTACATTTGTTACAAACATTATACTCATAAATGGTCAGCGCACTTAATATGATATCATTTAATGTCAGAGGCTTAGGCCATCCAATTAAACGTAAGAGAATCCTTACTTTTCTGAAAAAAGAAAAGGTTGATGTAGCACTACTTCAGGAAACTCATTTGTCCAGTGAGGAGCATAGAAAGCTTAAGAGGGATTGGGTTGGACAGGTTTACTTTTCAAGTTTTTCAAGTAACAAAAGGGGGACAGCAATACTTATCCATAAAAATCTTCCTTTTATATTTAAAGAGCAGCACAACGACCGTGAGGGTAGGTACGTATTAATTTGTGGAACTCTTTATGGTCAAGACTTAGTACTACTTAATGTCTACGCACCAAATGCAGATTGTCCCAAATTTATGACACAAATTATCACCCTATTCACTCAATATAACACACATCTTGGGATAATCGCTGGAGACTTCAATTGCTGCATGAATAGCTGCTTAGATAAATCCTCACCCTCTGTATCCAATCCCAATGCATCAAAGGCATTAAAGACAGCCTCCAGAGATGCAGGCCTTGTTGATGTATGGAGGGAGTTTAACCAATCAGTTAAGGACTATACATTTTATTCTGCGAGACACAAGACATACTCTCGATTAGACTTCTTCCTCTTACCCCAGGCTTATCTTTCCTCTGTCGCCTCCTGCAGTATAGGTTCGATTCTTATATCAGACCATGCGCCAATTTATCTCAAGCTATTTCTACATCAACAGATATACCCAACCAGGTACTGGAAATTTAACTCTTCGCTCCTTACAGATAGCGATGCCTGCAAAAATATCAGACAATGGCTGGAACAATATAGGCAGGACAATGCCGCCTCCCCTGTTTCCCCTGCAGTGATATGGGATGCGGCCAAAGCGGTGATCAGGGGGCAGCTGATCTCATATACATCTAAAAGGAAAAAATCTATGATTGAACGGACTGAGCAACTGAAAAAGGAGCTTGTTAATTTAGAAAAACTACACAAACAATCACCCACAGAGGCAAATTTAAAGAAGCTCAATACTGTCAGAAACAATCTTAATTTGCTTCAGATTGAGCACACCAAAAAACTTCTATCTTTCACCAGACAACACTACCATGAATATGGTAACAAACCAAGCAAGCTTTTAGCCTATCAGCTTAAAAGAGAGCAGGCGGAGCGCACAATAAAATGCATACGTAACCCATCAGGGCAACTTAAATATGACATGCAATCTATTAAGTCCTCTTTTCATAGCTTTTATACACAGTTGTACACATCAGAGAATCCTTCTCTGGCAGACATTAACTCATTTCTAAAAAATATATCTCTACCCTCATTATCAGATGAAGACAGGGTGCAGCTGAATTCTTCTTTTACTCCAGAGGAGGTGCTTCAAGCAATTTTGTCACTCCCTTCTGGAAAATCGCCAGGCCTAGACGGATACACAGCGTGGTACGGGAACAGCACCAGTCACGATGGCAAAGCCCTGCAAAGAGTGGTGCGCTTATCCGAGCGCATCTCAGGCTCAGCTCTCCCGTCTCTGCAGGACATCTACACCAAACGCTGCAGAGGTAGAGCTACTAAAATCATCAGAGACATTAATCACCCTGCAAACTCTCACTTCACCCTGCTGCCATCTGGTAAGCGCTTCCGTAGCCTGATGGCAAAGACTGAAAGACTCAGGAGGAGTTTCTTCCCCCAGGCCATCAGACTCCTGAACTCAGTCACGTGACTTCACTTCACCCCGCACACGCATAAACATCCAGTTTAAACATTAACATCCACATACTGCCATTGCACTGCACTTTACTTTCCTATTGTTACTGCGTAACAACCTGTAATAAACCTTGCACATTATACTTCTTTATATATACATATATATATATTTATGTTAACCACTTATTTCTAAGTCTACAGTTTATCTCACTTATCATATCCACTTATTTTTTTATATTTTTATATTTTAATTTTTATATTTTTATTTTTATCTTATTTCCTATTTTTATCTTTTACTTGATTTATTTATAATTCTACTTATGTTAATACTTTTTATTCTAATTTTATTCTATTTCTATTTTAATTTCTTGTAACTGTTATTTGCACTGTCCATGGAGCGGACCTGTTTACATTTCACTGCCAGTTGTATATTGTGTATATAACTGTGTATGTGACAAATAAAACTCTTGAATCTTGAATCTTGATACTCTGTCGAATTCTATAAGACCTTCTGGCCTCAAATTGAGCCTTTGTTTATGCCCATGATTGCAGATTTTGTGCAAAATGGAACTCTTCCGGAAACAATGAAAACAGCTGTAATTTCACTGATACACAAGAAAAATAAGGATGCTGCTGAATGTGCCTCTTTCCGTCCAATTTCACTACTCCCTGTCGACTTTAAGATAATATCTAAATTAATCGCTCGTAGACTAGAAGATTTAATGCCTCATCTTATCAATCCAGATCAATCCGGTTTTATTAAGGCCAGAAATGCTTCTGACAACATTCGGAGGTTATTGAATGTGATTGACCACTCGGCCCTGCACAAACGTCCAGCGTTAATAATATCTCTGGACGCAGAAAAAGCGTTTGACAGGGTCGAATGGCCATACCTATTCTCAGTATTGAAGAAACTTAACTTTGGTGATAGATGCATTGGGTGGATAAAATCCATGTATAGTGACCCACAGGCACAAATATGTGTAAATGGTAATCTTTCTGAGAAACTTAGCCTACATCGGGGCTGTCGCCAGGGATGCCCTCTGTCCCCCTTTTTATTTAATCTAGCTATCGAGCCGCTGGCAGAAGCCATACGAATCAGTAAAGAGATTACGGGAGTCAACACTGGAAAGATAAAAAATAAAATTTCTTTGTACGCGGACGATATAATTTTGTATTTATCAAACCCGGAAAACACAGTCCCAATAGTGCTCGACTTAATAAATAAATTTGGGAAGTTATCAGGATATAGGATTAATTTAACCAAGTCTAATGCCTTTTCTCTGAATATGTCAGTTTCCAGTAAGTTAAAGAACATTTCACCTTTTACTTGGGCTCAGAATGGATTGAAATACCTTGGGGTGAATGTATCTCCCAAGCTCAAAGATTTATTCCACCTAAATTACCCCCCACTTCTTAAAAAGATTAAGGAAGATCTGGAACACTGGAACCTGCTTCCTATCTCTCTTCTTGGAAGAATTAACGTGATAAAAATGAATATACTCCCACGGCTCAGCTTTTTATTTCAATCACTACCCTGCTACCTTAATAAAGAATTTTTTAAGCCTGTAAATAAATTAATAAGCTCCTTTATTTGGAAGAACTCAGCACCCAGAATATCTTTCAAAACATTAACTAGAACCAAAGAAAAAGGCGGACTGGGTCTCCCTGACTTTCAGCTGTACTATTGGGCCGCTCAGATAAAGGGTATGATTAGCTGGATAAACGAACGCAGAACTGCTCACTGGACAGATATTGAAGAAGACCTTTGCGCTCCTACACCTCTGACCTCTTTGCCTTTTATTAACAACATAAACAAATTACATTCAGTGGCAAGAACTTATGTTGTTTATAATATGCTTAGGGCCTGGCAAGATGCAAAAAGGTTTTGTGGATCCTCCGCTAAAATTTCTAGTTTAGCTCCCCTGTCCTCCAATCCAGACCTGCCACCCGCTTTTGGAAAATCTCTATTTAGAAAGTGGAAAGAACACGGTATACACCAGTTTCAACATTTATTTACTAATTGCTCTCTTAAGTCCTTTTCAGATTTAGTCTCAGAGTATAAGATTCCAAGACAAGAGTTTTACAAATATTTGCAAATCCGGCATTTGATAATCACATCTGAAAAGACAGGACGTCTATCACTGGAGCGGTCTGGGATAGAGGAGATTCTGATGAATTCAACAACATTAAATGGGAAAATCTCTGTCATATATTGTGCATTGTCAGACCACCATGACTCCTCTCTGGCCTCACTCAAAAGTGTGTGGCAGAGGGACCTTGGGTGCAGCTTTGATGAAGACCAGTGG
Source organism: Gobio gobio (assembly GCF_949357685.1). Classification (NCBI taxonomy): domain Eukaryota; kingdom Metazoa; phylum Chordata; class Actinopteri; order Cypriniformes; family Gobionidae; genus Gobio; species Gobio gobio. The sequence goes on along the minus strand of NC_137105.1, from coordinate 41,513,669 downwards.
GGGACTATATGTAATAATGTCTTTACTTCATTATCCTGCAACAAAATCACAGAACAGAACTATAAGTTTATGCATAGGATGTACCTCACCCCACTACGCTTGAGCAAAATGTATCCTAATGTATCACCTAGATGTCGGCGATGCAAAACGTATATAGGATCAATTATGCACACCTTCTGGGAATGTAGAAAACTTAAATATTTTTGGAAAGAGGTACATGATTTGACAGCTAAAGTTTTGGAAACTTCTTTAGACAATACGCCTATACGATATCTTTTTGGTACAGAATTAGACAAGACACTTGATCCTATATCTGTAAAAAGAATTGGCATAATATCATACATAGCAAAAAAATGCATCCTGCTTAACTGGAACCAGCAAAGGCCTCCAACATTTGATTTGTTTAAACGACTTCTGAACGATACATTACAAATGGAACAATGCACCTACTTCTTGAGAGACAAGGCTGATGTCTTCCGGAGAATATGGGTGCCTCTCATGGACCTCTGACCTTCTGGCCACCACAGATGGAAACTCTTTAAAAACTGTAGACCACACATCTGACCACAGTTGGAACTGTACTCTTCTCTGTTTTTTTTATTCAATTTTTTTATTATTATTATTTATTTTATCTTTTTATTCATATATCTTTCTTATTTTATTTTATGTAATTTCCACAGTTAGTGTTTATTTGCATATCTTTGTTGGTAAGACTTCAATTATTCTATCATTTATTACTGATTGTATCTGTTGTTGTTGCTTGTTTTTTTTTTATTTTTTATTTCATTTTATTTTCTATTATGTTAAACACAAAAACCAATAAAAAGATAATAATAAAAAAAAAAAAAAACCCAATTCCTGGGTTAGTCCATTTTCAACCCAACCTGGGTTATTTTTAAACCAGCATTTTTTTAGAGTGAACACTGACTGGGGTGAGTTGTGGCACAAGGTGGGCATAGATGTAACAATTAGAGCTAATTTGCTGAAATATGATGCACACACTCTAAATTTATGCAAGAACGTTATTGAAGAACAAAGAATAATCAATATTGAATGAAGTGAACAATTTAAAGTGCCTTAAGTACTATGTGCTTACATCAAAAAATAAGTACAATGTACTTACTGTGTTCAAATTGTATTGCAAAACACCTTTGCTGATATTGAGGTGGGATACGGGTAGAGTTAGGGACAGGTGTGGTGATATGGGTAAGTTTAAGGGTAGGGTTAGGTGTAAGGGAAGTGTCAACTGTGTAATTACAAATGTAACTACAGAAATTAATTACAGATGTAATTACATGCAGGTATTTTTTTAAATGTAAGTACAATGTAAAAACATGTATGTACACAATAAGTGCATTGTATCAAAGGATTAATTAAAATGTTAGTACATAGTAGTTAAGGCCAACTAATATAAAGTGGGTCCTGTATTTCTTTAAGGGCTGTAAATTTAGCACAAAACAGTTGCTGTGTGTGTTTGTTCGTGTGTACACTGTAAAAAATCTAACTCACAAACATTTTGACTAATGATAATGTTTTAGTTAACTGGACAATTAAATGCAAAAAAAGTTGGCTTAACTGGTCAAAATAAGTTGGTTCAGCAATTGTTGGACCAACCTAGTATTAATTGTAAATTCGATTTAATGCAAGTTAACACACATACAAGTTGCAACAAGTTAACAATGCATTCTGGGTGCATCATGCAAAACTCATCCATGGCTCCCAGAATGCATTGCGGTATGAAGTATAACAATGTCACCATTGTTGAGATTTATAGGCTGATTCTTGATGTCTGTGTGAGAAAATCTCATAGGAGGTCAAAGTGCTTAATGTACAATCGGTTTTAAACCTTAGTCAACTATTTTGATTAAAACCATATTTGATCTTTTCTAGAATCACAATGAAAAAAAGCTAATAGTATATTGCTCATATTAAACTCAGTCATAATATCTGTGAATTAAGCCACTACACAATGATTATATTCTTATCGTCGAGCAACTGACAGCATTTCATTATCTTTTCTTGCCAAACATTAAAAAGTCGTCAAACAATAAAAAATAAATAAAAAACTTAATCAGCTGAACAAAAGATCTTAAATTGGGAGACATGTGACCTTACTCAGTTAATTGAGTTAAGTGAACGACTTTGTTTAAAATTTGAGTAAACTCAAAAAAGCAGTGCAGCAAGTTGCCTTACAATTTTAAGTTATGTCAACTTTTCTTTTTTTACAGTGTACTGTGTTCCTGTCACATAAAAGTTCAGTCAGCTATGTTGCCATCCACCTATTTTATGTGAATTTTGGGATATCAATGGTATCCATACTTAGGTCTCCTATACTTAGATTTGTGCTTAAAAGAAAATGTCAAGAAATCTTTATTTCGATAGTCTACTAGTCTAGAAAATTCAATTCTAGTGCAAGAGCAGACAGATTCGTGACTGCACAGGGCACAGTTTGAGCGCGCACACGCAATATCTGTGTGAGAGGAGAGGCAGTTCAAGAGAGCACTGAATATTGAGAGTGCATCCAGTTTTGTGTGCACGTGGAGATTACACGGATGTGCTCAAATAATGCTCTCCTGACATTTGTCATAAATTTGCGATAAGGTGACCAGACATCCCCGTTTTCCCGGTTTTTGGTATCCTGTCCCCGACTTGAGCTGTCCCTGGAAATGTCCCTGTTTTACAGCTCGTTCAAAACAACCCACAAATACCAACCCGATCTCACGACCAATTTGTACGTATTTTACAAGGTGGCTAATTCGAACTAATTTGTACGACCTCACTCGAATTTGTACGTTTTGTCTAAACCCCAATGACGGGTAGGTTTAGGGCCGGGGTTTGAGGTAGGTCATTCGTACTTGTCAAATACGAACAGTTTAGCAAAAATCGTACAATTTCGTACGAATTAGCCACCTCGTGAAATATGTACAAATTGCCATGAGATCGGGTTGGCAAATACACTATATTGTACTAAATACCAACCCCTGAAAAAAATAAAAAAAATAAAAAAAAATAATAATAATAAAAAAAAAAAAATAAAAAAAAATAAAAAATAAAAAAATATATATATATATATATATATATATATATATATATATATATATATATATATATATATATATATATATATATATATATATATATATATATATATATATATATATATATGTATATATATATATATATATATATGTATATATATATATGTATATATATATATATATATATATGTATATATATATATATATATATATATATATATATATATATATATATATATATATATATATATATATATATATATATATATATATATCAGGCACGTGCAGAGGGGGGGGCTTTGGGTGCTCCTAACTGACAACAAACAAATCTGCACAAAACCATTCAGCAGCAAAAGTCGCATTAACGGTAAGTAGTGTTAAATTCACTTGTATTTATATATATTGATGCACCGTTTACTATTTCAGGAAACTATCAAAGTTAACAAAACCCAAGTGCCACCGCCACGTACAGGCCTATTATGTGAAGTGTAGGCTGGCGAAATGGTTACGTGAAAGGACTTTATTATATTACCATTTTTTTATATTATGCAGCATTATGAAAGAAGTGTCTATATAATATATATATATATATATATTGCCCCTTACATTTGAGCCCCTGCCCCTGAAGAACTCTCTGCACGGCCCTGATATATGTATATATGTATATATATATATATATATATATATATATATATATATATATATATATATATATATATATATATATATATATATATATATATATATATATATATATATATATATATATATATAAAACTAACAATTACACTTGCAGAATACATATACTTTCTGCTTAAAATAAGCCTAAAAGCAAAATAACAAGCCCAAGTAAGAGTCATTTTCAAGCACAAATGTAACAAAACATTTAAAGCTAAAAAAAGAATACATTTCTGAATACAGTACTATTCAGTACCACTATTTTGACCACTCAAATAGGAAATGTCTTCGGTTTCCATTTCTACCTTACATTACAACTACCAGTCTACTAAAACTCTAATGAGAGTTAGTTGACGTGTAGTTGCAAAGTTACTTATAGTTAGTAGAATATCTAAAGTGGGCCATCAAAATAAAGTGTTACTAAATTAAATCATGATATTATCTAAAAACATTTTAAGCAAATGTACAGGGAGTGCAGAATTATTAGGCACGTTGATTTTCTGATCATATTTTTTTTCCAGGCACATTTGACCAATTCCAAACCACAGTAATCCTAATAACTACTATTGATTTAGTATTTAATAATGTATAAGTGATATATAATTGTTCATGAAGGCTGGAAATGAAAATCACCTTATATTCAGGTGTGCAGAATTATTAGGCATGTTTTCTTTTACAGATAAATTGAGCCAAAAAAGAGATTTAACTCAGACTGAAAAGTCAAAAAGTATTAAATGCCCATGAGAAGGATGCAATACTAATGCAATACTAGACATTGCAGTTAAGGCGTTACCATTGGACAGTGAAATGCTCGTTGGGTCAGCAGGATCTGACAAAAACATGTGGCGGAGAAAAGACACCTATTAACCGCAAAAGAATTAAGAATTAAGGTGAAGAATTAAGGGTGAAACCATCAGGAACCCTTTAGTCTCCAGCGCCACCATTTTCCAGAGCTGCAACCTACCTGGAGTCTCCAGAAGTGAAGGTGTCAGGATCTCAGAGACTTCAGTTAGGTAAAGAATCCTAAAAAATGACCCCCACTAAATAAGAATCATAAGCTGAAGTGTTGTAAAATACATGAAGCCTGCTTTTTTATAGGCTTTATAGGTTTTATAGGTTGAGAGTGACTCTTGAAGGACCAGCACCACATCCTCTAGTACCACTGTTTGAAGAATTCATCTTCCAGAATCTGGCAGTACGTTTTGGGAGTTCATTTTTAGTCCATCTCTGCAAAACGGACTTCAGGATGATTTTTCTCACCTGGACTGGGCTTGTTTTGTTTTTTTATAACAAAAAAGTTCTATTTTTTGGTCAAATGTAAAGGCCCTTTCACACCAAAATTTAAATAATATGGCTGAAGAAAATGCAAATTCTTCACCAATAAAAAAAAAATCTAAAGTCATTTTTGATTAGTGTTTAACTAAATAATCGGAAGGTCAGCAAAAAGTAAATTGGTCAATAACGTGACATTAATTACGTGAAAGTATGTACAAAATATATGTTTTATTTAACATATTTAATTATTGGAAGTTTGGGTAGTATTCTGATTTTGTATTTCACTGTTTTTATTCATTTTGAGGAATACTGAATCTGTTTTTGTGCAAGTGAGATGAGTAAATGCACGCACATATTTAGCCTAGAACTACAATAACCATCATGTTCGCACACACAACACTCAATGCCTCTTTACTCACGATTTCTCTCAACATGATCAATAAACATGATCAGTCAATAAATGCGAAAACAAAGTAACTTGTGCTACTTATTTGAAAAAAGAACCCCGATACTTTATTGTAAATTTAAAAGTAATGCGTTACTTTACTAGTTACTTGAAAAAAGTAATCTGATTACGTAACTCAAGTTACTTGTAATGTGTTACCCCCAACACTGATGACAAGTTTGTTTGAAATCTTTGCAAATTTATTAAAAATAAAAAACTAAAAGAATCACATGTACATTAAGTATTCACAGCCTTTGCCATGACACTCAAAATTGAGCGGCGGTGCATCCTGTTTCCACTGATCATCCTTGAGATGTTTCTATGATCGGTCACAGCTGCACCTCATCAGCTCAGAGACATATAAGCGGCTACGGATGAGCAGACAGACAGACTCTGGTCTCGAGCTGAATGCACTGCTGGACTAACCTCTCTTTGTTGTTCTACCCCAGAAAGCAGCGAGTGACCGACAGCCCACTTCACTGGAGCACGTTTGGACACCCACTTTCACGAGGATTGAGCACCACCGAGCATAAGGATCACCAGCCATCACGCACCGGCTCACTGACTGTTTTCACCTTTTCACGTGCACTGTAATAAAATCCACCCTCCGGGGCCTTTTTCACTCAGCCTGCCTTGTCGTGTGATTCCTCACCCCGTGACATTGGTGGAGAATGCGGGCAGAAGCGTGAGGAATCACCGACAGGTTCACCGCACCCAAAAACCTAATCTTCTCTGTTTGTTTTGTTTCTGCACGCCAGGACCCGGAAGTAGCGCGCTCGCTCCCCGAAGATGGAGGAAGTGTTGCAGCGCCTCACAGAGGTGAGCATCCGCCAGCAACAAATCGCGGAACATCTCGCCACCCGCCAGGGCAGGACGGAAGAGGAACTAACCGCCATCCGTGTTGCCGCCGCCCAGCGCGTTCCGCTACCTGATCCGCGTGCCCAAGCCACCCGCCTGCTGCCGAAGATGACGGCGGATGATGACGTGGAGGCTTTCCTGCAGGTCTTCGAAACGACTGCGCAAAGTGAGGAGTGGCCAGAGGGCGATTGGGCACGCGCGCTGGCACCACTACTCACTGGAGAAGCCCAGCGGGCTTATTTTTCACTTCCCCGTGCGATCGCTGAGGATTATGGCGAAGTCAAGCGTGAAATCCTAGCGAGGTTGGGTCTCTCATCCATCTGTGCCGCCCAGCAGTTTCATGAATGGGAATTCAAGCCCCGGGTGCCAGCCCGTGCCCAAGCCGCCGAACTCAAACGCATCGCTCACCATTGGCTGATGGAAGGAAGTCCCACGGCGGCTCAGGTAGCGGAACGGGTGGTGGTCGATCGCCTCCTCCGTGCTCTTCCCCGTTCCATCCGACAGGCGGTCAGTATGAGAAACCCCGCCAACACAGCGGAACTCGTGGAGGCGATCGAGCTGGCGGATGCCATCCACCACCGTGAGGCAGGGGAGCGAGTGTTGCCATTCCCCCGGAGGGTGGTCCAGGAGCGACGGCCGCTCGAAGGTGCCCCGCGACCAGTAGGCAGGCCGACGGTTCCCCCGCCGCGAGACGAGCCCATGCCCAGCGCCGAATCCATGCCGCCTCCGCGTGCGTGGCTGGCAGGCTGCATCGTCCACCAGCGGATGCCATCGGGAGCCCCGGAAGCAGACGTGGTGATCGACGGGAGACACTTCAGAGCCCTGCTGGACTCCGGCAGTACGGTCACCCTCATCCAGCCAGGGTTATGTGGGCCCCGAGGAGGTGAGAAGAGCTTCCTCCCCATCACCTGTGTGCACGGAGACACTCGCCAAGTGCCGACCCGTCGAGTCACCATCTCATCGCCCCAAGGCACCTGGCCGGTGGAAGTCGGCGTGGTCGAGGACATTCCGGTGGCCGTACTGCTGGGTAGAGACTGGCCGGGCTTCAACGCCCTGCTCACCGCCGCCACTCAGCCTGCCAGCCGGGAGGGGAACCGTCGAAGACGGAGACGGCCGCGTGGGCCCCGCCGCCGACCAGCTCTTCTAGCCTCCGACAGCGGGAGAGATGGTGAGTCCCCCTCCCAATCCACTAATCCATTTCTTGATGTGTATCAGCAGGCTGCCAGAGGGGGCTCGTTCGCCAAGGAACAGCGGGAGGACGATCGCCTGAAGCACTGCTGGTCCCAAGTGCGGATCATCGACGGGAAAGACGTCCTCCCACGGCCCCATCCTCTCCCGCATTTTGTCGTTGAGAATGGCCTGCTATACTGTGTCGCACAGCGGAGGGGGGAGGAGAAAAATTTTTTAGTTGTTCCTCGGACAAAGACCGAAACCATCCTGGAGCTGGCCCATTCCCATCCTATGGCAGGTCACCTCGGGGCAGCTAACACCACCCAACGCATCCGCGACCGGTTCCACTGGCCTGGACTGGAGGCCGAGGTGAAGAGGTTCTGCCAGGCCTGCCCGACCTGCCAAGTCACGTCACCCAGGACTCCTCCCCCCAGCCCACTCATTCCGCTGCCCATCATCGAGGTGCCCTTCGAGCGGATTGGGATGGACATAGTGGGGCCGTTGCCAAAGTCTGCCCGTGGCCACGAGCACATCCTGGTCATCGTCGATTATGCCACCCGGTACCCCGAAGCGATTCCCCTCCACAAGGCCACCGCGAAGAACATCGCCCAGGAGCTGTTCCTGCTGGCCAGCCGGGTGGGCATACCAACGGAGATACTGACTGACCAGGGTACTCCGTTCATGTCCCGGCTAATGGCAGATCTCTGCAGGCTGCTGCGGGTGAAGCAGTTGAGGACCACAGTCTACCACCCACAAACGGACGGGCTGGTAGAAAGGTTCAACCAGACCCTCAAGCAGATGCTGAGACGTGTGGCGGCGGAGGATAAGCGGGATTGGGACCTCATGATTCCTTATGTGCTCTTTGGGATCCGCAAAGTACCCCAGGCCTCAACTGGCTTCACCCCCTTCGAGCTTCTCTTCGGCCGCCAACCACGAGGGCTCCTGGACATCGCCCAAGAAGCTTGGGAGCAGCAGCCTGCCCCTCATCGCACCCTCATCGAGCACGTCCGCCAGATGAGGGAACGGATCGACCGGGTGATGCCATTAGTCCGGGAACACCTCAGCAAGGCTCAACAAGCGCAGCAACGCCGTTACGACCGGGCAGCCCAACCACGGGAGTTCCAGCCGGGAGACCGCGTCATGGTCCTGGTCCCCAGCTCTGCCTGCAAGTTCCTGGCCACCTGGAAGGGTCCGTATACCGTGATTGAAAAGATTGGGCCAGTCACGTACCGCCTGAGACAGCCGGGACGACGCCAGACAGAGCAACTCTATCACATCAACCTCCTGAAGAAGTGGGTGGGGACCCCGTGCATCACCGATCCCGTGGTTGTAGACGTCAACCCCCATCTTTCGGCTGCCCAGAAGGCGGAGCTGCAGCACCTGGTCAGTCAGTTCCAGGATGTGTTCTCGACCCAGCCCGGGCAGACCAAAGTGGTCCAACATGACGTCAGAACACCGCCAGGAGTCATCGTCAGGCAACGGCCCTACCGTGTCCCGGAGGCTCGTCGGCAGGCTATTGAGGAAGAGATTCAACAAATGCTGAAGTTGGGGGTAATCGAACCATCCCGGAGCCCGTGGTCCAGCCCCATTGTGATGGTCCCAAAGCCGGATGGCACCCTCCACTTCTGCAACGACTTCCGACGCCTGAACGAAGTCTCCGAATTCGACGGGTACCCCATGCCTCGGGTCGACGAACTGCTGGATTGGTTGGGAAGGGCCCGGTACATCAGCACCTTGGACCTCACCAAAGGATATTGGCAGGTACCACTCTCTGAATCCGCTAAACCCAAGACTGCTTTCTCGACCCCCAGTGGCCACTGGCAGTACCGGACCCTTCCCTTCGGCCTGCACGGGGCCCCCGCGACCTTCCAGAGAATGATGGACATCATCCTACGGCCCCACCAGGCGTACGCAGCGGCCTACATAGATGATGTCGTCATCCACTCCGAGGCATGGGGAGACCACCTGGAACGTCTGCGGAGGGTGCTTTCGGAGCTCCGGCGGGCTGGACTCACTGCCAACCCCCGCAAGTGTCACCTAGCCCTCTCCGAGGCCAAGTACCTGGGTTTCCGAGTCGGAAGGGGCCTCATCCAGCCCCAGGAGAAGAAAGTCGAGGCCATCCACTCCGCCCCAAGACCTCAGACGAAGACCCAGGTACGGGCCTTTTTGGGGTTGGCAGGGTATTACCGATGTTTTATCCCCAACTTCTCCTCTCTAGCCGCCCCCCTGACAGACCTGACCAGGAAGGGGCAGCCGGAGAAAGTCTGCTGGACCCCAGCCCTCGAGGAGGCTTTCGCCCGGGTCAAGACAGCCCTGACGTCGTCACCGGTACTCCGCGCTCCAGACTTCGGTTGCCCCTTCCTGCTGCAGACGGATGCTTCCGACACAGGACTGGGAGCCGTCCTGTCCCAAATCCAGGAAGGCGAGGAGCATCCGATCGTTTACATCAGCAGGAAGCTGTCCCCGGCTGAGACGAGGTACGCCGCCGTCGAGAGGGAGGCCCTGGCCATCAAGTGGGCAGTCCTGGAGCTGAGGTACTATCTGCTAGGCCGCAAGTTCACCCTGGTCACCGACCATGCGCCCCTGCAGTGGATGGCCCGCGCCAAGGACACCAACGCCAGGGTGATTCGCTGGTTCCTAGCGCTCCAGGACTTCCACTTTGAGGTACGTCATCGGGCCGGGGCCGCCAACGCGAACGCCGACGGCCTCTCAAGGATATGGACAGCTTATGCAGGTCTGTCAGGGGTCATTCCCCACCCTCCCTTTGTTTCACCCCTACTGTCTCCATATGTTCGCAGGACCAGAACGACGCTTAGGGGGGGGGAATGTGACGAGTCCACCCAGAGGAATCAGCGTCGCCCTGGCAACAACACACCTGCACATCATCACCATTGGCTGATCGGTCACAGCTGCACCTCATCAGCTCAGAGACATATAAGCGGCTACGGATGAGCAGACAGACAGACTCTGGTCTCGAGCTGAATGCACTGCTGGACTAACCTCTCTTTGTTGTTCTCCCCCAGAAAGCAGCGAGTGACCGACAGCCCACTTCACTGGAGCACGTTTGGACACCCACTTTCACGAGGATTGAGCACCACCGAGCACAAGGATCACCAGCCAAGGGCCTTAGTCAGGGAGGTGACCAAGAACCCGATAGTCACCCAATTGGAAACAAAATTCTCTGGTCTGATGAAACAAAGATTGAACTCTTTGGCCTGAATGGCATAATGTCTGGAGGAAACCAGGCACTGCTCAACACCTGGCCAATACCGTGTGGGGATGTTTTTAAGCAGCAGGAACTGAGAGACTAGTCAGGATCGAGGGAAAGATGAATGCAGCAATATACAGAGACATCCTTGATGAAAACCTGCTCCAGAGTGCTGTGGACCTCAGACTCAGATCTTCCAACAGGACAACGACCCTAAGCACACAGCCAAGATAACAAAGGAGTGGCTACGGGACAACTCTGTGAATGTCTGAAAATTCGTCTGCAAACGAATGGGAGAAACTGCCCAAAAATAGGTGTGCCAAGCTTGTAGCATCATACTCAAAAAGACTTGAGGCTGTAATTGGTGCCAGAGGTGCTTCAACAAAGTATTGAGCAAAGGCTGTCTCTTTTTTCCCCCAAAGATTTCAAACAAACTTCTTTCATGTTGTCATTATGGGGTATTGTTTGTAGAATTTTGAGGAAAATAATGAATTTAATCCATTTTGGAATAAGGCTGTAACATAACAAAATGTGGGAAAAGTGAAGCGCTCTGTAGGGCAGTTTGTCCCGTTACTTAAGACTTTGAATATTAAAGTGCAAATGCACACCTGACCACTCTTGTGTGTTTGTGTGTTGTGTGTACATTTTTAGACAAGTACTTTTACTTCTACTTAAGTAAAATTTCATTGAAGTAATAGTACTTTTACTTGAGTAGAATATTTTGTTACTCTTTCCACCTCTGATGGTTGCCATATGAATGTTGCCAGATGATCTACTATTTCTGGCGGGATTCTGAAGTGAGCATCAAATGGACACTTTACTATCCCATGATGCCACATTAGAGAAGTTGTGAATGGCAGTGAAGCTACACAACCGGTGTCAAAAATCACTTGACAATATGATGAATATAGTATGTCCGATTTATATTCACACTACACATTCATGATTGCATGCATGAATGCATGATTTCGGACACAGCCTATGCATTCCTTCAGCTAAAAGGTCACGCCATGATGTATCATTCTTCTATTGGTCACGCATCTTCACAGCACCAAATTTTGCATGAGCCTATTTTTCATTTGCATATGTACAAATGGAAGTCAACAAAGTGTTGTGTGACCTCCCTTTAATAAAATTATTGTTTTAGTTATCGTTCGTGGTGTAACCAGGCTTTTACTGTATATTTTATTGTTGTCTACGGCAACATAATCTCTCACTGACGCCATCTATAATCACAACGGAAGACTTAAGTATTATATTTATGGTGATCATAAACTTAGAGGAGTCCCCAGTTAAAGCTAAAAAACAAAAACATCACTAAGCAAAGCTAAGAACAACGAATCAGAGGTTTAAGAGCTGTATGAGCACACTAAAATGCCTTGTTTGCAAAAGTTATTGCATCTATTGCTATTTGCACTTTGTGTAGTGTCTGCTGAACTGAAAATAGAGGGAGACATATTACACTGATTATGTTGGCTAACAAATTCACAAAAAGTAACATGAATTGCAGATTAAATTAACCTCACGTACCCCAGTTTAGGAACCATGACTAGAACAACATCATGTTTACACAGTGCACACAACACTCCTGTACCCGATTTCTCTCAACATGGGGATGAGAGGTTTCAGTCAATAAATGAAAAAAAAAAATATATATATATACTTTCATTACTAAAAAAGTAACTTGCATTACTTGTAATGTGTCACCCCCAACACTGATCAAATCAATATTTCATGTCCATGCATTTCTTTATTCTTTCTTTTTTTTGTGCAAATAACAATTTAATGTACAGTCACTATCGCAAATTGCATATTGCATAAATTGTTTATGTATTAGCCTTGTTCTTCTGGCTTGAATAAAATCATTTATATGAATCTCAAGCAAGCATCTAGCCAGTTGATCCAGAGGAGTGCAAGCCCACCTGAAAAGAGATGTTCTGTTCCTCAGATGCGCCGCTCACATTGTAGTCTCCCACCGCAGAGTCACAGCTGTTCATCACCTCTGTCATACTGCCCAGTGTGACACTTAAACCTACAACAAATCAGCAGGAAATACATTTAGAATCTCATAGTCACAGCGTCGCCCGGTCCACTCATTTGCCTGTGAATGAGGGAGAGACTGATTCAGATGAGCCACCTGCAATAACCACAGCTGGGCTATTTTCACATCTATGAAAAGATCCTGCCAAAACCATCCAGCCAATCCATGCACACCTACCTTGATTTTATGCAGAGAAAGTCTGTACATAGTTTGTTATTCAAATGAGCTCTCCCACCATTTTTGAAGGAAATTACTTTCACACTCATCAGCTAAAATCAAGAGCAAGGATACATTCAGTGGGTAGCAATAATATCACGGCTGTTCTCTCATTCATTCTAAATGCAAGGCTCATCTAGGAAAAAACAATTTAATTGTGCTGAACATCCAATTGTGAGAAGTATTAATACATTTTGGTTTTCCAATATTAAAATCTCAGATGAACAGATTTCCTGGAGGGCCACTGTCCTGCAGAGTTTAGATCCAACCCTGATCAAACTCACCTACTTGTGATTTTCTAGTGATCCTCAATACCTTGATTATCTTGCTCAGGTGTGTTTGATCGGGGTTGGAGTTTTTTAAAACTTATGCTGCATCCCAATTCGCCTACTTATACTACGACCTAAGAGTATGTACTCTTTTTGTAAAGAAAAAGTACATACTTTTGAGTGTGTAGCAGAAGAGTATGCAAGCTTTGGGACATACTTCGTCATCTATAACGGACTCTGTCGCTTAGTTACGTGCATCCCGTCACCATTTAAACTGCCCTGTCAATCACAGTCACAGTTCAAATACTCCACTTTCAATTTATTTTCCTACCGTATCGGAGATAAATGTAGTCGCACGTTGATCTGCCATTCATGGCTTTAATGCAGAGACTCGCCTTGTGTGTTTGCAGTTTAAATATAATGATGCATTTAAAAGTTAATGGCCAAACGTATCATTACAAAAGTTCACAAAGCTGCCTCAGGTGAAATATAATGTGGATAATATTGAATAAATATCTTTTCGTCAGGTTAAATACTGATAATTGCTCACTCAGACCCCTTTATATAACCCTCTCTACTTAATTGTGGTACTCGCATAACCGTCATGTTTGTAGTTTTTTAACAATTTTTATATTTTTTGTAGTTCTAATCGAATCCTCGTCCATCTCGCAATGGGTTGTAGGCAATATCAGCCGTTAGAGTGCGCATCGATCTGCACTTCGAATTCTGACCAGAAATAGTAGACCATCCTGTAATCTTTGGAATACTGTTTTCAACATACTACGATTTGGGACATACTAATTATTTTTTCGAATACTATTTAGTATGGATAGTATGCGAATTGGGACGCAGCATTACTCAGTAAAATAGTCTATTGGCAGTTATACTGTGTATAAAAGGACTTTTGTTTAATGTAACGTAAAGTAGTCAGGTTGGTTCAGACATATTAAATAATATTTGACTTCAGTAAATTCATGTTAATGAAGATGTGACCACATAAAGTATCTTTTTACGGCTCGTTTCCACTGAGCGGTACAGTACTATACAGTACGGTACACAATTATCTTGATTGTTTCGATTGTCAGAAGTTGTGAATGGTACCAAAATCCCGAACCGAACCGTATCTCTTTTTTGGGACCCTTCCGTTGGGGTACCTAGCGCAGTAGTCCCAGTGGCGGCTGGTGCTAAAAAAGTTTTGCGGGGCGGCAAAAAACCCAATTAGTAATGTACTAATTTTCAAATAACCATTTAACAAGTGATATAATAATGTATCATCACTGCTTAGCTAAAACATGGGATATTCAGCATTTAAACATGCCATATGGTAATGCTGAGCTATATATCCAGAAAATCATGTCTCTATATTTTTGGACTGAATGGCGATGTACATTTTTCTATTTGAATTCAAAGAAATACGTATTTAACTAAAAAAAAAATATTTCATATCCTGCCCAACATTTTTTGGGTGAACTAACCCTTTAAAGATTATTAATAGATTTATTAATATCCTACAATAATATCGCCCTCCTACATACTTCCACTCAATTTTCATTTTCCTTCAGTACTCCGTCTGGGATTGCGGTATATTCTCTGGTTTTCTGGTAGTCAAATTTTAACCGGTCCAATCAGCGAACAGAGGGAGTGGCTGAGAACGATGACCTTGATGTTGTGCGCTACTTTGAGATGACATACGTCACGACCAAACGTTAGCGATTGTTATCGCAGATCCAATAGTTTTAAACTTCAACAGAGTACCCGCCTTCAAGGAAGTTAACACTTGTCAATGGAGAGTAGCCAGACTCTCTGTACAAATTAAATGTACGATAGTCTAGGACCAGGCTACTATATACTCAGAGGCAGAACAGTCTAGAATAGTGACAGCTAGCGTTACTCTGTGGTTGAATGTGATTGAAAAATCTGTCCTTTTCGCACTTTGGTGGTGCGTGGCCCTATCGCCCTAATGAAGAAGCCCCTGAGTAGTCTGGTACCTAAAAGGTGGAGCTAGACTCACTGCATTGATTGGTTGACAGAGAATCGCCACTTGCGCGTGCTACAAGGGGAATGACAAGACAAGAGGCGCCATTTTTTAATATACAGTTGGAATACAATACCATTGCAACACAATGTTTTTTTGTCGTGTGACAAACATTCACATGCCAAGAAGCAAGAACAAGATCTGCTTTATGTCCTCCATTGTTGTTTACTGTGTCGTTTTCTTCTTTGCATGAGAATGACGTTGATCGCTACATTGCACAAGCCGGATCAGGGTTTACCGTCCCGAATCGTACTGTACTGTATCGTACCGCTCAGTGGAAACGAGCCATAACAAAACATTTTTACAGTATATAAAATTAAACACGTTCAAATCTGTGTATCTGATTGAGCATTCAGTGTTAACTTATTTTTAAATACTATTATATTATTTATTAATATTCTGAATTATTTGTATATATTCAGTTTTTATTTTAGTTTAAGTCTTATATTTATATTACATTTTTAAGAATAGCACCACTGGTTACAGACAGACTGTGGTGGGGAATGTTAATTGACTTTTTCTGCAGGCCACATTTTTACACAAGTGGATGGCAACAAGTGACTATTTATGAGTAAGTAATTTATAATTCACTTAAATGATTCATTCAAAAACACTGATTCAATCCGGAATAAAATAACTGCCTGCCTTTTAAGTCATTGAATCATTCACTCTATTAATTTCAACATGATTCTCATGAGAATACACTCTAAAAAAAAGTTCTATATGGCACCAAAAATGGTTCTTGGCTCTTAATCATATGGGAACCAATTTTGGTGCTTCAGTGGTTCTTCAGAGGTTCTTCACCGGTTCTTTGACTAAGGTGCTATATAGCACCTCAAACTAAGGTGCTATATAGCACCGCTACCATATACAGAACATGTTAAGATATGGTGCTATATAGCACCAAAAGTGGTTCTTCTATGATTACGCCGAAGAACCATTTTTGGTGCCATATAGAACCTTTTTTTTTTGGAGTGTATGTGTGTATTTTTACGCAAAGTGTAGTTCTACCACACGTACATTTACTTACGTTTTCACACACTGAAACATATAATAATGGCATATTGACAGCACTAAAACTTTAATTATTTACGTATGAACAACTTTACCAACGTACAAATTTGTATATATTCCTATTTATTTGAATATTAAAATCTTGGCATTCATTTAGACTATTTTATTCAATTGTCGCATTTATTAAATGCAGTTTAATCATCTACATAATAAGAAATAATAACATTTCGCTCTGTTTGTGACTTCTGCTGCAAACTTGTTTTGAAGGATTACATGTTAATAAACAAGACCACTTAAAAAATGTTTTTAATCATTTAACCATTTTGTAATATTTAGTATATTTGCCGTGAGACACAAAAGGCGTTTTCTCTTTTATACAGGGACTGACAATAGGTCCATAAAATGCACCAAAACAAAACATAAATTCACAAAAGACATCAATTTTATTCGCATGCTGCAATCCAATTCGTTACAATCCATGCGTTTGCAAGGGACAGATCCAAATTCAGCCCTTTATCCAGCGATCTTCATCTCCATTCTCAGCAGTGACTGTAAACGTCAAATCCAACGCTCATTATAATGAATTAAAATTCAAAAACTGCGCCCTCAAGCGTTACAACATGTTTTACGGCAGTGATATCAAACGCTCATTGGCTGTTACAGTCGATGTACATTTGAAATTGGGAAATGCACGCCTTCACGGAGTGAATTTGAAACCAGATGAACATTTTCATGGATTAATAACTTATATTCTGCTCTGTTCCCCATACAAAACTATACCGCCAGAGAAGACTGGGACTGCAAAACATCATCATTTGAACGACTTTTGCTACCGTTTTTATACGCTTTGTGTTAAAGGGCGCGTTATTAATATGCACCTTTAGGCACAACGTGCATACTCTCTGCTTATTACAAACAGGTGCAGCTAGGGTTGCCACCTTCAATGTGGCAAAATAAGGGACACCCAATCAGGGTTCACTTGAGGGTGAGTAAATGATGACAGAATTTACATTTTTGGGTGAACTGTCCTTTGGGTGAGCAGTCATTCTGAACCAGTAATCTCTTTTTAGACCATTCTGAATTTATTTTATTTTTTTATTAATTTAGTTAAATTATTACTATATTATTGTGTAATTATTTGTCCCATTTTTATCTAAAACATTTTTTTAAATGTCATAAACTTTAAATGACAGGATTATTTATTATGATTAATATAGCCTAGCTAAATGATAAATTAATAATAATATTAATTAGGCTATAATCTAATTATTTAACCTGTCTAATGTCTAAAAAATATAATAATTCTGTCTGCAAAGCTCTGATAATGTATGGAATATTACATCAATATATTATCCATTAAAAAAAAACAAGAGGCCTATACCTTTAGAAGCACGGATGTGTCTGTCACCGCTGCTGCTTTAAGTCAGACAGCCTGAGCAACTGAAATGCTTCTCTGCAAGTTCGCCTGAGGTTCACCATGTGTTACTGGACAGACCCATTGATACCTGTTTTATATTCAGCCCTATATCTGGAGATCCTCTTGCATTCAAACGGTGGACGCAAGCTCGACATGTTTTTAAAAAACCACACAAGTTTACAGGGCATGTTCTCGAGACTCGAATCACGCGCAAATGAGCATCAGTACTACTTATGTACTACTTATGATTTCTTTATATTTGCTATTAGTATTCTCCACACTGCAAAATCTTTGTGTTTATTGAACTATGTGTGGACCTATGTAAAATACGGGACAAATACGTATTTCACGGGACGGGTAGCAACCCTACGTGCAGCAGCGCTCAAACCTTTTTAAATATTAAAAAATAAATGGATTCCTATCTGGAGAAGCGTTCAGTCTTTCCGCTCGCAAATTCCGCCATGGTGCAAGCGCAACTGGCTTTTAAAGGGAATGGGAGATGAGACTGATTGGTTTATTGCACATTACGCCCAAAACACACCCATGACTCATTAAGAGACTGCGTGCAACCCTTTTGGACCATGCGCCTGACGCGGCAAGTGTTTTTTTGTCGTTAAATTAAGTGCACCTGTGCCGTGCGCTTAGATTGTTAAAATAGGGCCCCTTGTTTATTGAGCAATGTTATGACAGTACTCTGCTCCTGAGATACAGCTTGTGACAGACTGGTCATATTTACACATGAGTACAGTCTGCCACATGATCTGATGGTCTGATGCAATGCAATGTGGAGCAGCTGGTGGTCCTACGCCCTCCGCATGGCACATATGCACACCATCCAGTGTGAATGACCAAGGCTGGGTGACTAACAAGGACTCATGGAATCGTGCATTAGCATCATCAGCACATGGTATTCGTTTGATAAAGAATGGGGTTTTATTAGCTACAGTGGTTTAGTTTACAAAATCAGTGTTGGGGAGTAGTTAACTACAAAGCTAAGCTACTAACTTAACTAGTAGCTCAGTTGCTTTTAAAACAATGTAGGTTTTCCAGTAGCTAACTACTTTTTCCAGCAAGTTGTGTAGCGCGACCAAAAGCTACATTCCGTTTTGTGTTTTGACGAGCCTGCAATGCATTGAAGCAGCACAGTGTTTGCTTCTTATGTTATCACATACTAAAACCGCGCGTTACCGCCATCTGTTGTTTCATCGCGCATCTTGCGGCTTTACGGTTCGCAGAGAAGAGATCGTCTGATGATTAAGGGCGTTTTCACACCTACCTTGTTTGGTCCGGATTTTCGGACTTTCAGTTTGGTCCGAATCAAAACTGCAGGTGTGAAACCTCCACCGTACCACGGTTCGGACCAAACAGACGAAATTTGGTCCTGAGAAAAGAGGTAGTCTCGGTCCAGATCAAACTGAACAAAGGTTCGGTTCGTTTCTAGTCTGAAAGCATTTTCTGTATGGTTCAGACTTTCAGACCATTTACAGGAAGTTCCTGTTTATGTTTAAATATTATAACGTTATTTTAAATTCAATCTAGGCTACATTGATTATGAAAAGTGAAAAGATGCGCAATATGTCAGAAGACAGAAAGTCAGAAATAATTTTGAACTAAATTTTGTATGATTTTGCTTAGAAAGCATTTCTTTAATGTGAATTTCGTTTTGTATAAATTGTATCTTGATTTTAATCAACGTTTAATCAGATAATTGCCTGGATTTAATAAATAAGAAGCAAATAGTCTATAGCAGACAATAATCGCGGGAGCGATCACATGCTTTGCACATGAACTGGAGCGGGTCTCAAATAAACCAAAACTCAGCAGGCTTGCCTCACAAACATGAGAAATATGTGAATATAAAGCTTGAAATGTCCACTTTTAAACGTAACGAATAAAAAATAGTCAAGCAATGCGCACTGTTCAATAGTGGCGGTGATATGCGTCCGTCCGTTCATTCATTCTTGTCAAAGACGCTGACGTCAGACGCACGTCCGTTTACAAACCAATCAATGTCCAGATGCAGCCCACATAGATGATGACGAGTGGACGTAAGTGTGTCATGTAAAGTTCTTTAGTGCGCTCGCATGATTGCAATGTGAAACCAAACCAAAACTAACCGAATGTATAAAAAGTATCAAAACATGAACTTCGGTTCGGACCTTGGTGCGGACTTTCAGGTGTGAAAACGCCCTAAAAGACGTACAGGAGTGGGTTGATAACTTCACACGACTCGACTAGTAAAGGTTATACTTGATTTATACAAACAAAAGATTAAAACGCTGTCTTAAAGGGTTAGTTCACCCAAAAATGAAAATTCTGTCATTAATTACTTACCCTCATGTTGTTCGACACCCGTAAGACCTCCGTTCATCTTCGGAACAGAAATTAAGATATTTTAGTTGAAATCTGATGGCTCTGAAAGGCCTCCAATTGGCTCAATGGTACTGTACACTCTCAAGACCCTTAAAAGGTACTAAAGACGTCGTTACAAAGTCCATCTCACTACAGTGGTTCTAAAATAACTTTATGAATCGGCGACAATAGTTTTTGTGCGCAAAAAACGCGTTATGAATCAGTGAGTCGAATGAGCAGTTTGAATCGCCAAATTTCAGCAGTTTGGCGGTTTGACACGCGATCCGAATCATGATTCGGCTCACTGATTCATAACGCTTCGAAGCTTCATGAGGCCGTGTTTTGAAATCGTCATCACTATATAAGTCGTTATTTAGGGTTAATTCTCGCCGATTCATAAAGTTATTTTAGAACTATATAGCAGGCTAATCAATTTAAAAAGGCTATTATGTAAAGGATGTACAATACAATTGCATGCATTTTTGTCTACTCCTGCGTATCAAAGTTGCTTATATTTTGTTCTTCCATTGATGGGACATGACATTTGTAGCGATTTTGCACTTTGACAGTCAGTTTGAGATATAGAGTATTGTATATTTGGATAGTTTACAAAATAAAACTTTACTCTTATCATAATTGTATTGCATTGTGTTGTTTTAAACCCCAAACATTTAACTTAAAACGTTCTTCATTAACGATTTTTCAGTTATTTGTAAATATCTGTTTAATTGTAAAAAAAAAAAAATATATATATATATATATATATATATATATATATATATATATATATATATATATATATATATATATATATATATATATATATATATATATAAAAGTAGTTTCGATGTAGCTAGCTACATTTTAGTAGTAGCCTAACTTGTAGTGTATCTAACTACTTTTTCAGAAGGGTAGCTTGACTGTAGTTTAACTATTTTCATGAATAAGTAGCTTGTAGCTTGTCAAACTACTGTTTCAGAGTAGCTTCCCCAACACTGTACAAGATGTATTCTTACTTGTAAACTTTTACTTATTATACTGTAATATTGTATTATTAGCAGGCCCGTCGCGACAAGACAGGCAAACCAAGCAATTGCTTGGGGCCCCGAGCTGGCCTGGGGCCCCAAGACAACGACAGGTTAAGAATAAAATGAAACGACAAACTGTGTGAGCGCCCCATTGATAGTCAATGCAGTAAAGTGCAATGACACTGTTATCGGGATCCCCCTTAAAAGGCCCCCTCTCAGTAGTCGCTGACAGCAGCCAGCCAACCACGCGATCTCTGCAGCCGGCAAAATACAAAATCTCTTCGGTTTTGAAGCGGAATTTTATGCTTCAGGAAGCCAAAAAAGAAAAAAGAGAAAGGAAGAGGAGGATAAGAAAAAACAAGATAGTGGTATGTGATAAATTACACTGGAAAAAATAGCTCTAACGTTACTTGTCTTGTACGAAAATGGTGTAAGTTTGCAGCAGGTAGGCTAGCAAAAATATGTTTATGTTAGCTATCGTTACCTGCCTGACGGCAAATGCTGCTTGTAACGAACACTTAGTGCAACTTTTTTTTCGACCAGACGGAATGACATGACATTGCTATAGCTTTGTAATAGGTTTTGATGAAAGTGGCATAGCATGCTATACTAACTATTATTTATGCTATGCATAAATAACCTGGAATAGTTAATATAGCATGCTATAAACAATTATATAATAACAATTATTATAAACATTATTTAACCAGAAAGAGGCAGAGGAACATGATTTTTTCCATAGCTTATCTTAATGTGCTAGTGTCGGGATATACGGTAGTGACAGTTTGCAAATATGACATTATTTTTATAAGTTACCAATGGATCTTGAACAATTACTTTATTCTGTGGCAATTTTTACACTGTTACATTTTGAAGTACAGTATCAGGACAACCCACATGTTTTACTGGTACTGTTTACATGTTTTACTGGTACTGCCCACATGTTTTACTGGTACTGTTTATTAACTATTTAACAAGGTATTATAGTCATCTGTTGCAACTTAATAATAACCATCCAGATATTTGAGATGTTTATAGATAGTTTACAAACCAGCTAGTAACCCTTAAGTATTCCCAGTGTTAGGAATATCTGGTCCGTCTATCTATGTAAATGTAATGTTTATAGATGTTTAAAAAATGGTTACTTAAAAAAATTTTTAATGATAAAGTGGTGTTTTTTGCAAATGTTTTCAAATTGTATGCACAGTATATGCAACAACAGTATTTGCACTGTAAACCTTTTTATTTATATAAAGTGTGGATGAACTTAAACTGTATGGCTATGCTGTGGTTCCTTTAGGCTTTGCGTGCATGCGGGTGGGGGGGGGGTATTGGGGGGGCCTCCATGTCCATTTTGCTTGGGGCCCCCAAATTTCTTCAAACGGCCCTGATTATTAGTATTATTATACTGCATAAAAGGTGTGCATGCATACGATGCTGCACGTTCACTCTATTTCACATGCACCGTCCGTCCCTCAACAAACCTGCTTTTTTAATCTGATGACACATACTATCACCTCATCATTTACATGGACAAAACCAGTATCCAGGCTTAGCTGATCTGAGATAAGGCTCTCAAGAGACCACAATGATACTTCTTATGCTTTGATGTGATGAGAAACAGCCAACCTATAAAGCCACACAGGTGACAGATGAAATAAGAGAGTTCTTTACTAGAGATCAAATTTGTGTTTTATCTGAGAAACCAAAGGTCTCGGTCGAGACTAGAGAGGGTATTATTCTGTCATTATCATTGTAGTTTACCCGTGATTCCATTTTGGAACTGGGTGGCTCAACTGAATCAAAGGGCCTGTGGAAAAAGTGAGGGTGAACAGATGAAAGAAAGTAGAAGCAGTACTACAAAAGAGAAAGGATTAAAGGACAGTGAAAATGAAACGATGAAGAAATAAACTGTTTGGACCAAAGAACGGCACCTATATACCTGATAAAACAGACCCTCAAGCTACAATCTCACGCACCGCTATCAAAAATCACAGCAGTTCAAAGAGCCATGAAAAATAATCCTAAATATAACTCAAACTTTTTAACTAAAAGCAGCATTCAGATTAATTAGCACCACACAGATGCTGGATGGCAGACAGATAAAGAAACTAAGCTGTTTATGTTCTCTGCCTTTAATGTTGGTTGCAAATGGGACTGATTATTCAAGCTCGCTATTATGTTGATGGTGACCAGCATAAATACAGCTCACTCCCCAGACCCTTGTTTGCATACAGGCTTTTTCAATGGTGAAAGTGAGCGGCAAAGACAAAAGGGACTTGAGTGAGGGATCAAAGGGATGTGCGTGTGCTTGGTGCCATTTATAGTGAGACAAAGCACTGTAGAAGACTGGCTTTGTAGGCGGCCGCACAAAGACTTCATATGATCATTAAAATATTTTCGGATGGGCAAACCCCGAAAAAACAGTGCAGGTGTTATTGTGGTTGGTTGCACTAGTTGTTTTAAAAGAAAACCCCATGCTCAATAAACTCCTGAATGCAGTGTGGTTACAAACACTATTTCTGACTTTTCTACCAATTAAAGGTGTGCGTTGCTCTGTGTTTCTGTGAAAAATAGAGATGGCATCTGAATAATTTAACATGCCTGGGTGCAACGACAGACCTCGCCCCCTTCCTGGTGAGATGGAAAATCTTACTCAAATCTAGGCAAATGACCGATACTTGCAGTCAGCTTGAATCAATAGCAAAACTCTCGTAACGAAACATTACCATCACAAAACACATGAATTAAACATGTAAAATAGCGCGCTAGCTTTAAAATAATTGACTGTTGAGCACAATACAACAGCAAAATCCAGAGCTGGATTGCAAAACAAGTCATATTAAGAAACAAAAACCCATTTTACACATTTCATGTAGCCTAAAATTGGAAAAATAGACCAATAAATAAAGTGTTAAAAAGCCATTGCTTTAAAATTGCCAATAGAAATGGACAAACATTAGCATAAGACATTTTAAATATGCTTATCTGTCCATAAAAACTGCATAATGTTAGCTATAACGTGAGTTTCACCCCAAAAATGCAAATTCTGACATTGTTTAATCACCCTCATGTAATTCCAAACTCATATTGCTTTATTTCTTCTGTGGAACACCAAAGACCCTCAGTCACTATTCACTTAGACATGTTTCTATTTTTATCAAAGTAGTAAAAGATTATTTTAGCAAGTGAAAAGAAATAATTAACTATTAAGGTACGAGAAAAATAAAAAGGGCGACTGCAACATTTATCTCATTTATCTTTATTTATTGTGATAAAATGTCGCAATTACCTTTTTTATGTTTTATTCCATGAAGCTTCCATACAATATAGCAAGGCCCAAGTGCTTTGCAAAATTAATAAAAAATATTAATAAAATTTGTATTGTATTATTTTTTATTTGTATGACCATTTGTGACTGAAATTACCATTCCAGTCATTACTAATTAATAGTTGTCAAAGTACCATTCCTTCACTAGAATACAACCTAGTCCCTTGCGTAAAAGAACATTGCAAACAAAATAACGATGCAATCGATATCCGGACCTAAGCATCCAGTCCGGAACTATCCGTTGTATTTAGACCATTTTACCCAACAAATAATAAGATAAGACTAGCCTACAAAAAGTGTAATTTAAAAAGATTATGATAGGCTACTGCTTTCACCCAGCAAACATTTAGACATTTAATGACCCTCTGACACGTCCTGTCATTGTTGAAAAATAGTTCCAAAATGAAATTTGAAAGGACATATCTGAATGCATTTGTAGCAAATGTTCTGTGTTACATATTTTTTTACGATTTATGCCGTCCTACCGCGACTATTTTTGGCCAGGGACACGATGCCATCGGACCAATGTTGGGCTGGAATATTCGTGTAACGTGTAATCAGTAACGTAACACCGTAAATGGAAGAAAGAATACCGTGTTACATTTTTTTCCGGTATATGCCGTACTTTGGCTATTTTTGACCAGGGACACGAGGTTGCCGTCGGACCCATGTTTGCTGAGCAGGGATACTCATGTAATCAGTAGGCTAATGTAACACCGTAAATGGAAGAATACCGTACCCGTATAGGCATGAGTGTGAGTGAATGATGACAGAACCAGTCTTAAAAATAAGGGTTCTTTAATGGCATCTGTGGTTCCATAGCACAAAAGGTTCTTTAGATGATTAAAATGTTCTTCACACAAATACATTTTTATTTTATTTTAAGAACTATTCCCTGAAAGGTTATTTGGGGAACCTAAAATGTTTTTTTTTTTTACATCGCTTGGAAAACACACTTTTAAGAGTGTGTTATTCCTTCGAAATCAGAATGAGCAGTTGCTGGTAATACTTTCCTAATAAGATAGGCTACTAAAGCCATATCTGAATGCATAAAGGTAGCCTAATAGACATAAGAATACATTTGACAATTATTTTTCATTAGAACACAATATTGGTGGCATAATAGCATTGAAATGAGTTTCAAGCATCAAGAACAGAGTGATCATAAGTTTTCTTTTCGTTCTTAAAAATCTCGTATAAGCGATAACAGAGATTTGCTTTCATTAGGCTAATTGTAGTCAATAGACTCAAGGCAATCCATCGCACAATGCAATGCATCTTCCTCAAAACACGAAAATATCTCACATATCATGCAGTAAATCCTGGACCACTGAATGCTGATGAACGCTTTAAGTGTTCCTCAGACAGTTTCTGAGTTCAAGCTCAAGCACACATTGTGCACGGCATTTGTACGGCTGATGTGTAAAGTGCTTACCTGTAGCCTTCAGAAGTGTTGGCTCTCCGTGTAAAGCCCGTGACTGTTGCTCTTTCCAGTGGATGTGTGTGCTAGACTCACTCAAGTCTGATTCTCCCAGACTGAAGCGCTGCTACTGTTACCTCAGAGCGCGCGACCGAGATAGCGACTGTAATTTCACGCGCACTCACCCAAGTCACAAGAGCACGACTGTGTGAGTGAGTGTTTCGCGCGCGCGCGCGTGTGTGTGTGTGTGTGTGTGTGTGTGTGTGTGTGTGTGTGCGAGAGAGAGAGACACCTCTGTCTCTTCACGATGGTTTTGAGATGCAGATAGTTTAGTGTACATTACCATTGAACATTTGCCATAATTCAGATGTTAGATATGGCCTTACTGCAAACCCAGTATAGCTATATGCAGGAATTATAATTTAATATAATAATGGTTTATGAAATATTAAATCTCTCCTCTACAAATCATGTCTGACAGTCCTTTTAAAAGTAGATGGTAACCTTTTCACATATATAGCTGAAATTCATGACTTATCATTACTAATTTGAACTTATTCTAAAAATATGCCTACATGCAAGCTAATTGTTTTCATTCAATATTAATTTACAAACAAAATTATTTTAAGGGCTAGATCAAGTTAAAAAAAAATCATTTTGTAGATAGCATTTTGTGGATTTTTAAATGTACTATATTGTTGTCTTTTATTCGTTTATTAATTGTATAAATTGAACATTTGCACTTGTATTATTAATTACATGTCTGAGGCATTTCTCCTCACAGTTTTTATGTTCGTCACCACAACACCGTCCTAAAGCAATGCATCACTGGAGATGGACAAACATGACCAGGTCGGTTTATAAACAGTGTTGTGGGTAACACAAATAGCCTAATGTGAGTTCAGTATGTAATCAGATTACTTTTTTCAAGTAAATAGTTGTCAGGGTTTTGTCTTGTTTAGTTGTGTTTTTGTTCATAAACTGTGTCCCAATTCAAAGGCTTTATCGTTCGAAGGACACGACTTCAAAGGTCATACATTCGAAGGCCACAAAGTTTGACTGAGCGTTGTTAAATGAGACAGTCTAGCCTACGGAGGATGCAGCCTCTGACGCAGCTTTTTCCTTGCGTCACATTGTCCATTCTAACCATCCTAAATAGTATGTGAGATTAGAATAAAATCTACCTGCAATAGTAGACCATCCATCCAGGGACTTCTGACATACTCTTTTCAACATTGAATGCTTTGAGACACACTTATTCTACTATTTAGGATGGATATGGACATTGGGATGCAGGGAAACTTCTTTGTCAGTTGTTGTGTGCTAAGTGGTGTTAGTGTATTGATTTCCTTCCGTATCTACTACTTGTTTATTTAAAGTATTGCCTGCATCTCCTTAACACCATATACACTGATCAGGCATACCATTATATTGTTGGTCCCCCTTTTGCTGCCAAAACAACCCTGAACCATCGATGCATGGACTCAACTAGACCCCTGATGTGCTGTGGTATCTGGCACCAAGATGCTAGCAGCAGATCCTTTAAGTCCTGTAAGTTGCGAGGTGGGGCCTCTATGAATCGGACTTGTTTATTCAGCACATCCCACAGATGCTCGATTGGATTGAGATCTGGGGAATTTGGAGGCCAAGTCAACACCTCAAACTCATTGTTGTGTTCCTCAAACCATTCCTGAACCATTTTTAAACTCAAATCTTTACGCTTGCCCATTTTTCCTGCTTCTTTTTGACCATTCTTCTAGAAGCGCATTTGTGAGGTCAGGCACTGATGTTGGACAAGAAGGCCTGGCTCACAGTCTCCGCTCTAATTCATCCCAAAGGCGTTTTATCAGGTGGAGGTCAGGACTTTGTGCAGGCCAGTCAAGTTCCTCCACACTAAACTCGCTCATGCATGTCTTTATGGACCTTGCTTTGTGCACTGGTGCGCAGTCATGTTGGAACAGGAAGGGGCCAGAAAAAACAACAACCCCACACCATAATCACCCCTCCACCAAACTTTAAACTTGGCACAATGCAGTCAGGCAAGTACCATTCTCCTGGTAACCGCCAAACCCAGACTCGTCCATCGGATTGCCAGACAGAGAAGCATGATTCGTCACTAGAGAACATGTCTCCACTGCTCTAGAGTCCAGTGGCGGCGTGCTTTACACCACTGCATCCGATGCTTGGTGATGTAAGGTTTGGATGCAGCTGCTCGGCCAATGAAACTTATTCCATGAAGCTCTCTACGCACTGTTCTTGAACTAATCTGAAGGCCACACAAAGTTTGGAGGTCTGACTCTGCAGAAAGTTGGCGACTTCTGTGCACTGTGCGCCTCAGCATGCGCTGACCCCGCTCTGTGATTTTACGTGGCTGCTGTTGTTCCCAATTGCTTCCACTTTGTTATATTAACTCTAACAGTTGACCGTGGAATATTTAGTAGTGAGGAAATTTCATGAATGGACTTATTGCACAGGTGGCAACCTATCACGGTACCACGCTTGAATTCACTGAGCTCCTGAGAGCGAGCCATTCTTTCACAAATGTTTGTAGAAGCGCCTGCATGCCTAGTGCTTGATTTTATACACCTTTGACTATGGAAGTGATTGGAACACTTGAATTCAATGATTTGGAGGGGGGTCCCATACTTTTGGCAATATAGTGTATGTGACTGTATAGCTGTGTCCCAAGGCCATGCCTTCGAAGGCAGTTGAGTAAATAAATACAATACTTAGATATAAAAGTGTAATCCATCAATTTCTCTCAAAAAAGCAATGTCGTCAGTGCGCAATGAATTCTGGGATAAGCTAGGGGGACCATCTGTTGTACGAATGCGGCCTTCGAAGGATGGATCCTCTGAATCGGGACGCAACTTATGAGTATTCAATTGCACCTTTTTAATGTATTGAACTACATTCAAACATAACTGTTACCATACTGGTTATTATAGCTTCCAGCTAACCTGACCAGGATATTATTTATTCATTTTTAAATAATAAAAACGTATCACTAATATATAACAGTCAGCTATGTTACAATTAACTGTGAGTGATGCTTTTTCCTGGCTAGTTAAACCATTTTGCAAGTGATTGTATTTGTGATGTAAAAAGTCAAGTCCTCTGGAGTTCACACACTCACTGGTATCTTATGTGCTGGCATTTCTGTGTCAAATTACACAGCGTGATGGAAAACAGGGAGAGATGTTAAATGTCAGAGGTTACAGCACCTCACATTCCTATTGGCTCAACCCTGATAGAGATGATGATGATGATGATGTCACAGAGAGTAACGAGTGAAAGGAGATGCTGCTGTTCATGCGTGATCCAGTAAAACCCAGACCTCAGCCTCTTGGCAGGCAGATTTTTCCAGTGGCTCTGTAACTTGACAAGGAAAGGTATCCGTTTTGACACATATACCTCTGTGCATGTTAATTTTTAAACAGAAAGAGTCAGTGTCTGTTCAGCGCCATCATCATGCATTCCTGCACCAAAGATAAAAGAATTTTAGTCATGATCGACAAAAAGTATTTGGACACATTTGTACACTCAAGTCACAATTGTCAGCTAAAAACAACATTTTCTCAGAACTGATTTCACTTTTCTGAGCAAGATTTTGTGATGACATTTAACTAGTTTCAATATGATCTTTAGTGATTGTATGAAAACCCTAACCTAACCCTAACCTTTTTTGCTTAATGTGCTTTATTTCTCTAAAATAAATGCCACTTGTTTGATATTTTGTTACAAAGTGCAAAGACAATTTGAAACCCTAACATTTAAAATAATTAATTGGTTTGAGTAGAACCAACTCAAATTAAACAAATTAGTTCAAACAAATGAACTTGTATGAGTATTTTAGAGTTCTCAAAACTGACACATTTTAAGTAATCTGAATTGTTTCATTTTGAGTTTTGTGAACTTGTTTCTTTTAATTTAGACTAACTTAAATTTAACCGAAACTGGGCTGGGATTTCGATTTCTCAGCATGCTTTGCCATGACACTCAAAAGGGACAGTAAAGGCCAAAATGAAGTGTTATTTTGTGTGTGTGTGTGGGGGGGGGGGACAAAATGTCCCCACAAAGGTGGCAATATCCGAAATCCTCATCCTTTTGGGGACATTTGTAGGTCCCTATGAAGAAAACATCTTATAAATCAGACTAAGTGATGTTTTTTGAAAATGTAAAAATGCAGAATGTCTCCTGTGATGGGTAGGTTTAGGGGTAGGGGCAGTGTAGGGGGATAGAAAATACGGTTTGTACGGTATAAAAACCATTACGCCTATGGAAAGTCCTCATAAAACATGAAAACCCAACATGTGTGTGTGTGTGTGTGTGTGTGTGTGTGTGTGTGTGTGTGTGTGTGTGTGTGTGTGTGTGTGTGTGTGTGTGTGTGTGTGTGTGTGTGTGTGTGTGTGTGTGTGTGTGTGTGTGTGTGGTGTGTGTGTGTGTGTGTACAAGATTAACGTTAAATGGGAGATTTAGTAATGTTTAATATTTTGTTATGCTAGTTTAGAAGAGTTTCTGTTATGTTGGGGTTTTAAAGGGTTACCATCATGGTGACGGGTGGAACATGAGCTTAGTTTGAGAACAGATATATGTTAAATACCAAAGCATTGTGTAAACAATTAGCAAGGTGGCATTTTTATGAATTTATTGAAGTTAAAGCTAGTCAAGTTTCCACTACTAAATTTTTTTGATTATATTATATTTTTAAGTTAAATTTATGAATTATCTTACTCAAATATATCAATTTCAGAGCAATTAAAATGATTACCAAATAAACTTAAACTTAAATTTCTTAACTTTAAGAACAACTGATTGCCTCCATTTTGCTTGAGTTTTGCCAACTTATTTGGGTTTACAGTCCACAATTTGAAGTATTCAAATACTTTTTTGGGGCCACTATTGCTGACATTTATTTCTCATTAAAAAGACCAGACCAGTTTCTCTAGTCTCACACCAAACACAATCTGAAATGCAATTTCCAACAAGAGTTCAAGAGGTTCAGGATTGCCGGCTTGCAGACTTTTCTTGAGAAATTGAAATGTAGTGCTCCTCTCCTCTCCTCTCCTCTCCTCTCCTCTCCTCTCCTCTCCTCTCCTCTCCTCTCCTCTCCTCTCCTCTCCTCTCCTCTCCTCTCCTCTCCTCTCCTCTCCTCTCCTCTCCTCTCCTCTCCTCTCCTCTCCTCTCCTCTCCTCTCCTCTCCTCTCCTCTCCTCTTCACTCTCCTCTTCACTCTCCTCTTCACTCTTTTCTACAACTGCTGTGTCTCTTTGAATGAAGAGCTCTGAACTCTGCGTGTGTGGAGGAGTGTAATAGAGTGACCTTTCAGTAATTTTGCCATCTCGTATAAATTCACTTCAGGCCTGCTTTCTGACATTCTCTATTCATTCAACCAATTAGCACCTCGTGCATCTGCCTACTCTCCCTCAGCTTTTGTGGAAGTTTCAGATTGAAAGCAGTTCTGAGCAAAATAAGTAATTAACTGAAATTTCTTTCAATATCCTGATGTCCTCCGGCTGAAGAGGAATCTCTAACATCAGAAGTAATGTTAAGTTTGATTGAAGAACTCGTAAATCTTATTGGTGTGCTGAGTGGCATCTCTACAAGTTATAAAATTTGAATAATTATTCACTCTATATAATCGTATTCACCATGTAGTACTACACTGTAAAAAATGATTGTTGGTTTAACTTAAACGTTATAGTAACAGTAACCTGGTTGCCTTAAAATTTCAAGTTCACTGAAATTTTAAAAAAAAATTGTTAATTCAATGAAGGATACTCAAAGTATTATGTTATCTGAACCTCATAAATTATCTAAGTTGATTTGACAAAATAAAAAATGTTGCGAAGACAAATCATGAAAATATTTTGTACAGGGTATATACTATAATCAAACGTTTGAAAGCATTTTACTGAGTTTCATGAGGTGTGAAAATCCTAAGTGATAAATTGTGACATGAAGTGCTTTATAAAACTAAAATTAAACATTTGGTCACACTTTAGATTAGGGTCAAATTTCCCTAATAACAAACTATTAACTATGACTTTTGCCTCAATAAACTTCTGCTTATTAATATTTAGTACGGTATTGTTAAATTTATGTATTGGGGATTAAGGGATGAAGAATATGGTCATGGAGTATAAGGCATTAATATGTGCTTTACTAATAAACAGCCAATATCCTAGTAATATGCATGCTAATAAGCAACTAGTTAATAGCATTGGGCCCTACTAAAATGTTGCCAAACATTTTTTGTAAAGCTGAACTGGATAATGAAACCATCAATGCAAATATTTAAGAACTAAAAAGCATTTGTGGGTGAAAATGTTTGGACAGGTGGCAAATATCTCTCTAATTGTGAATAAATGTATAAATCCATTATCCAGAATATTAACAAAAGTAAAGTCATTAGAATTATTTGTGAAAGTTCAAAAACATATATGTGGAAAAACAAAAATAACTCATTGCCAAAGGGATCAAACTTTTCCTCTTGTTATTTATTTATTAAGGGCTAAGGCACAATGATAATTGGATGTCATGTAGTTTAACTGGTGTTAACACTAAGATAATTTATTTTCTATAGTGAACACACATATTCATGAAATATATTATGTAAGCCTATACTTTAAAGCTGCAGTCTGTAACCTTTTTGGGTTAAAAATGATCCAAAATCAATTTTTGAGCAAGTACATAACCAGTCAGTGTTCAAAACTATCTCCTTACCTTCATTTATAGCGGATCATAGCCTTTTCTCAAAGCAGCTGAAATAATTAAACGTATCATTTTGATGGCGGATTGTAATCCAGAAAGGTCCAAATGACAAGAATCAGTGACAACTGGAGATTCACCCGTAGTCAAAAGCAAAAGATTAGACTGTACGGAAAATGAAATTTACACGTAACGCTAATACACACTAAATACACATAGTCACACAATGCTGATGTTGTTACAGTAATATACAGTGGCAAGAAAAAGTATGTGAACCGCTTGCAGAATCTGTGAAAATGGGGATCATTTTAACTAAATAAGAGGGATCATTTTTTATTTACTGCCCTGAATTCGATATTTTACATAAAAAAATTTTACGTATAGTCCACAAGTAAAAAAAAAAAAAAAGCTGAATTTATTAAAATGACCCCGATCAAAAGTTTATGAAGCATTGATTTTCAGTGCTGTGTCGTTCCCTGGATGATCCACGGCTGTTTTTTTTGTTTTGTTTTGTGATGGTTGTTCATGAGTCCCTTGTTTGTCTTGAGCAGTTAAACTGCCCAATGTTCTTCAGGAAAATTCTCCAGGTCCTGCAGATTCTTCAGTTTTCCAGCATCTTTTTCATATTTGAACCCTCTCCAGCAATGACTGTATGATTTTAAGATCCATCTTTTCACACTGAGGA
This sequence comes from Gobio gobio, assembly GCF_949357685.1. Classification (NCBI taxonomy): domain Eukaryota; kingdom Metazoa; phylum Chordata; class Actinopteri; order Cypriniformes; family Gobionidae; genus Gobio; species Gobio gobio. Next base: position 41,480,479 of record NC_137105.1, on the reverse strand, counting down.
CAATTGAGGAACTCAAACACAACTATTAAAAGAGGTTCAAACATTCACTGATGCTCCATCTTTCTGACTTTTGAACAGGATGAAGATGTCCAAATTTTTCTTATTTTGTTTACAGTTTTTCTCAATTGCTAAAACACTAAACCCTATTGTCTGAACCAAATGCTCAGTTGCTTGAACCCTCTGATTGAATCAATCACTCTTTTGGCAAAACCATAAGCACTTTTCACCCATTTAGACACAACTTGCCAACACATTTTCATTGTGATGCACCCGTGCTGTATAACGGTGAGCACAGGCGACAAAAGTCAAACACAATTAAAGCACAGATGTCACCACTTGAACACAACAACTCAAAATGGATCACACTTGTGGCTAATGATGTGAGGGAACATATACAGTCAGCAGTTCAGAGAGCACTGGTTTGTGAGGCCCTACAATGGATAGAAATCTGAGAGGAAGAGTTTGTGTGAGAGGAGGTCAAGGTGGTCGAGGTGGTCAGTGAAGACAAAGGACAAAAATATCAGCTACTGTGATTGACCATGTTCTTGTCCATGGTATGAGCATGAGGGAGGCTGGACAAAGGGTACAACCAAACATCAGTAGATTCACTGTGTCCACCATAATCCCAAGATTTAGAGAAGAGAACAGCTAATTAACTTTTTTTGACTTTATAGTACAGTATGTAAATGTTGACAGCAATTACTGTATGACATACTATATACTGTACCACAGTATACTGTAAGTAAAAATATGTTTCAGTACATCACTGCGATATACTGTAGTATTGTAATGGAGGGTTGGTCTAACTGTTTGTAGGCCTAGTTTTCCATGTATATTTTTGTACTTTATTTTTAAAGTTCTTACTGTACACAAGTGGCAAACACATAAGATTTCTGTTTTGTCTTTTTCTACAAGTGCTAAATGCACAGGTTTTTTTTTGTTTTGCAACATGCATTTAGCCTACAGTGAACAATAAACATGTATTTCTCCAGCTTCATGTCCTGAGCATTGTGTTTTCTATTTTTCTACGTAGTGTTTAGTGACTGTTCAGTAGTGTTTTTAATTTTGATGGACTCTGGGAATGATTTGACAACATAGTTCAGTTTTGAGCAGAGATTGGACTGTTTTGAGGTGAAAGTTTGGTTTTGCAAGAAGAGTCTGAGGTTTTGTGAATGTAGCTTGAAAATGGGTTTTGTGTTCACAGTTTAGAGAAAAGGAGAGCAGCTTACAAGAAATGTGTCTTAGCAATCGAGAAAAACTGTAAATATCTGTTTTTTTTCCATTTAGTACTGCCCTTCAGAAGCAACAGAAGATACTTGCATGTTTCCCAGAAGACAAATTAAGTACAATTTACCTTGATCCTCAAAGTTTTCACCCCCCAGCTCATTAATGCATCGTGTTTCCTTCTGGAGCATCAGTGAATGTTTCAACCTTTTTTAGTAGTTGTGTTTGAGTCCCTCAATTGTCCTCGGTGTGAAAAGATGGATCTTAAAATCGTACAGTCATTGCTGGAGAGGGTTCAAATATGCAAAAGATGCTGGAAAACTGAAGAATGTGCAGGACCTGGAGGATTTTTCTGAAGGGTTCACATACTTTTTCTTGCCACTGTATTAATAATTTGCATGGTTTGATGTGATATGGGCTAATAGATTGTTACTTTCAAACAACGTCGGTAGCACAATTTTTTGTAATGTTTTTTTTCTCTCAGTTGCACAACCCACGTAAAGACGATAATTCCGCAAATAACTGCAATGGCAGGTTTCAAACAGAGATAGCGACCAAGAGACACAACTTATGGACTGTAGCTTTAAGTGAAGAAAGACTACTGGTAACACTTTACAATACGGGTGCACTAATATGCATTAAATAATCTTAAATGCTTAAATAATCATGAGTTAATGTATGACTCATGAAGAACTAATGATTACTGCATCAGGAACTAATGAAGATTCTACATGATTAATAGATTATTAATTTGTTATTAGTTAAATGTGTCATATTGTGTTAATTCCCTAATAACATATTATATTAACTAATCATGTAAATTAATGTGTTAATTACCACAATGGGTCAAAGCCATGCATTTCAACTTCCAGTTGTCTGCTTTAATGAATCATTAGCTAACGATTTGCAAAGGTATCATGTTGTGACTTTACTTGTTGAGGCACATGACTGTTAACTAATTGTTAAGTAATATGTCCTTGTGGTTATGGCTTTTGAATTAATTTTTAATTAGTTAATAGTCATGTGCCTCAAGTCACAACATAATGATACCTTTGCAAATCGTTAGCTAATGATTAATTAAAGCAGACAACTGGAAGTTGAAATGCATGGCTTTGACCCATTGTGGTAATTAACCCTCCTGTTACCCTCAAATCTAGTAACATTTGTTACCCACTGGGGTCAATTTGACCCCAGCAATTTAAACCTCCAGAATATGAATAATTTTTTTTTCTTCTGTTTTTACAAAGGTTTATGTCTCAGGTCATTTATGTCTGAAGCATATCTGGTGGGCCCTGGAACCATTTTGATGACATTAGCAGCACTATGGCTACCCTGTCATTCACTTGGGAGGGCAGGACCATAATAACGTGAACTACTAGTGGTTCTCGCAATACTACAGGTATGGTTTGGTTAGGTTAGATTAGAGCCCTAAATCAGAGGGAAAGTTGTTTGAATGTTACATTGAATATATAAAATTATAGCATGTTATAGCAATAAAACAACCTAAACAAATGGGTGTAAATATGTTTTATACAGCTAAAAGAGCCTCGGGTCAAATTGACCCCAAAGAACACAGATACTACAAAATGTGTACAGGACATTGGAAAAATATCATCATGTTAATTTTATGTTTACAGAGTTGTCCCCATTAAATTAGGAAAAGCTAAAGCAAAAAAAAAATGATGTCAATCGTGTTTTTACAGACGTTAAACATTGAATGGGGTCAAATTGACCCCAAAGATAATAGGAGGGTTAACATATGAATTTACATGATTAGTTAATATAATATGTTATTAGGGAACTAATATAATATGACACATTTAACTAATAACAATTTAATGATTACTTAATCTATTAATCATGAAGAATCTTCATTAGTTGCTGATGCAGTACACTCTAAAAAAAGAAAAAAAAGGTTCTATATGGCACCAAAAATGGTTCTTGGCTCGTAATCATAGGGGAACCTTTTTAAGTGCTATACTAAGGTGCTATATAGCACCGCCACCATATACAGAACATGTTAAGATATGGTGCTATATAGCACCAAAAGTGGTTCCTCTAATAGAGTCTATGATTACGACGAAGAACCATTTTTGGAGTAATAAATGGTTTAGTTCTTCATGAGTCACACATTAACTCATGATTATCTGTGCATTAGTTAAGCATGAATTAATGAATATTAGTGCACCTGTATTGTAAAGTTTTACCGGACTATTAGACTATCACGATACCCTTAAACTGTAATGATAATCATGCATGCTCTTAAAGCGTATCCACAATCAAATTTGCAAGACATTATTTAAAGCACTGATGGTAAACGATAAAAAGTAAATGTTAAGGACAGTTAATATGGTCATCTTCATTAAGGCCTTAACCAGCTCATGTTTTCTAGCTTTGATGTAGCCTACATTATTGATGCCCAAGCGGTGTTTTGATCCTGCAATCCCAGAACATGAATGAATGAATCCGTCACACAGCTTGTGCTGACAGCAGACACGAAGGCCTGGTGCTCCCCCTGCTGCACAATGAATGTAGCAAAGATAAAAGAAAATTAGTCTTGCATGTCCAAAGCAATATGAGTTACACGTAATATTATAAACATGAACAGGCTTTTTCACACAGGCCTACAATTTCCGAGCTCAAGTGTGACACATAAAAACAACAGTAGCTAACTTACTTCAGCTGCCTTTTAGCTGTATGTGCTTTCCTCTGTGAATCCTTATCGCTTGGCAACAGAAGCTGTTAGGCTTCAGGGTGATTGGAGGAGAGGAACGCAAGGTAAAGCGTGACATTTAAAAATCAGTGGATGAGTCAGTGTAGCATGTGGTCCGTTTTCCCCGACCTTCCATCAGTCAGAACGGATTGACCAAAAAGAGGGGAAACGCACAGTGTTCAAATAAACTCTACAGGGCATCCTTTTTTAGCTTGTGTGTCCTCAAAAACACCCCAGGGCACAAAAATGTAGGCAAAAGGTTGAGGCAGTAAAAATAATCCGTCCTGACACTTACAAGCTTCCACAGAGATTTGAAGCCCTCTGCTTATAAAATATTGAACAGCCACTAACGCAGTTCTGTCTCCCAGAGCTGTCTGCAATTCATTTCAGAGGGAAAAAAAAAAAAGCTTAATAGGAGGTGCTAAGACAAAAAAAGGTGCTAAGTCTGCAGAGAGTGATAAAATGGCCACTGAGTCTCACCACCAGAGGTCGCTGTTTTCAAAGAATTGACAGTTTAATGCTCATTTGGTGGCAGAACCTTATTTCACCAAGTGCAACATGTTCCTGGATCAACGTCTTTGATGATCCTGAAACAACATTCCAATCAACCAATCAGATTTGAGGGACAAATTTACAGTTTATGTCAAGTTTAGGCTTAGGTGCTTCTACATCAGTGTTATTCACCTATCATTTCCTATCATTTGATGTTAGGATTAGGGTTATGTTTAGGGGTAGGGATAGGGCTATGATTATTTTTTTCAGACAGGAATGTTGTTCCAGGATCAACAAAACACACTATATTGCCACAAGTTTTGGGACGCCTGCCTTTACATGCACATGAACTTTAAAGACATCCCATTCTTAATTTGTAGGGTTTAATATGGAGTTGGCCCACTCTTTGCAGCTATAACAGCCTCAACTCTTCTGGGAAGGCTTTCCACAGGTTTAGGAGTGTGTTTATGGGAATTTATGACCATTCTTCTAGAAACGCATTTGTGAGGTCAGGCCCTGATGTTGGACAAGAAGGCCTTGTCTCCGCTCTAATTCATCCCAAAGGTGTTCTATCGGGTTGAGGTCAGGCCAGTCAAGTTCCTCCACCCCAAACTCGCTCATCCATGTCTTTATGGACCTTGCTTTGTGCACTGGTGCGCAGTCATGTTTGAACAGGAAGGGGCCAAACTGTTCCCACAAAGTTGGGAGCATGAAATTGTCCAAAATGTCTTGGTATGCTGAAGCATTAAGAGTTCCGTTCACTGGAACTAAGGGGCCAAGCCCAACCCCTAAAAAACAACCACACACCGTAATCCCCCCTCCACCAAACTTTACACATGGCACAATGCAGTCAGGCAAGTACCGTTCTCCTGGCAACCGCCAAACCCAGACTCGTCCATCGGACTGCCAGATAGAGAAGTGTGTTTCGTCACTCCAGAGAACACGTCTCTACTGGGATTTTATGTGGCGTACCACTTCGTGGCTGTTGTTCCCAATTTCTTCCACTAACATTATAATACCACTAACAGTTGACCGTGGAATATTTAATAGTGAGGAAATTTCACGAATGGACTTATTGCACAGATGGCAACCTATCATGGTACCACACTTGAGTTCCTGAGAGCGACTCATTCTTTCACAAATGTTTGTAGAAGCGTCTGCATGGTGCTTGTTTTTATTCACCTTTGTCATGGAAATGATTGGAACACCTGAATTTTGGGCACAATGTACTGTATAAATATGAAGGAATTTTCCGTATTGTTTTTTTACAGGTGTTTTACCTGTATTTTGAATTACACATTGCATTAGTTTGTGTTTTAAGGGTTAACAGAAATTTCTGTGAAATTACTCGATAATGTACTGGCAGAAAATTACCAGTACATTTTCCGTTTTTATTTTTTTTACAGTGTATTTGGAGGGGTGTCCCAATACCTTTGGCAATATAGTGTATGTTGACCCATGAATGCGTTTAACTCGGCAAGTGCCATTTGGTGAGTAGGCTATCAGTATGCTCCAGCTATTTGAATGGCTCAATGAATAGCTATTATTTGTGCAAACCAATCAACAAATGATTGAATAACTATAATTGTAAAATATTGATCATAAATAATGTTCTTGGATCATAAGAGCAGACTGCAGTGGTAGTAAAAAGGTCACTGACTAATGGCTTAGTCAATGACCAGGCAATTATAATCTGCGTTTAACAAATGTAATTGCTATGAGAGGCTATCGAGAGGTCATAGCCTAGGTGTGCCTCTTACACTGCAGATGGCTTGGAACATTGTCAGCACATTTTTGTATCTTTGTACAGAACATTTCCATGAGATGACACTTTAAAAACTGATGTTTGAGTGATTCTATTTGCGGGGAGCTAGAATACCTGAAAACACGCGTTACAAATAAACCAGTGTGTGAGTAAATTGGGTATTTTCAGAAAGCAGGTACTAAAAAAATATTCAGAAAAAGGTACTTTTAGCTTGCACAGTTCATTATTGTCAAATGTTCCTCCATTAAAGCGGACAAATAAAAACTTCGGGAAATGAGCTTGTTGACAGACATGCAAACCTCCATTTTTAAACTTTTTGAAACCCAAAATGTAAAACATATAGCACAATATTATTAATATGATCAAAATGGCTTGTAAACTGTACATTGGAAACCTGGACTGTGTGAAAAGAATACTTGAGCTTTGCCTTTGTTTGTCACAAGTTTAGACAGGAGGCAACTAGCCTATTTAGAAAGACCCATTTGTGATAATATTTATATATATCCAGATGGGATGTTTAACCACAAATCATTCTCAATATGTACAAATATATGCATAAATTGCACTAAAATAGTTGTGGTAATATTATTAAATATGCATCTGAATATTATTAGCCTATATTATAACGTATTATTAATCATATTATATTAAACATTATTAATAATAATAAATTACAATAAAAAATATACATTGCAGTAGCTAAATTGAAAAAAAAAATGTAATTGCAATTCAAATACAAAAGTAAAACCCTTGCTGAAATGTGTAATCTCTAATTCCCTTCGCGGCATGCGCGCTCCTGGTGAGGTCAGTGCTAGCTGCCTCCCGGTGTCAATCAAACAATGGCGTCATATATCCCCAGCGTTTCCGGTACGGTGGGCGGGGCTCCGCTATCCCGGTCTGGATTCTTCATTCGGGAGCGCTAGACAAGGCTGAACACGAATGCAGCCATATTCGGCTTCAGGGAGAAGCACACCGGCTAGCGCCAACTTACACGCAAGGATTCGCCTACTTAGAAAAAGCACCCACTCCCAGTCTTTGGAGGGCGTATGTATGTAACGTTAGGTTAAAGATGTGTGTTGTTCTTCATTAGGGAGTTTATTATTGAAGATTTACAGCTGAGCGGAATGAGCGTCCAGTCATCCTGAGATTCGACGGGAGAAAAAGCCCCGACATCCCGCAAAGTGGAAAGTACAGATTTGTCCGGATTAAGGCAAATGGAGCCGACAGGGCCTCGGGAGTGAGGAGGGGGGTGGAAACGCTGGCAACCAGCGGACAACAACGGGGTTAGGCGCATTAGGTCTTCGTTTATCTGAGCACAATGTTGGGCACATTTTGCTAGCTGGCTAGCTGGATGGCTGGCTAGCAGTTGGAGTCTGGGACTGCAGATCTCCACACATATCAGCCAGATAAATCCTATCTGTATATATTTATAACGCGAATCCCCGTTATACTAATTTCGACTAGTGTTATTTTATATTTTCTGGCTGAGGGAGTGGTAGTCAGGCCGCTAAATTGGTAGAAAATGTCTGCGAAGGTGCGCCTGAAGAAGTTGGAGCAGTTGCTGCTGGATGGCCATCAGAAAAACGAGAAGTCACTGAGTGTGGAGACACTGCTGGATATCCTCGTATGTTTATACAACGAGTGCAGCAACTCGCCCTTAAAACGGGAAAAACACGTGACGGACTTTTTGGAATGGGGTAAGTTGATGAATTTGGGTGTACTGTTCTGAATGCATTTGGGTGTAGAAATCAGTGCCTGTCCCTTTAAGACCTGTTTATCTGTTATTACATTTGCCTTAATCACCCAGCTGACTTCAGGCTATTGTCAAAATTGCTGCCGTGACATTTGCTCTTGAGATTCCTGGCCTCGTTGTTTGGACAATTTGTAAGGAGATGTACAAATAAACCTCCATCAAAAACCTGATGGACCATAATTGATAGTTTGATGCTCATTCAAACACGATTTTTCTAAAACAATTAAATAAATAAATATGGGTAATCAAGTAAACCTAACATAAGCTGTCCTTCAGCCCAGTAAGTTAATCTTGAAATATGAATAATTCTGTATTTATTCATACAAAAATCATTTATTTTATGTTCTAAAAACTATGAACTATCAATCAGACGATGGAAGGCATGTAGAAAATTGTGTACAACAGCTTTTTCAGCCAAGTTCTGGCCATATTGCTAATTTAGAGACCGTAGAAATGTATGTACCAAATATAATACAGTACAGTATAAATGTCTGCCAAACAAGTTGGACTTTGTTTTCAAGGGCGATGCAAATGTTTAGTAAAGTCTGGGGACATTGATTCCTGTTGATGTTCTTCCGTTTATGCTACATTTATTGTTGCTATTGCCATCACCATTTGCATGAGGGATCAATGATTCAGTCTGACACGATTCACTGTGGCTTCAGTCGCTTCCTGGTAGAGTTCATTTTAAAGTGTAAACAGGACTGCAGTAGGTGGGATGCCCCTTTTTGGGCTCTTCCTGGTCCAGTTGGTTGCGGTTGGCCTTCACAGTGAGTGGATTCTCTGTCCTGGGTGTTGGGTTGACGTCAGTAATGAGATTACACCCCAGTGTGTCTGCTCCTGTAAAGACCGCCACTGTCCTCGTGCAACCCATCACTAGCAGGTGCCACTTCACATCCCATCACTGTGAGAGAGCCATGACCCAATTTCCAGGAGTCATAAACTCCTCTTGTCTTACTACAGTGGTAGGCCACATACTTTCTTATGGCGCCCTTGATTGTGGATGTTAATGATTTACATGGAGGATGTTATGCTGCTGTTAAACACAAGCGATGCGCTAATGCTACTCTAAAGTGCAGTATTGGCAGTGGTTGCTCTCAATACTTGCTTTCCATTTTATGGAGTGTTCCTCAAGTGAACATCTTTAGAATGGACACTTTGAATTGCTGGTTTCCCTTTTCTGGTAAATGAAATGTACCATATCTTCTATTTACACATGGCTTTCTGGAAGTGACCGATAAACCGCTTTGGTGGAAAAATAGTAAGATAATAAGAGATGCGTCTGTCAATTTGACTACATTATCACAGGTTTTAGACTCCTGCCTCACATTCGTACAGCCAGACGGCATGGAGTAATTGCGTCAGCTCCTTTGAAACGTACTAATTGGCTAAAACTAGCGATGCTCTGATCGGGATTTTTTCAGCCGATACGATTACTGATTTCTTGTCGTCATGATTGGCCGATAACATAGTCCTAATCATTCAAGCTTTATACAAGTGACAGGCATGGGCGTCAGAAGCTAAAAAATGTGGGTGTGTCGCCCTGAATTTTTTGCTGTAGTAGATTTTGACGCAAATTGAGGTTCGAATCCGCCTTTTGCCGAACTCGCTCTACTCCGTTTTCCTATCACAGATCGGAAAGGCATTTATTTTCAATAATTGAAAACATTCAAAAAGTGGAAATAAAGCATCTAACGTGTGTTTAATAATAGTGTTTATTGTTTAGGGGTAGGTGAACAGAATTATCGAGGGTAAAATTGAGTGGGTCCAATATCATTGGTCCTTAAAAGTGGGTGGGTCTTGTCCCGCCCACATACATGATGACAGGTCATAAAATAAAGTTTTCTGCAACCAATCGATCAGAGCATTCCTAGCTGAAACTCTTCAGTCATCTTATTTCAGAGTGTCTTATATTGTTATATTTGCTTGAACCCATTATTTTATGGCTTTGTATTTGTTTTGTAGCTTCGATACAGATTTTTTCATTTAATGTTATAACTAGTGATAGGCAAATATTTCATAATTTTGAGAATATTGGCATTGGCCGTTAAACAAACCACTATTTAAAAATTACAATCTTAGTTTTTTTTAGTGGAATATTGAAGTATATTTTAAATAATTTAGTGGTGTAACCGATCATAGTTGATCTGTACGGACCAGGCCGCATGGTTCGGCATAATATCGTGAAAATGAATCATTTGCAATGCATGCGTTTCTAAGACCTGGCAATTTAAACATTCAAGTGCACGAACTGTTGAAAGCAAACGCTATTCTCCAAAAAAGGAGATGAGCTAAGCTAATAGGGCCGTCAGTTGTGGACCTGTTACTTTGTCACAATGTATAGCATTCCTGAATAGCTCATTTTGAGACTCTTTCTGATTTATTTCTGATGGATTTGTACCATAATAGGGTGGTTGTTTACACACTGAGGTGCGGACACAATTATGAAAAAGTAAAATGATTTTTTTTTTTGCTATAGAAGTCCCCTTTAATCAAACAACAAAACAGCTTTTTAAAAATAATAATTTTATTATTATTTTATACATTGAACTAGGGCTGAACGATTTTGGAAAAAAATCTAATTGCGTTTTTTTTTTTTTTTTTTTTTTTTTTTTTTTTAACCAATATTGCGATTGCGATTTAATATGCGATTATTTTTTAAACTCTTTATCTTCTGTATTATTCAACAATACATCATTGTATAGTAATGGTGGAAATCTTTAATTGGCGCCTCACGATCCGATTCCGATTCTGGGAGACACGATCCGATTCCAAAACAATTCTTGAAAATTTTCCTTATTAATTAATCGTATTAATTTATTAAAAACTTTAAATGTTTTTTATTATGATATATGTAATTAAAAGCTTTTTAAAATAACTAGGACATTATAACATTTTAATTAAAACAATTGCATGTTAATAATTTTAAATATATAAACTAATATAGCTGCAAAACATAAGCTAGTAAATCATAAAGAGGAACAAAAAACATATTATAAGCAATGAACAAAGAGTGCTTTCAGTATTTAAGAGTGTCTGAACTGTGAGTGATTTTTCTCTTTCTCAGCTTTATTGTTGTTTGATTATTAATCATGACATCATCATAGACAGCGGGAGACCTGCATTCACACTAATGCACAGATCTCTTTTGAAATATAAGATGTTTTTGCCCTGTCGGATTAATTCATTAAGACATTACTGACGGTGTTTACATTAATTTTGCGTCATAAAAGCATTTTGAGACTCACACAGACGCGTGCTCGCGAGCACTCTTCACAAAGCGCCGCGTGAGCATTTGAAATGGAAAACCTTCTGTCAGTGAGTTACTTACTTTTTAATATACAAGCACACTGCATTCCTAACGACATGAATAAAGCCTTCGTTGAGCGTTTGTAAGGAAAATACCGGCGGGCGAGAACACACTCTGTAAGCGTGACATCAAAGCTAAGTTTCTCACAGCGCATATCCTGTGCAAAGAAGCCTGCGAATGTCATTGCGATTCGCGCCGTCAACCGTTCCGGACGTTATGAAATATTATTTTATGGTTCGTGTGTGATTGTGTGTATGTGTAAGAGAGAGATAATGGAAGCAATCAGAATACGGGTGTTTCTAAAACACACGCAGCGCCACCGCGCACCTGCAGTTAAAATCTAAGCTCAGAATCGATCCAGAATCATTGGAGAAGAATCTTTTCTCCCACCTCTATTGTAGCCTATAGTATGAACAACACAATATTAGATAGATCAAACACAAACAGTTTTTTTCCACTTTTAGGCCATGTGTAACGTGCCAAGTTGCTTCTTCTGCAGACTTTACTCTCGTGTGTCACGTGACCAGACTGTAATCGCAGCCTTTGCGGTTAGGAAATCGTGTTTTATCATATCGCGATATTATCGCAAATGCAATTAATCGTTCAGCCCTACATTGAACACTGTGCAGTGTTAATTTACACTTATTACATTTCTGTACCTAAATACTACTGACCTTACTTTATTTGTAACTTTGTTATATTATATCTATGCTTGTAATGTGTGTGTTTGTTCTAATTTTATTACTTACTGTTAACTTGCATATTGTGAATATTGTACAATGCATAGTGTATCTATATTCTCCCATTTTATTTGCTTCTATTTTAGAACACTTGATTATCTAATCAAAACTACAAAATATGTATTACAGTGATAAATGCATTTCTCATTTGTTTGTTTTTGTCGGCTGCATGAACATATGCATTTTTAGTGCTATTAACAAATGCATAAAAGTGAACAGCTGGATATAAACTAATGCAAATAGAGGCTAACAATCGTGACATTAAACATTTTGGTCGGACTTGTGTGCAGTTTTGTCACATTGTTTTAACCTCTTGAGGTTCTACTAATATCCCCTCAGCCTTGTCAGCAAACATACTGCTGTTCTCCACTAATGCAGCATCTAGTCAACGAATGAAGGCCTATTACTTTATATGAAAACATGTACTGCATACATTATAATTTTGTGTATGTGTCCGTTGTGCAAGGAGACACAATATAGAAATTAATTTGGTGTTCGTGCAACGCACCTCTGTGTGTGCACGCTTTGGGTATGTGCGGCGAGTATCGAATCACATCATGGATCTACTACGATCCATTGCACCTAGGGTTACAAACGTTCCAGGATCTTTGGAAAGTTTCCGGGATTTTTTGGAAAGTTTCTTGAAATTTACCAAAAATGTTTAGCACCTTTTTCAACTCTAGTTGCACCCCTAATCGCTGCAATTACCAAACTACATTGATCCAATCAATTCCCAATTGATTAAATTAATACCCGTCCTATTTGGGTAGGAGCCAATTCTCTGAAGCCAATTCACTCGCACATGCATCATAATGGGGAAGAAAAGCTGATCAAAATGCATAGTACATTTCTATGGACAAGAGATGCACCGATACCAGTACTCGGGTGTCGGTCCAATACTGTGCTCAAGTACTCGTACTTGTAAAACTACCCCAATACACCCGCACCTGATACCAATTTATGGCAACACCTCTTCGGATGCGGAGCCGCGCGTAAAGTTACATAATTTGCCGTACACACCTGCACACCGCCAAGTGAAAAGGGGTCTCGTGCTAGTGCGTATTCAGGCCGAGCTCAGATCGGACTCAGGCCGAGCTCATATGTGGTAATAAATCCAATATGATTCGGATGCGTTCATTTGCGTCTGCCATGTAAGCGGTCAAATCGGATATTCCCCAGTAAATGCGAGTCGTACGTCATTGAAGAAGGAACAGAGTGTAATGTAGATCCCGAGTTTCGGTCTTGAGTGTTTTTCCCGTTTTCTGGTTCTTGATTTGTTGTTCTTCTTCTTTTAATAAATGTGTGTTATCAGAATCACCTTCATTCTCTCATTTGATTTGAAATGGCAAATTGTCTTTTAAAAGTATTAACCAGACAAAAGTTATTTGACGTCCGCTGAAGTCTGGGTTTATCTGCCGCTTCCGTGCAGTAGCCACAGAAGAGCAATGAGCAAGATTTCCTGAGACACTACAATAGGCTACTAATAATTCATTAATAAGGGCTTTTTACAAAATTAAATATTTTAAGTTAAATGTACAGTGCAAGACGCGTAAAAATAAAGACAAGAGGCTAACAATGTCAAGACCAATATTTGTGAAGCCTGCCTGACACGGTATTTTCACAGACTAACACACACGTCACCTCTCTGGCATAGACTACAGTATTTAAAATGGCATATGCATTAGTTATTTTAGTCACTAGTTATCGTCCATTGGCACAACTCTAGCAATAACATGACACTAATGGCGCGATGAAAGACGAAGGTACAACAAAGTGGAGTAATGCGGAGGTTTCATGTCTTTTTAAGCCTTTGGGGCGAAGACACTACAGTGTAATCATTTCGTCTGCGTCCATTGCATATCGTGCCGTTTTACTTCGGGTCAGAACGTCTTGGGCTGTATGGCCAGTGTATAGTGCAAATGCAAATACCCGATACGGGTTGCTTTTAAAAGATGATGTAAGCGAGTCGTCAAAAAAATCAGATTAGTCACCAAATCGGAATTGTGCATCAAGACCTGCAGTGTAAATGCGGCCGCAGATTCCTCTCGGTAGTGAGTGCTGAAAAAGTGAAAGGCTGTTTAGTAGGGATGTGCGCACTGACTAGTCTAACCCCGGTAGTATAACAAGCCTAAGCAAGCTTAATTGTTATACTAGTTTGACATGAAGAAAACAGAAAAGTTTTGTGTAAGTTTTCAAAGTCCTCCCTCACCTGAGTGGAGATTTATCTGAAGCCGCCGCGAGCGCCAGAGAAAACCAAAGCATGCAAAACCTAAGGTAAAATTAACTGATTAATTTCAAGATATAACATTAACACAACACAAGATATAACGTGTGTGTGTGTGTGTGTGTGTATTAGGGCTGTCAAAAGATTAATCGCATCCAAAATAAAAGTTTGTGTTTACATAATGTGTGTGTACTCTGTCTGTTAATTATTATTTATATATAAATACACACACATTCATGTATATATTTAAGAAATATTTGCATGTATATACTGTATATACATTTATATAATCTATAATATATATATATATATATATATATATATATATATAACTATAAATGTTAGTACACACACATATTTTACACACATATGTAAACACAAACTTTTATTTTGGATGCGATTAATCTTTTGACAGCCCTATATATATATATATATATATATATATATATATATATATATATATATATATATATATATATATATATATATATATATATATATATATATATATATATATATATATATATATATATATATATATATATATATATATATATATATATATACATATACATACATACATACATACATACATACATACATACATACATACATACATACATACATACATACATACACACATACACACATACACACATACACACACACACACATACACACATACACACATACACACATATATATATATATATATATATATATATATATATATATATATATATATACATATGTGCAGGGCTCCAGAGTGCGACTAAATGGTCGCATTTTGCGACTAAAATTTGAGAGTGTGCGACTGAATTTTACATCCAGTCGCACATGTGCGACCAGTAAATTTGCCTGCTGTCGATACTGGAGAAATTAAGAAAATACACTTACTAATTATAATTGATAGACGTTATGTCTGGCATATTCTATCTTTGCCAGCCGTTTCTATATGAGATAATATTAAACCATTTGTCCGTGATGCATTTTTGCCGTTCGCAAATCAGAAGAGAGAGAAAGCGAGCGAGCTCTCACGTGGAGCTACAGCGAACACAACACGTCAGTCAGCTTTAATGAGTGACGATGGCCAAGAACTAAACAAAAGTTTAGTCTGCTTAAACTTTAGGGATGGGCTGTGATATTAATCTAATTTTATTTTCGATTTTGGCTTCCAAGAATTATAAAAAGATGGTATGAGGGTAAAACTATTCCTATAGCCGTGTTCCGTCGAGCTCATCCTTCCCTTCACAGCCTTGCGCTGTCATTTCTCCCTAAACCTAAACTAAACGTCAGATTCAGTGATTGTTGTAAACCGCAGTCTCTACTGTTGCTAAACTGCGGGATGTATTTGATAATAAAGAGCTATTAAATGCACAATAATCCGCGCAAGAGACTCTGTTTCCAACTTCAAGGCGGCTTATGTGTGTGTGCTGCGAAATGGACCGACTTGCACTTAATATTTTAGGCTTCGTGTGCGCGTCTAAACCATCAAATAAACAACAAATAGCCGGTGTCAAAATGACCGGATTGGAGAGTAGTTATTTTAACAGTTTATATCTTAAATGGGCGTAAATAGTTTGGAGAAATAGGAGAATATGATATTATTAGTTCTACATTGATCGGTCTTAAAGGGGCAGCGTCTAATAAACCTGCTGACGATTGAGCCATTAATTCGAATCGAACAAAAGGCAAATAGAAAATATTCACATCTCTTGAATTAATAACTTTAGCTTTTATAAGCATTAATCTATCAATTTATACAGTGAAAACTATGCAGTGTTATTTTACATTTCATTACTTTATTAGATTTCTTTGTAGGTTTGTTCTTTACTGTAATATTAATGTTAGCAGACCTTCCGAATGCACACTGGTCCATTTACAAATAGATGTTTTATATTTTTGTTCAAACTTTGCGGTTTCTTTTGCTATAGATATTTTACTTTTCAGATTATAAAGCCATGTTAATTATGTTCTTAATTATGTTTTTTTGTTTTATATAATAAAAATAAAATAAAGTATAATAAAAAGAACCGGTAAGAATACTGTTAAAGTACCGGATCGATAAGCAGTATCGGTAAGAGTAGTAATACCATTAAAACCTTAACGATACCGATCCCTATTAGTAATACAGTGGATATTAGTAGATTTGGTTAGCATGTTGATTTATGGTGTGCGACTGTGCGCCCCTAAAATTTCTGGTTGTGCCCCTAAAATTTTCAGTTGGGGGCCACTGTGCTCCTAGTGAAAAAAGTTAGTCTGGAGCCCTGATGTGTGTATACATACACGTATACATATACGTATACATACACGTATACGTATATATATATATATATATATATACATACCTATTTTGTGTTTTAAATGTTTTCATTAAACATTTAAAACCTTTTGATTCTTTGGTTTTCAGGCTAAGTAACATGATTAGAAATGTCACCATTCACAAACATTTTTGTGCCTGAGATCCCTATGGGATCTGCACCTCATTATCACTGACAGACATATTGACCGCGCCTCACATTCTGCTATTGACCGGATCTGTTAGTTCACAGTCCGTCTTGTCTCACCGGGGCAGTTTTCCAAGAGAGGATGAGCTCTGACTGGAGAAATTCCTCTTCAGTGTTGCACAAGAAATGCTAATGAACCTGCATTAGTGCATCTGAATCCATTTTGTTGTATGTAAGAGCGTGACAGGAAGTCAAGCTTGGCTAGTTCATGAATTTATCGCATGCTCCTAATAACCGAGTTTATAATAGCGTTCTCTTGCCAAAGCAACAAGCAGAGCACTTATTAATCATTGCAGTGTCTTTCTCCTTTGCTTGATTTCTCAAACGCAGCTTGCCAAGGTCAGTGGTGACAGAGAGAGCGGTATGCAGGTGTTTATGCCTGACTTCCTCTTCGACAGCAGACTGAAGGCTAATTAAAGGAGAAGATTAAGCAGAATGAACACATCGGCTATAGTATTTACCCTCCTTGGCAGGTTTTGGTGTGAACTGTCAATGTTGTTGTTGTTGTTGCATTTGCTAGATGCAGAGACTTTCACTGCTCCATCTCTAACAAATCACAATGTTGATGGCATGCAATTTGATATATTGTATTGTTAGAAATGGAAAGCATATGTATGCTTGAGGCACATATCATTGTTCATTTGGGCACAATTTGGAATGGCACAATTTTGAAATGTAATTTTATTATCAAATACACAACAGACAATGTTTTACACTTGCACATTTTAGTAGAGATGCACTAATATTAAAATTCTGTCTGATAACTGGCAGATAGTACAATTCAGTACTATTGAATATAAAGCAGCGTGACAGTATGAAAAATTTATATTTTGAGTTCTTAAAAATATATGGGTACCCTATTGATTATTGGTATATTGTATGTTTTCCTGTGCATTATTGTTTCCTTTTACATTAGGGTTTCCTTCATCTAGCTAATGCTCACTTGAATTTAAAGGGATAGTTCAAAATTTGATGTTTATCTGCTTACTCCCAGGGCATCCAAGATATAGGTGTCTTTTTTTCTCCAGCAGAACACGCATGAAGATTTTTAACTCCAACCGTTGCAGTCTGTCAGTCGCATGTGAATGGTAACAAAATCTATGAGCATAAAAAAACATGCACATACAAATCCATATTAAACCTTATGGCTCGTGACGACACATTGATGTCTTAAGACACGAAACGACGGTTTGTGCGAGAAACCGAACAGTATTTATATAATTTTTTTTTTTACCTCTAATGCGATCTATGTCCAACAGCCTTCAGCGCGCGATCACTTCCGGTAAGTGAGGTCAATTTACCTTTTATTTAAGTGAAACATTATACGACTGACAGAGTGCAACGGTTGGAGTTCATTTGTGTCAATCTTCATTTGTGTTCTACTGAAGAAACAAAGACGCCTATATCTCGGATGCCCTGGGGGTAAGCAGATAAACATCAAATTTTCATTTTTGGGTGAACGATCCCTTTAATCTTTAAAAAAGCAAATAAATAACACTGTTAAATGAAATCTTTAGCAATTCTCACAATGAATATCTGTTTTTCATACTGTACATTTATAATGTTGTGATGCCTGAATGCAGGAATTTCCCCTTTGGGACATTTTTTAAAAGAAATTACCATTATCTCTCACCTAAGCGTTTGCTCACTCAATGTATTTGTGTTTTTACGATGGAGTAATTTTGTTGCAATAGCTTGCTGATGGCTTGATTTCAAACTTTGAACTGAATAAAAAAAAAAATAAAAAAAAAAAGACAAGTTAAGAGTCCGTAATAAAACAAGAACAAATAGACAAGTTACAAGCAACAAGCGCTTTACGTTTTTCAGTTAGGTGTAACCGTTAAAAAAATACCACAGCAATTAAATAAGATGGGCATTTGGCATAATTTTTGTATGTATTTGTCCGTTTAAGTGCAGTCAACTCAATTTGACACTCGCGAGCTGTTTGAGAGGCAGATTTATGTGTGCACGCTTTGCGAGAGAGCGCACAGAAAACCGTCTCAGAGTGCGTGAGTGCTGAATGGTTTAAATAATGTATAAACTAGAGGTGTGCATTGGGACTGCCCTCACAATTCGATTCGATTACGATTCACCAGGTAACGATTCGATTCAATTCGATTCTACGATGCATTGCGATGCATCAAAATTCTATCATGAGGCAATACAAGCAGTCAAATATTGAACAACAGATTTAATTGGCTGCTATGTGTGTATTATCACTCTCCTGTATCTTTGACATACGGTAAATGTCATTAAATAAAATAAAATTGAATGGTACAGGGTATTGGATATGGCATTTTCAAACCTGAAAAAGAAAACATAAATCACTGCTTTCAGTGCTTTGAATGAGAAATGTTTCTCTTCTCTGCTTTAGAACCATTTGAAATTAAAAAGGGCAATAATAACAGCCAACTTTTTCCAGCAGTGAACATAAGTGTTTTAATTAATCAGTAATCTCCCTCCGCCTCAGCCATCTTGATTGTTGTTATGACCCCGGAAGTAATTGAAACTTCACAACTTTATTGTCCAACTCAAGGCCAGAAAATAAACGATGACATAATCGATTATGGCACTTAGCCGCATCGATGCTGAATCGTGCATGCCCCGCATTGCCGAATCGATTATTGTTGACACCACTAGTATAAACCTTAGTGACGCTGCAACACTGCTGATGTGTAGCCATTTGTGCATTTTGAAAGAGAGAGACGTTGTACAGCTGAATCACTCACACTGTTCGTGAAATTACGTCTTACTGAAAGATTTCAAACCTCTTTTGCTCTAATAGTCTCTTTGGATTCTTTTTCTCATTTAATTCATTTTAGTATCCCACTTCATAATTGCGAAACCTGTGGGAATGTGTAAAATGAGGCGCATAATACCACCAATCCCACATCGAAATTCAGCCCTTGTTATTGGCGTACCTATCAAAATTACTGAGATCATTTTTCAGTTCGTGTGCTTCTTGGGAATCGAACCTGCTATCTTAGCAATGCCATCCTTGCTCTAGCTGTTGAGCTACAGGAGCTCAGAAACTCTGCCTCCTCCCTGTGTTTGTACACAAACCGCCCTTTGCTGTAGTGTTCACCCTACTGTCCTAATGAAGCTGCAAAGCAGGTTATGCCTTTCTATTGTATTTCATCCCTTTAAAAGCATTGAGTAGGGCTGGTAAACTGTACCTGACTTACCAGTTGCCTCAAACATCATAGTTGCTTGTCAAGCGTATGTGTGCTTTAAACAGGCGATACTCCCCTCATGAGCCTGCATTTCAAAAAGAGGGGCCTTTGACACGGCACCTGGGCATATCGTGCCCTCTTGATGGAGGAATCGTCTTGTTAGTTGCAGCGTACAGCAGACGGTGCGCTTGTTCTTATTCACAGCAGCTGCCTCTTATTCCCACTGGTGGGAGATGCCTCTGACTAGCCTACTTTCACAACATGCAGCAAATAACCTAATAAGAAACTGTGGCTGGAGAGACTGTTTGAAACCGCTAGCCAGAGAGAAGGTGAAAAGCTGTGGGCCCTGCCATATAAGCTCCGATCGAGCTGTGTAAGCTTGGGTTTTGGCTGTGCTCTGTGTTTACAGGCACTCTTTGCAGCTTTGCAACTCTTTAAGTCTGCACCTGCTGAGATTTTCTCTCTGCCTCATTTTCACGGCATTCCTGGTTGCCGTCCTGACACGCACACAGTTTTAAAGGCCTTGCCAAGCATTTTTTTTGTTGCTTTTATTATATGTTGAATATCATTATCATCCCTTTTGGTATGTTCTATAGTGTTTCCTAATTTAGACCCTCATAACGTTGTGCATTAAACCGCTGCTCAACACAGCAAGATCAGCAATTATATGCTAATTAGGCAGACTAGTAAAATATTCACGTTTTATATGGTTAATTTTATTGTTTACTCTCACAGATGTTACCTGATGGTGAACTGTACACTGTTTAAGTCTTTCACCCTTTATTTTATCAACCAGTGACGTCTTTGATGCAGTACTGTTCAAAAGTTTGGTTTTGGTCAGATTTGATGTTTTTGAAAGAAGTCTTTTTTTAAATGGAGATTCAATTTTTTAATTAACATTAAAGGGTACATAAAACACAGAGTAGGCCTGTCGCGATAGTCAATAAATCAATTAATCGCTCGAATTTTTCCGGCTGCGATAATTTCCACTTGCATGCTTGTTTGTTTTCCTCCTCTCGCTCTCTCGCTCGCCCCATCCTTTTGGGGAGGTGTTTATACTCGATGTGCAGATTGGGTGCTGCGCGCAAAGTTACAAAATTTGACGTGCACACCGCCAAGCGAAATGGGGTCTCGCGCACTCAACGCGCACCTCTGCCCGCTCCACGTTGACGCCATTTTTGCCGCGCGCACCCTCGCGCTCGTGCGGACGCGTCGAGTTTAAACAAGGCTTAAAGCTACACTGAAGTTGGCAGTTTGATAAATGCAAGTTAATTCTTCAGCTTAATCTTTGTGTGCCAAAAAGGCACACAAGTTCCTGTAGAGATAGCAATACATAATCTCCTTTTTTTTCCTCTTAAAGTCAAGTCAAATTCAGTTTGTGCATGATTACATGATATAACAATTTTTTTAATACTGTATCCTAAATTGTGGATAATTAAGCTAAATATCATATTCTGAATTAAATTTCTGGAGTGTTAACGATTAAAAGAAAAAACAACAAGAACCGAAAACCGTGAGCCTAAGACCGTGATGCGAACCGTGGGTTTTGTGAACCGTGCCAGCCCTAATATGCACCTAAAACACAATCATCCGTTGCAGTTTTCATCCATTTTATTTATTGTTTTTGGTATTTATTCAAGTT
The DNA here is from genome assembly GCF_949357685.1 of Gobio gobio. Taxonomy (NCBI): domain Eukaryota; kingdom Metazoa; phylum Chordata; class Actinopteri; order Cypriniformes; family Gobionidae; genus Gobio; species Gobio gobio. Next base: position 41,458,936 of record NC_137105.1, on the reverse strand, counting down.
ATTTTTTTGTTAACAGACGGAGAGTCCATTGCTTTTATTATTTTTGGTTGTTTTGTTCATTTATTGTGGATATTTAAAATGTTTTCCATTATCAGTATTAAATAGTCTTTAGAAATAAAACTTTATTGATCTTTGAAAAGGTGTACCTGCATTATTATGCCATTATCATTTTAGATGAAAATGGTCTCAGAACGACAATATTATCGTTTAGCGCAATAATTTCTTGGCCAATTTATCGTCCAGCAAAATTTGTTATCGTGACAGGCCTAACACAGAGTGTGACACACTGTACCGATTCTTTACGAAAACAGCCGAACTTGTGGAGACATGCAGTGGGCGGAGCTCAATAATACCGAACACACGCGCACACCATGGCATTATCCCTGGATAACTTTCCATTCACTATACATTTGTGTCGTTAACCACAAAACAGACATTTGATGCAGTTTTTCACACCGCCTGCGGTTTCGACTCTTGACCGGGAACAAACAAACACACTTGCATAACACTAAATGACAGCGCTGGTGACGGCTTCTATAACCCGAACGAAGCTCGTTGCTGGGTGCTCTTGCTCTCGCTGATGTGTGCACTCACTTATCCGGGAGAAGTGCCCATATAAGGAATTCCGCCCTTTATGATGTCATACAGGGCCATACGCAAAAAAAAAAAACTTTAGGAAACTTGTTTGAATCCTGAAGGAATATATTTGGCACAGAAATACTCCATCATATGTCCAGTTCGGGGGTTTTTTGGGCCATGGTTAGCATGAGAATCCAATTCTTTAACAGTGTAATTGAGTCAGAATGTATGAATTGGCATTATCGCATTTCCTGTGGTGGCAAAGCTGAATCACCTGTCTGGATTTCATTTAAAATGATAAACACTCAAACGCTAAAGCAAAAGGTACAACAGATTCATGGTCCACTTTCATATTCTTTCTGTGACACAAAAAAAAAAATCGAAATCAATTTCACCCCCTTAAAATTCTGAGAAGACACAACCTCTTTAATTGGTTTGCACGTCACTCTAAACAGGAGGAAATGAGCAAGCTGCTACTCCCATTACATTGGAAATGTCTGGTATGTCCAGAACGAGTTATTTTGCTGCCTGTGAACAGGCCAAATGGTCTATACTGTGTGAGGCATCTCTCTTTTCACAGCACAGGCCACCCTGAATCGCTGCATACCGCTCTGACATGTGCTCGGCGTGCTTTAGGTGCGGAGTCAGGACAGGGCTTGTGTCAGGAATGCCTTTCAAAACAAACGCTGTTCACTCCCGATCTTTACAGATGTACGTACCGCAATGAACACTTTGTGATCCACCACACTGTTTGTGAGATGAATATTTTAGAGGATTGTATGTTGCTGAAAAGTCGGTGTCCCTCAGGACTCGAAGTCACCTGACCCAAAGCGGTGGCTGGACTAAAGAGAATTCCAGTCATTCCTGTTAATATCCTCCCCCAACACAAGGCATGTGTGGGCGATCTCCCCTCCCCCCTCCTTCCCCTCCTCCGCTTTCAGGCCGTTGGCCGCAAGCATGACACAGATTAGCCGCTCAGCTCTCCTGTAAAGCCTATGGGCCATGTTGTGACGTACGTTAATGTTAGACGTGTGCTAGGGCTGCACGGAATATCAAAATAAAATCAGTATCGCGATATGGCTTAGTGCAATTGTCAAATCGTAAATAGTCAAACCAAAATTTTCTCGGACACCTTGAAAATTCTCACATTATCACAGTTTATTCGCTATAGTTTAGAAAATGGTAATAAAATATGACAAGAACTCTGCTAAACTGTCTGAACAAATTCATCTTGACAACCCTCTACAATGCGAGTAAAACACTCGCATATGCAAGTAAATTTTCACTCTGGGCGACTAAATAATGTCTATCATTAGCCATTGGCTAATAAATGCTTAGATTTTACTCGCCAGTGTGTGTGATAGAGGCTAAGAATTAGTTTAGCACAGATATATTTTCACTCGCTCAACACTCAAACAGAAACAGTTTCGCTCTCCGTCAAGCGATCAGTCTATTCCAGTTCAGCTCAACGGATGCATAGCGTAAGCTGGCTGTATCTGACGTACCGTAAACTCTAGTGTGAAGCCACACAACTCGACATCTCTTTGCTGAGAGTGCTGTCGCTCTCTCTCTCTCGCTCGCAAAGAGAGAGAGAGTCTTAAATACCACGCAGAATCGTCGCGCTACAAGTAAACCATATTCTTTGTTGTATTTTCCTGTCAAAACAACAGAGTTCATTTGGAATTATTCAGCTTTAAAGATGAAGCAGGAGATATGCGGTAGTGGGCGGGACTAATACGCAAACGGCAATCTCATTGGCTGGTGCTCATCTATTACCTTCACTGTTTTGATTTCAGCAAATCAGTTCGAGCAAACTCAGACAACGTGATTAATATTCACGATCCCAGCAGCTCATCAGTCTTAAGTGCTATCGTATATTGTTATTAGTAGTAGAATTAGTTGTAGTATTATCTTATTAATAATTACTATCATCTATTACTATTATAATTTTTTTACAGAAACGCTGAATGACCAACAATATCTCAAGCACCACCACCAGCTCTAAGTTCAGTAAGTGTTTCAGATTGTCAGAACGGCTTGGTTAATTTACTGTGAGTCAAGCCATTCTGAGACGCTGTGAGCTGCACATAAATCAACATGCCGAGCCTTTACTTTGAAAACGCCAATGCATTTGTTTATTTTCCGTTAACCCTTCAAATAAAAAATTGATGGCATACCATTTGAAAATTAAGAAATGTAGTTTTTTAATTTTACTATAAAAGAAATGTATTGTATTCCTTTATTTTACAGTACAAATATATATATGACCTGTGCTGGCAAAATGAGTCAGAATGCACACAGGATAATTTCGTGCTACAGGCAAAACAAGTGAAAAATTTAGTTTTTTTGTCTATTTTGAGGTTTTCACAAAAATGTGTCACTTGCCCACCACCATCGTTTTGATTTTTATAGTAATGACATTTTTGTTCAGTTAGAGAACAGATACTACAATTAAGAACTGAACTGAACTGAAAAGTAATCTTAAGGCCTGTTCACACGGGACGATTTTCGCGCGCGTTTATCGCCAACGTTTAACGCCTCGTGACTAAACAATGGGCGCCAATGTGAGCGTTCACACCGACGCGTAAAACGCCAGGCGTAAAAGCGTCATTTTAAAAAAAACGCCTCGGGTTCGTTTTTTTATTTTGACGCGGCGCGTTAAAAACTGGCCGACCAATGAGATCAGCGCTTTTGTTCACGTGCCTGGAGCTGCTGAAGTGACAGTAAAACACGACTTGGTGGCGCTCAAGCACAAAATCGGTCTTGCCGAGCACACATTGATACGACGAAGAAGTAGTAAGTAGACAAAGAAGAAGATGGGCTGCTAATGCTGCTTGCCAGTTAGCAAAAAGTGTGTGAATGGTTTTGCCATAGACATAATATATCTTTGGTTTTGGCAAGCACGTAAATACTGTCTCTCTTCTTCTGTGTGACAAGCGAGTGTCAGAAGCGTAAGTGCCGCAGCACCACCTTGTGTACCGGGAGCGCATCTACTGAATGTGCACGTTCACTCGGCGCATCGCCAGTGGAAATCGCTTGGGTGTGAACACTCAAGACGCGCCGAAAAACGTCACGAAAAACGCTGGCGATAAGCGCGTGCAATATTCGTCCCGGTGTGTACAGGCCTTTACTCGCGCTGACTGACAAATCTGAAGCGCGCGATCCCGATATACACTATAGTATTTCAAGATATCTGTCTTGGCGAGTATTTACACAAACATTGTATTATGTCTTTTTCATTAATGTTAATCAAAAAACTGTGGTTTGGAAAAAAGTTTAATTTTTTTTCCCTATAGATATGGGTTTTAACTTGATGTGTGCCAAATTTGGTGTTATTACTAGGGATTTTAAGGAATGTTGCTAGGTGATTTTGTTTTGGAACTTTCAGAAAGCTTTAACTCGATTTTTCTCAAAACGTTCTTTGCTGACTCTATTGACTTCAAACATGTAGCTCAGAATGTGAAAATGACGAACCCATTTTTGAAAATTTGCTCATTGCGACTCATTTTGCCAGCACTGGACACATATTTATAGTCGAGGGTGAAGGTGAACGGTGGTTACAGCCCACTATTTTCCAGGTTTAGATCTGTCATGGCCAAAACCTCTAATAAATGTTTTTCTTCTCCTCCAAGCCTTTTCACTCGCCCAGAGAGACAATCTACTGGGTTTTAATTTTTTTTTTCATCATAGCCCCATAGAGCATTCTTGCATTCCCTCTCTGAATTTCGCAATAATACGCCATGGACAGGATCCTCATTAGTCAAGTGCCAACCCCCTGAGGGATATTTTAACTCTAGATGAATGTTCGTCTTTTATTCCTGCTCTTTCTGACATGTTGCAGATACACTTTTCCTGTCAGCCCTTTTCTAAACATGCTTTGCGTTTCAGGAGAATAAAACCCGCTCCATTCAAACTTGACCTCAAAATGATTCAATACGGTCATCGTGTCCTTATGCTCAGGTTTCACCTCATCGCATCAACTGTGTGATCAGTTTTCAGTATAACTGTGATCAGTTTTCAGCATAAACTGTGGGATCAGTTTTTACTTTGAGCTTTGCTAAAAGACTAAAGAGCGTATTTGATTGATTTTGTCAATTTGATTTGCATGCGTGCACCATTTTTGTTTAGGCAAGACTTTCAAGCGACTTGCATAATCTTGCTTGATGGATGTGATTTTGCGTAAATGTCTGCCTTAACAGCTGAAGACACAAGTAATGAATGACACAGAGGCTGAGACACACTGCATTGTCTGTTTGGAAAGCCACTGACCCATTCATGCCAATGGTGGTGACTGTTACCATCAGTCCAATTGTGGTGGGAGGCCACCCCCCCCCCCCCCCCCGGCTTTATTTCTGTCTTCTACATCTTCATTATTGCGAAACACCAGCTGAATTCTGGTTTAAAGTCCATATAAGGATTTTGGCGGCTATTGCCGGATCAGTTATGACAATAAACGTTGTAATCTTGATGTCAGTGTTGTTTTAACTTTTAGTAGTGCTAAAACAAATAAGTTTGCATCAAATGATCTTAGAAGCAGCAGCTATTGTGGTTTTCTGCTGTTGGTCCATCATAAAGTTTGTGGCTAGTTATTTGCCCTCAGTGCACACTGATTAAATCAAGAGCTGTATTGTGTTATCCTGACTAGTAGGTTTGTGATGTTTATCTTAATTTGAGTTTACGTGACATTTAGCGCTCTCTCACACTATAGCCTTTATAGTCTTTATAGCCTTTTCCATTACCTTTCAAATTGTGCAAATTTAAATTGAAAATTGAAAATGCGCCCAATGGAATCACGTCGATTTCACAGAAACTCCCATATATCTTAAAAACGTTTACGCTCAGGAATATTCCCTTTTTTCGTGTTTACAGGTCACCTGGCATACGTAAAACTTGATCTTTCTTTGAAGATGACGCGGCATGTTCGGACAGAAGACGTGACCGTTCTTTATTAAACCCATAAAAGGCAAAAGTAGTACGGGAAAACTACATTTTAAACAACAAAGAAATGCCACAATTTATCAAGATCTTGAAGCAGAAAGGAGGGAGAAACACCCAGAAACGCCTCATATATGGCCGCTCCCAAGTATAAAGGGCTTTCCTTGGCATTAATACTTGGATAACATGCCTACGTGTCCTTCGATTAAAAATAATGGCTAGTGCGGTGGCTGCGCTGTACGCTAAGCTATTAAACATCCGTTGGCATGATTTTTGGAATGACTTATCGCGAGAGGAAATAACACACAACATGCATAACATCGTTTAATGGAAACGCAGTCATTGCGCAATAGTGTTTTCATTGATATATTTTGAAAATATCTCGTTTTGTTCAAATCTGTAATGGAAATGTGGCTAGTGTCACGATTCTAGTGGCAAACACTGAAAACCTTTAAAAAGTAGGGCTGCGACTAGGCATGGTGTGAGGATTTAAGAGATTATTTGAGAGAGTTTATTGTGCATTTGAATTTTTCAAGAAAATGCATTAGGGAAAATGGGAGAAAAAACAGAACAGGGAAATATACATTCTGTTTTGGGGCAAGTATAGATTCCCGTATACAGTCATTGATTGCTTACATTTACAGTAATCAATCCATTTCTTCAAGTATTTTAGAAATGGGTCATTTTTAAGTCTTAAAATAAGTAAATTCTTCCATATTGTATATTTCTTTAACAATTTCTATCCATTCACCAAGTAAGGGATGTCCTGTGTATACCAGTGCCTAGTAATACACTTCTTACATGCTATACTTAATATATTAACAAGATTATACATCTCTTCTCAACACAGAGTGTGTAATGTTTCCAAGATACAATGTTGTAAAATGTATTGGTATATCATATCCTAAAATCTGTTGGATCTCCATGTGCATTTGATTTTTTCTAAACACATTTTGCAACCCAAAAGGTGAATTTTGTCCAGTCTGAGTAGAGATTCAACTCTTCTGGCCCAATTATTTGAATGACAGTTAATCACCATGTAAAATGTCATAATTGACCCTTTTCACATTTCGTCATAGTTGGGTAAACTTCTATAGCGGTTAAATATTTGTTTGCATTCCCATTTGCTCGAACAGCAAAAGAAAAATTCAACAATAGTGATTTTACAACTCAAGTGAGAGAGAGACTGATAACGGCAGTCAGATGAGCGAAAGATGTAAATTTTACCGTCACAGCATAAATTATTTTATGTAATTTGATTCAAATGTAATATAATACAAAGTATAGTGTTATAAAGCTACATACATTTTTTCAAAAGAATGAAATATTAAAAACTCTAATGTGTAATGTCTACAGAAGACTACATAATGCAAATAAATCACAACACATTTATGTAATGTATTTAATTATATTATTATAATACATTAAATATAAAGAATACAATATGAAAATGGCTGGTAATACCCCATTAATCGATAATGAAATGCATTGTAGACTGTTTTCATTGCCAATTATTGATTAGCTATTGCAGCCTTAGTTAATTCATGCTCTTTTTTTTTTTTTTTTTTTTTTTTTTTTTTTTAACTCGTGCAACATTGACTTTAGGACCAAAAGGCTTAAATTTATTGCTACGATTCACACATCTGCAGCACTGCATAAATCTTCCTTTTAATGCATATTCAATACACCCTAAAGTGACACCATTACATCTGGTTCAAGTTACTATTTTAGGTTTATGACTATGTACATGCATCTGGCAGCTACTTTGAGGAAGGATGATGGTAATCATGTGGTTATATTGAGCTTTCTCAGTGTCATACTAGCTTATTTTAACCTACAGAAGGAGAAGTTGAGGACAGGGTCATGATGAAGGGAAGTTGTTTGTTTGGTTTTTCTGCAAAAATCAGTGTTTGAGCAGTGTTAATGAGCTGAGCGGGTACCGGAGACGGCAGGTGCCAAATGTAAAAAAAAAAAAAAAAGGTGTGAGTTTTGATTAGATTATAATGAGCATAAAAATATTCATCAACCTGTTCTCGCAAGAGCAAGATTTCACTTGGCTTTACTGGAAGCAAATGACAGGAAGATAACAGACATGCAGTCAGTCAAAAGCCCTATTCGGACAGTAATTGTTTCTTGTGGGGTCATAAGGTATATTCATCATTGACAGGGGCTAGTCAGTGATTTTATTGGCATCCGAATCCAGAATGTCAGTGTTTTTCTCCCACCACCCACGTAAAAACCCTGTCCGAATTGCCTACTGTATTTTGACAAACACCAAGGTCGTGTGGTAATTTAATTGCCGTACAAATCCAATCTCTGAGTTATAGTTAAAATGGTTTTCTGTCTTGTATTTTATCTCAAAATAAAGGATGTAATTTTATTCCACATGGAAATGAGCTGAAATAAGTTAATACTGCCTCTTATTTACATGAGGTAAACATAATGCTGCTTGGTTATTTTAACATATATAATTGCTGCCGTAATAACGGCCAATTTCAAATGTTTATGTGCTTTTCATCTTTAAATTTTTTTGAGCGGTGATGAAGTATATTGCTCTTGTAAATACTTGCCAGCATTTCAGTAATAAAAGGCTAGATCTTTAAAATGCATCCAAATTACAGCAAAGCGCAACCGTACAGTGCTCTGCAGTAGGGCTATGCGATATTGAAGAAAAATGCGATATTCTATATCCTTGTTAAATAATGCGATATTCGATATGTGATACGATATTGCTTTAAGTGTGTAAGGTCTATTTCTTTCACCAACTGATATCTTTCACTTAAAGCATAACCGACTTTTTGTTAACATGAAGACTCATCAAGACAAATTTTGACATAACTGTGTGTGTGTATTTGATTTTGACAGTTCGAGTGTGTAACAAGACACGGAAAAAAGAACGGCATGTGCGCACGTTTCGGTGTGTGTGTCAGACAGCGCGAGACTGCAAGGAGTTGTTTTTCGCAAGTTATTGCATTTAATAATTATTTTTAACGTCAAGCAAGTCACATAAGTAACAGTCATGTGCTCAGTCTATTCTCTGCGATATGCATCAACCTAAAACGTACACTTTTCACAATGTTGAAGTAGCTTATTAAAATCATTCAGATATTGCGTGCCCTTGCGATATGCATATTGCGATTATGTACATTTGCGATATTTTGATAATTTCGATATATTGCGCAGCCCTACTCTGCAGTGGTCAAAAAGGATATAAACAGTGAATTTTGAAGTGATATATTCTTGAAAACGGCAATTCAATTACCACACGACCTTGGTGTTTGTCAAAAAACAGTAGGTAATTTGTCCCGGGATTCTTACACGGGTGGTGGGAGAGCAACACTGATGTTCCGGATTCGGACGGCAATAAAATCACTAGCCCCTGTCAATGATGAAAATACCTTACGACCCCATGAGAAACAATTACCGTCCGAATAGGGCTTTAGTGAAAGGCTTCTACAGGGCTCGTCTGACAGTGAAGTCTTTTTTTTCTTTTTTTTTCTTCTCTCAAATGAGCAATATTTTATTTCCCTGAAGGAAGTCTTAAAAGTTAACATTGGATTTAAACCCATGTCAGCCTCTCTGCCGTCCAACTTGTCTCCTTATCCAGATAAGAAACATCACCTCAGAACTAGGTGAGCTGGAGTGATGATCCAGCCACGCGTCCAGCACAGGTCTGTGCGTCAGTGAGTCTCTCAGCAGGAAGCTGCCAGTAAATGGCTGTTTTGGTGGGGGCTGGGAGTGTGTGGCAGCTGGTGTAGGATAATGGATTAACCTGGGGCAGGGCCCTGATGCTTTTACCTCCCACGACCAGCCAAACCGTCCAGCAGCCATCAGTCCCTCGGCGGGACTCTCAGGATGACTTCCTCATCAATGTTTAATAAGCCATTTAGTGGCAGTCAGGCCTGCTCACTGATTGAGCACATCAATATGGCTCTCTTCATTATATTGACAACTGTTCTTTTGCACTTTCTGTTCTTTAAAGAAACCTGAAAAAATGTATCTCATATTTGCCAAATGTTTTCAACATTGATGATGATGATAAGAAATGTTTCTTGAGAAGTAAATCAGCATATTAGAATTAGGGCTGCTTGATTATTGTAAAAATCATAATCATGATTATTTTGCTCAATATTGAAATCTCGATTATTTAACACTAAGGGTGTAAATCGTCACTGGTCTCACGATTCAATTCGATTATCATGTCAACGATTCGATATCCCGATTTGTCACATTCTTCATTTTCACTACTACTGCACATGGTCACGTTTTTGTCAATGAATACAAGCAGTCAGATATATGAACTCCCTTTTTATTTTCTCTGCTCCAAGAAAGGACACTTCCTGAACAACATCAAACACAATTTAAGTCTGAACGCAGTAGACAACAGGAGCATTTAGAGCTAATATAAACTAGTAAATAATAATAATAATTTGTTACATTTAATATAGAGCTTTTCTGGGTACTCAAAGCGCTTTACATATAGAAGGGGGGAATCTCTTCAACCATCACCAATGTGCAGCACCACCTGGATGATGCGACGGCAGCCATATTGCGCCAGAACGCCCACCACACACCAGCTGATGGTGGAGAGCAGACAGAGTGAAGAAGCCAATCCGTATATGGGGATGATTAGGAGGCCATGATGGACAGAAGCCATTGGGCAAATTTGTCCAGGATGCCGGGGTTACACCCCTACTCTTTTTCCGAAGGCTATCCTGGGATTTTTAGTGACCACAGAGAGTCAGGACCTCAGTTTAACATCTCATCCGAAAGACTGTGCTTGTTATAGTACAGTGTTCCCATCACTATAGTGAGGCGTTAGGACCCACACAGACCACAGGGTGAGTGCCCCCTGCTGGCCTCACTAACACCTCTACCAGCAGCAACCTAGTTTTCCCAGTTGGTCTCCCATCCAGGTACTGACCAGGCTCAGCCCTGCTTAGCTTCAGTAGGAAACTAGTCTTGGGCTACAGGGTGATATGGCTGCTGGCTACTAAAAGCGCATGAAACTGTCAAGTAGTGTACTTAAGTTACAATAATGTTCACAAACACTCGCACACACTCTCGCAAGCCCATGCGCGCTCGCAAGAACACGTTTTCTCACAGGCACACACGCTCGCTCACACACGTACACGCTCACACGCTGTAAATGTTAAAGTGGTTGCACTTTTGTATTTCGCCCCCCCTCCACCATTTTACACTAGCGCGAGAAGTTCATATGCGACGAATAGGGTTGGGTATCGTTTGGGTTTTTTCCGATACCGGTGCCAAACCGATACTTTTAAAACGGTACCGGTGCCTAAACGGTGCCTGAACCGATACTTTAAAAAAAGAGCCACAAAACGAGGTGGATGAGATTAAAGAATGGCTTTTTATTGATTTTTTTTTATTATTATTTAAATTGAACAATTTATTACAAGTTTAAAGTATACTTAAATATGTAAATATAAATAAATACAAAACACAATTTACATAACAAATTCACAGTAAAACTAAAGCCACCTAACCCAACTACAATAGGCCTAATTTAACTCTAAATACAGTAATAACAGCAGTAGTCTGTATTCTTGGTATGCTACAAACCAGCCTCAAGCTTTAGCTTTATTTTGCAGAAATATGACCATATTCTCTGGCTAAATATTTTAGAGCGCATCACCTTATATTGTTTCCATGGAGACGCGTCATGCTTCTCACATGACACACAGCTGCTACAATAGCGCTGTATGACAGCTCACTCAGCTGTATCGGGTTTATTTCGCTTTTTCTTTTTTAATCAAAATATCCACAAACTTTCTAACTATGTCATGAACTATCTGATATTCTGATTTTCAAATATGTGTGTGAGTAAATGTGTGTTAGTTGATCTATACTGCGCGATGGGCGGCGCCACGTTAGTTTGCGCCTCAGAGAATCGGATCTGTCGGATTTACATCACATACATGTAGCCTATCTTCATCTCACGAAATACATGAAAGTAAGTGACGTGCTGAACTGGGAGAAGAATAGAGTAAACTGTATAGTCACTATATAATGTGTATCTGATGTGAATAAAACACTTAGTCAAGTTATCTTAACTGTCTGAAAGGATTGTTTTTGCCGCTTCCATAGACATCATTGTGTATTTTTTGCTAGTACTTATGAGCATTTAAATGTCTGAAACCTAAAATAAACATGATGTGGATGAAAACACTGAATAGTTGTGATATGTGACGAGCCCTGAGCGTGTCTGTCTCTGGCTCAGCGCCGGCCAAAGCGCGAAAGCACGTTTGATTTTAAGTGGCACCGAAATGAGGCACCGAAATCTGCGTTCTGATTCGGTCTGGTACATACCGGTCATAAAGGTACCGGTGCCATATTGGCACCGGGTTTCGGTACCCAACCCTAGCGACGAATGACGTCAGAGGAACGTCAGTAGGCAGGCTGATATCAATTATGGTCTGTTACTGCATCGATGCAACGACTAATTTCAACACACCTATTTAACACTATTATTGGTGGGTGATATGATCTTATTTCATGATATGAGTCATTTTAAATGTCTGTGAAATTTCACAATTATCAATACTTAAGAAAAAACTACTATTAGGTTAATTAATGTAAGTAAAGAGTCCTCAAAACGGAGACAGGAGACAAACAGTCAGCAATACAATAAGAAAAGCCAGTTCATGACCCCTTTAACATAAATGACTGCTGCAGATTTATTAGGCTGCTGTCACTTTAAGAGCTAATGCACGGACCCAATATACTGTTACACACGCGTTCTTTCTCAGTGTTTACATTCACTTTAAGACATAACCGACTGTGTTTATGAGGATACTTTCCAAAATGGCATTTCGGCATATTTGTGTGTAGGCTATTTGACCGTTTTGGCATGTAACTGAAGCCCACAGTATACTTTATGATCTTTTTTTTTTATAGATCGAGATAGCAATCGTAGTAAGATTGCAAACTTTCTCTATCATGCCGTTGCCAGAGCATGATCCAAGAAAGGTCTTTGAAGTTCAGGTTTTCCCTTGGCCTAGTGGCTTGAGCAGAGGATTACTGTAAACGTATCTCATTTAGTCCAATTGATCAGGGTTAATAAAGTCGTGAACCCACTTGAAAAATCACTGTGCCAGTGGTTGTTCTCGCTTCCAGGCTGCAATTGTGTCCCATTAAAGTCTAGTTTGGATTTTTAATGTGTCCCCTGATGATTTGGTGATCATTCCTAAGATGCATGTTCAAAGCTACGGCACAGACTTGCTCTTGCATTTTAAGTATTCGACCTAGTTTTTCTTTGAATGAAAGATGAGTTCGCAGCGATCATCTGGAGTTGTGAATGCTGCTGGAGGGGTTGTGTTCTGAATCTCCCTCTGTGGATAATAGCAGCCTCCATTTTCTGATCCCTGGCTCGTGTCTGTGGTCTCTGAGTGAATAGTTACTCTCTGGATAAAGATTCAGAAACTGTATGCCAAGCAGTGCAGTGGCGCAGAGGCTTAGGATTTCCAAGGAATGTGTTATGCATGTTCTCCGACTGGTGCACCGCTAGTCAATGTTATCCACCTGCTCAGAAACACCTGACCCAACCTTTAGATAAGATGCAGGAATATCTTATTATAATTTACACCAACATATGTTAGTCATACTTTGCATTCATTTTGAGAATCTTAGGTTGAACCTTTTTTATATATGCTAATCTATGGCACACTTGTTAAAATGCGCACGGAGCCAATTAATAAATAAAAGACGTGTTACGTGTTAAAATCAGTGCTGCTTTTTTGTGGAAAAATTTCAGGATTTTTTGAAAGAAAGTTCAAAAGAGCAGCATTAATTTGATATAGAAAACAAATGTCATTACTGTCACTTGATCAATCTAATGCATCCTTGCTAAATAAAAGTATTCTACGGTGGCCGAGAAGTGCAAAACAAATCACAATCAACATAAATCATAAACGCAATGACAAGTCCAAAAACAAATTAACAAGTTAGAAAACGCATAAAAAAAAGTGTGTGTAAATATATATATTAGGGCTGCACGATTTTGAGAAAAAACCTAATTGCGGTTTTTCTGACAAATATTGCGATTGCGGTGCGATTTTCGATTTTTGCGTTCGATACTTTTAAGTGCATAAAACCTAAAATTATGAATAAAATATGTTGTTACTTTTACGGCACAGAGGGTTAAATAAACTACATACATAGTGATTGAGGTAATGAGATTGTTTGATGCTTCGTGATTATTAAATACCTGAACCTAAATACCAAAGAAAAAGACGAAAAATGGAAATTAACTTAACCACTTGGTCATTTATTTTGTTTTTAAATTTAACAATCTTAAACACTGAAAAATAGAAAATGAATTCTTATTAGATTTAGATTTACAATTAGAAAAAAAAATTATTCTGTAGTCCACTGCAATTTACTGAACATGAAACTGTTATATTGCAGACATTTTAAAATAAATGACAATGACAATTAAAAACAACACCTTATCCAGCCTTCTGCAAGATAAGAAAGTGCAAAATCAGAAACTGTGTCAGAGTGCTACATTAAAGGTTTTTTACTATAAAACACCAACATTTTTAAGATGCTGGTATAGATTGGTAGTGTTTCCTCTGGATCTGGCCACGGCACGTCGACATATTTTACATTTAGCACTCTTTTGCTCCACGTCGTTCTTCGCGAATCCAAAATAAGTCCAAACAGCTGAACCACCCTTCTTGTTAACCAAGTGCTCCGCTTCCTCTCCCGTCACCGAAGAAGTGCCTTCGGCCATTTCTGCGCAGTTACAAGTAGGGTTGTGCCGATGGATGGCTGACCGACATCACGATGGAGCGCAACCATCGTGATGCCACGCCCCCGTTGCGAGTCTGTTGTGAGTGCCGACACACACAAATCCTCTTCTAGTATTAGTTAAACTAAAAACTTAGCAGGGATTGCTCTGTAAATTAAATTGAGAATGTAACTAATGCATATATGCAATTTTAAATACTGTAGTCTATGCCAGATATATATATATATATATATATATATATATATATATATATATATAGCCTACATTTTGAAATCATTTGAGGCTGAAACATCCATAATGCCTGTTTATTTAAGCACTTCCGTCAGTGAAACAACACAGCCTATAAAACATTTAAACGATTTTCAGTAAATAATGGTAACCTCAAGAATATAAGAGAATTAAATATTAGTTAGAAAAATATTTGATTCATACTATTTCCCCGCAAAGATGCGTCATATAGGCCTACCGCTCTGCGTTTTGAGAGGAATGGGACACAAGCTGGATAGACACTTTTTCGAATATCTTCATCTTCATATGTTCTACTGATGTTGCAAAGCAACACTTGTTGTAAAAGGTCTGAAGAGCGGATTTTATCTTCCACGGGGTCAAGACATTTAGGCATATCTTTATCTTTGATTATTCACTGCCAGAGAAAACGAAACTAAAATCACCGGCGCGCGCGCGTGTGTGTGTGTGTGTGTGTGTGTGAAATGCGCTATTCAAATAAACCAAACTTGACGCGCCTTACCAAGTTTAATAACAAACTGTGTTAAATAAAATTTGAAGTAATAAGGTATTCGTCCTACAGTGTTTTTTATACTTTACCACAGTAAAGGATGTGAATAGTTATAATAGACTTAATTATAAGCAAACGAAAGGAAGAAACGTTTTATAATCCCCTGTTAACATGGGTGCGACGCGAGTGAAGATTTGGGAAAAGAAACTAGATGTCCATGTCCATTGGGATAAAATTCACGGAAAGTCGAGTGATCCAGATCCAGATCGCAAAACAGAATGAAAAAGTGCTCTCTGACCATTATATCCTTTCTAGGCTAAGCTTTGTGCTTCACTCCTGTGGTAATATTCACGTCAAACAGCATTCACATACAAAACACTGGGTTAGTAAAATAACGAAGTAATTTTTTAAAAAGTAGAAAATAGAATTTATGTAAAGAGTTATATTAAAATAAAAAGAGCTCAACTCTTAAGTGGAAGGAACCTATTTTCCCCCTCACGTGCAAACTAGCGGATGAATCATTATTTGGGTTAGTAAAAATAACGAAATTATAGTTTTAAGAGAATAGTAGCTATTTATGTAAAGATAGTATATTATCTACCTATTTACCTATTATCTACCTAACGTTACCCTAGTTACAAGCTTTTTCTATTGGCACAATTCGAGGTAACTTACACGACACGTTGTGTGTTAGCTGCTTTGCTGCTGACAGAAAGCCGCCTGCCACGCCCGGTGCATCGCATCATACAACCTTGTTTCCATTGCCATTTCTAATTGGCCAGCAAGCCACGAACGCGAGATTCGACCATTTTGATTGGCTAATAGGTTTGTCACTCAAATGTCAGAGGCGGGGAAAAAACCTCCGACTCCTGAGGTTAGGTTATTGCGGGAGTTAAAACCTCAATATCGATGCGATAAAGGTTAATCGTGCAGCCCTAATATATATATAAAAAGAATAATCTTACTGGTCTCAAATTTTGCATTTATTATATATATATTACCCTGGCAAGTGGCACAACTATTAAAAAGGCTTTATTTAATAATGAAATGATATAATTCAGTTAAATTATAACTCGTTTTATGGCATGATAAAATAATATTGGCCTACTTGTATTATACCTACTATGTTAAGTCTACTTTAAGTACGGCAACCATTATTGAACTATTGGTTATTAGAAATGTTTAATTCTAAGGGAATAAGCAACATATCTGGTAAAATGAAGAGGAAATAGACCTTTTCAGGACAGATTGCAATTTGTTTTCATACAGAAGTACAAATATCTTTCATTACATCTAAGAACACAATTTATTTCAGGCAACAAGCTCTTGATTCTTCCGTTCTCTCCCTCTTATCCTGCTACACATAGTTGCATAATAACATTTTTCATGACTGCACTAGCCATTGGCTGGATTGTAAACATTTTTTCGTCCCCTGATCGGAGTGTGGCCCCTCTAGCTCTGTGTTGTGACCTGGTGGGCGTATCAGAACAGTGCGGGTTGTGTTATCCCGGAGGAAAGCTTCCTGCTCCCTATGCCTCACTCTAAACAATAGTCTTCTCATCTCCTCAGCTGCGAAAAATCATTTCGATGAATGACTCGGTTAGTTTTGAATGTAAAACTAATATTGTCCTGTTGGTCATCTGTTCCGGCTGTTTTGGAATCATACACTCGTATGCTTACAGAGAGAGGCGTGCTGTTGGGAAAATTTCCATCCAGAGCGCCACAGTCATTCAAACCGCTGTTTGTTTGGAATCGAGTGGCTTTCTGTTTCTGCGGTACGCCAACATAGAGCGGCCTGCTTCCTCTGATCGACGCAATAAATCAACCCAGCTGTACATGAAGATCAATGTCCTTGGTGCTTCAAACATCTTTTTTTTTAATGCGAAACATTCCTATTATTTGCGTGAAGGGAAAATGTGATTTATAATGACATGAAAGCCTCCTTTACAAATTGGAGTGACATTAAAGAAAATGGTTTCATAAGGTTCCATTGGATGACTTTAGTTAATCAATTAAAGGTAGGGTAGGCAATTTTGGAGAGGCTAGCAATAGCAAGCTAGCTTTGAAAGCATGAAATCCCAACCTCCCTTCATATTTTTATGAACCTCCCATCTGAATTTAAACACACATGTTTAAGTGAATTTAAACACAAAAGGCAACGTGTGGTGTTCAGGTGTCACCTGCGCTCGCGTGCGATCAACACCCGGGTGACGACGGTGTAAATGACTGGGTCATGTTCGAGCATACGGCACTTGCACTTATTTTTTATTGCACTTTTGTCCACGATTTTTGTATTAAAAAATGTAAATTGTATTATTATTATTTTTTATTTTTTTAACAAGAACCATTACATCCCTAGAATGCACACAGCGGAGTCTGCAAAGTGTCACAAAAAGAGAGTTGGCTTTAAATGACCTCTTATTTCAAAGCACACATTACAATAATAATGAACATAAACAACTTACAGAGCTCTAGTTGTACCACCCGACTGCCACGGATTCATTTTGCCGTTGATAGTGTTGACATAGAAATGCATAAATCCGAGTCTCTATGTTGACAGGCAGATAGGACATAGTCTCTGGACCCAAAAATATTCAGTCCGAATGCAATGATACAATGTAGACTATGTATCCAGATATATGTATTTGTTTTAATATTTATTGATTGCGATCTGGATGTAAGGAGAGTTTCAACCACTATTTAGAGAAACAAATTGCTTACCCTACCTTTAACAATGAGCAATACATTTGTTATAGTATTTATACATCTCGGTTTATGTTCATTAATAACAATGCAAAAATGGTTTATTGTTAGTTTATAGTAACCCAGGTCCATTAAATATTAAGATACAACTTTTCTGATTTTAATGTATGGATAATGTAATGTATTAATAAATGTATGAATGCTTAAAAAGCATTTTTAAATGATGTAGTTATCTAATGTTAACACGGAACCTTATTGTAAACTGTTACCAAACTTGACATATAATAGGGAAGAATATTTTTATTTGGCTTTAGTTTAGCTGTGACCCCATCATCATTGTTAAATATTTAATTGTGTCATATTGATTGGAGATGCTCCGCTCTGACACACATGGGATAAAGCAGTCTATTTTAAACTCATAAAGCTGGAGATTTTATATGTCAGGTCAAGCGTGTCCTCCATGCAGACATCGTAAGATGCGTGTGAAGATATTAATAAGAAGAGCAGTTACAGTGAGTGATGTTACAGTGTCTGTAGCGTTGAGACAGGTTTACTAGAGGATGATGGTTCAATGCTTCATCCAGCACAGTTTAGTCTTTGTACACAGGGCTCCGGTGTCACGTCTAATGGAGCGTGCATGCTAACCGCACAACTCTTCTGGATGCAGGAAGTGATGCAGCGTGACAGCCAGAACCATTTAAACAATAACTCTTAGGCTACCTTCACACTGCGAGCCTTAGTGCTCAAATCCGATTTATTGCTCAGATATTTTTTGTGTATAGCTGTTCACATTGTTGTTTTAAATGTGGCCAATATCATATTCCAATGTGAATAGATCATGGTCCTGAACTGACCCGCATGCGCCAAAGAATGATAAAAAGATGTCGTACGGAAGTAAACACGGATGACATTAAAAGAAGCGATTATGCATTTATTTATATTGTGATGTGCCGTGAAAGCCAGCTGATTTTTGCGCAGGTAATATGAAAAAGAACAAAAACTAGGATGCGAAGAAAGAGAGCAGAGTTTTTAAACATTTGATACGAGCCCTCCTGTTTTGCTGGTATATAGAGCTGTCACTGTAATACGAGTTCTGACACATCACTGTCTTTTTACTGACTATCTTTCGCAACTGTAAAATCTGACACAAGTGCAGAATTGTGATGAATGTTGATCCAGAGTGGCACAAGTCGCATGAATTCCGATATGACTGTTCAGACTGCGGTCGCATTGCATCTAACCTGTATCTGATTTAGGGTGCGTTTACACTTGTCATGTTTGGTTCGATTAAAACGAACCCTGGTGCGATTGCTCAGTTAGTGCGGTTCATTTGAACATATGTGAACGCTGCCATACGAACCCTGGTGCGCAGCAAACAAGTGGACCGAGACCGCTAAAAAGATGGGTCTCGGTCCGCTTCCAAACGAACTCTGGTGCGGTTCGATTGACATATGAACGCAACACGGACCAAAGACATGTAAACGAACCAAAAACAGGACGTGCTGTCACAAGATGCCACTACAAGTCAGCTGATTTGACGACGCGGAAAGATCAGTGTATCCAAAATGTGTAGAGGGCAAACGTGGAGCAACGAGGAGGTAAAGTGCCTCATCAATATATGCAGATCTTCGTTTCTGCATACAACGGAGGAAATCCTGCTGCTGTTTTGAATGTTTTGAACATTTTGAACATTTTATGAGCTCTTCGGGAGTTCTCAGCTGGTAAAAATAAAACCATATGTACACGCATAAAATGATCGCGTTTAATTCAGCACACAGCATTGTTTTGAATGTTCGGTAAGCAAGCTCTGTCGCAAAATATACGTCATAAAAGCCGACCAATCAGGTTGTGACCGTATCCCTATGCCTTTGGTTCGGTAACTTTAGGTTCGCTGTTAAAAATGCCAGTGTGAACGCTAAGCGGACCAGGACTATATGTTTTGTTTTTGTTTTTTGGTCTGGACCAAACAAACCGAAATTATAGACGATTTAATCGGACGCACACGCGTTGCCACGGTTACACGCCTGGCCTGATGTTAACTTCCGGTCTGTGTTTGTTTATCGGTCTGGCAAGGGGATAGTATGGCGCACTACTCAGTAGAAACAAATTTTTGACGTACTATTCTTGGATAACATGATATAAATATTAACGATCAAGCAGAGAGAATATGACACCAGCGCAAAAACAGTGTGTGCGACTCACCAAAAAGCCTTAAATGCTTCGTAAATACCCAGTTATACGAGAGCAGCGTCTAATGTAATTTAGACTGTATGTCTAATGTAATTTACTTGTTATTTATTTTGCTTGTTATCAGAAATAATCTAGAGGTAACTTATTCTGGCTGCGTTTACACTTGGCATTAACATGCGATCACCGTGATCATCAGTCAATCAGGACACAGCGAGTTTACATTTGTTCACATCAAGTGGTCGCCATCTGGATAAATGATCGGATTTATGTTTCCTCATGGCATTCCGAACCTGTAAGACCTTCGTTCATCTTCGGAACACAGCTTAAGATATTTCTTCTTCTCTACGGACTTACGGGTTGGGGTCGACATGAGGGTGAGTAATTCATGTAATTCATGTTTTGGGTGAACTAACCCTTTAAGGGGGGCGTTTCCCCCACTCTATATTGCAGACAGAAATGGGAGATTATTTATAATAAACCTACTGAAACAATAAAATCATGTCAATTAAGATAATGTTGCCCAATTAAAATGAAAGATGATAGCGCATAAGAAAGATAACTCAGCCTCTGTTATTGAATCTCTGCAAACGTCTACCGGAAGTTAAGTTTGGGCCACAAAAGCGCGCATGCGCAGCAACGTTTGTTTATGTTGTTGCCGTTGAAACCGTCTATATACCATTTGTAATCAGTATGATTTTTTAAAAATGTGTTTGAAAGAAGTTTTTTATGCTCACACAGGCTGCATTTAATTTTTTTTTAAATAGTACAAATTATATTGGGAAATAATATTATTAAAATAACGGTTTTCTATTTTAATCAGTTAAATTGTTTAAAAAAAAAAAATCTGGATTCTTTGATGAATAGTTCAAAAGAAAAGTATTTATGTTAAATGGAATTCTTGTGTAACATTATAAATGTCTTTACTTTCAATTTCTATAAATGTAATCCATCCTCGCTGAATAAAAGTGTACTTTTTTTTCCTTCCAAAACCGTCTTAGTGACTGTGTTGGTGTGTGTGTGCATTTATACGACCAGCCTGTGCTTCCAGTTTAACACACACAATGCTTTTTCTTCAAATTGTTAGTTTCACTTTTGCCTTCATGTTTCTTTTGGCCGCCGGAACTTTTCTAGCAGCTTGTTTTCATATTTTCAGTCCTGCAGCTGGTGTTCTGATGTTGCCATAATCATTTAGGATGTGAATGATGAGAGTTTATTGTAATTGAGAATACGTGGACCTGGAGACTTAGAGAAATGCCTCATTATATTTGGGGACTGGGAGGATTATCAGATTACATGTGTGAAAAACAAAGCATACAATTTTGAATATGAAAAGCTGTTTTTGTCCTCCATGGAGCGCTTTTAAAAGTTTAGTGTATGCTAGTGTACAGTTTTTTGTACCAATTAACATTTATTTGTAATGATTCATTTCTGCTCTGGACTTCATCGCAGCTTTCATTGGCCAGGGACCGCTCAAGAGGACATCTGACCGACAAAGCAACCAATCACAGTTCGTTTTATTCTGCGTCATGTTTAGGGGCGTTTAAATATAAAGTCGATGTCCCTACGATAACAGACCTCCGTGCATTTAATAAATTGTTTACTGCAACAATGGCGCCGCAACACTTCTGAAAATCCATTGTTTAGTTGATCCTGGTAAGCTCTCATTGTCACAGTTGTAAACACGACAGCTTTCTTCTTCGATGAGGGGGTTTGGTATTACAGTGGCTTTGTTTCCAGGCGGACCATTAAAAAAAACGTGACACAAATGTTGCTCCTCCTCCACTACCTCGTATTCATGTCATTTTCACTGTGTGCTGTATAAAATGTAGTGTTACCTTGGCTTTATTTGAGAAAAAAATGCTTCTCATTGTGCACAAATTACCCGATTGAGTGCCCTATTGGTTAGTGTTTACTTTCTTTTTATTCATTTTTTTTTTTTTACTAAATAGTAAAATATATAATTGAAAAAAATTCTATATCAGTCGACTGCTATTCAGATTAGTGATCAACAAATAGCATAAGGAACTGGACTGTGTATGAGGCATGCGATTCACAAGCGGAGTAGTTATACACCCTAATTCTCAGAAGACGACAACTTGCATCACATGTTCCACGTATGGCTCACAGAGTCCCGTCTAAGGCGGAGAATAGGTTTACAGGAAGAACCACTTTGTGTCGTCAGTGTGTTGACACATACAGTGGATCACCACCAGTTCATAAGTCAACATTATAAACTTCTGTTGTCAATAGTGCTGTTAATACTAGTAGCTTCCTAAATGAGTGATAATGTCTGACTTGGTTTTTTTTTTATTCTGTTGTTGCTGTCTTGAGAGGGACAAACCAGTGAGCTGGCCTCGTGCATGCTGGCTATAAAGCTGTCAATAGATGCTGGGCCACTTCGAGGGATCTTCTCATTAAAAGCAGATGATGTTCTTTCCATGCAGCTCCGAGCTTGCGGTTCGGTCTGAACGGCTAAGGCACAGGCCTGGCGTGTGTTTAGAGTTTAGAGCCCTTCTGAGTGATAAATGCCTTTTGTAACTACATGAGACTCGGCGTTTGTCCACATATGGCGAGGCGTTCGGGCTGGTTTAGCGGTGTCTTGGGTGCTCGCCAGGCCCCCAGCAGTGCCTCGTAAAGCAGGAGGGATGACAGTTGGACAACATGAAATATATCGCACACTGTTTAGGTTGTTTCTTTAATCACTTTACTGCTACGTTTGATGGCAATCACCAACATACTCACACATGGATACTTTTGAGATCATGATGTTATTAGGGTAATATTGGTACCATATCACTTTTTTTCTATTTAGCTTTGTTTTATTTATGTATTAAATGTATTATGTATTACTTTATTTAGTATTAATGTATGTACATTTATTTTTAATTTGTGCATGCATTTAATTTTTTTTTAAATACATTTTTAAAATGTATGTATTTTTAATTGTGCATGCTCATTTCCATTTGCTAAATACACTTATAATTTAATAAAATAATATACATTCATCATACTATACATTATAATTCTTTACTACTTAAAATCAGTTTTAAGTAGTAAATAGTGGCCATAACAGAATAATTGACCTATCGGTAAGCCCCTCCGCTCGCACGCAGATGAGCCAATGGCAGTCGAGTATCAGTTGCACAGGGACCGGAACTCGGACATCTTTAGGTTTCATCGCCATAGAGAAACATTTGGAAAATCCGAAGCTCTCGTTAACAAAAATGGTAAAACGATGTGTCTGGGGTACTGTAACACTGATTCCAGGTATCCTGAGATGATTTTCTGGTTGTCATACTCTCATTAAGTTACGGTTAAAGTTAGTGAGTCCCTGCTGTCAACTGTTGTCATGTCATATAACGTTAATAGTGGAGGTCAAAAACACACAAACGAAGGTCTACATTTGTCTGTCTCTCCATATTAAGATGGTGAAATGTAAATTAAATGAATCTACATTCTGTATCCAAAAACAACTTGGGGTAAGGTTTTCACACTGACAGCTGTCAGCAACTCAGTTTGTTTGTCCAAGTTAGCAACAGTAACTAAGGGGGCGTGGCTTTTTTGACCAATAGGTCAATTGTCTTATCTGTATCTGCCAGCGTTTTAATATTGGTGCATCCATATCAAGGGCTCAAGTTTTGGCTACTTAGCATGACTGTGTCAGCGTCTTTCTCCATTGACAACCATTTCAAAGGAGAGCTAACTAATGATATCTGTCTCTCTTTGCAGTGAAGCCGTTCACAACCACTGTGAAAGAGATGCGCCTTCATAGAGACGACTTTGAGATGCTCAAAGTGATCGGCAGGGGAGCCTTTGGAGAGGTAAGGAATTCAGTGAAACCTTGCTGCCTTTTTGGCTTGTTTAAAAGTGCAGGGAAATCACCTCTGAATCACTGCAGCCTTTGCCATATTGTGTGGTTTGTTTTCGGTATTTCTAAGCTTTGTTTTCATGACCCATTTTGTGTGTCCAACGAAAACCCCAAACTATCAGAGAAGTATTCATATCCCCCTCAAGCATCTTATCAGCAGCCACAAACCAAACCCCTTCCTCTCATCTGAGTTTCCCTTCTCTCCCTGCCAATTCCCCTGGGATCTCGGCCTGGCGTTGGGCTGCTATTCTTGGGCCAGCCAGGGGAATGTGCTACTCGTTCCTGCACTAAAACGTTTGGACTATTCACTACAAGCACAGTGCACTTTTCTTTACCAATCTGTCTTCCATCACTGTTTCTCACCTATATTTTCCTTTTTCTCATCCTCCTGTTCACCACTAATGAATTAGATTGAAGTTTGGGAAACGAACTGAACACCCTTTGTTTTCAACTGAATAAGTTGAGTTCTTGAGGTATTCATTTCTTTCACTGGGGAATTGATTTTTAATGACATCTTTAAAGGCTGATTTATACTGTCTTATTGTAGCTGTGGGCTACACGTTGAATTTCATTTCTACTTCTGTGTCGTCTTGCAGAGGGAGCATTATAACTGGTTCTGGCAGACCAATCACAGCGCTTGCAGTCCATGTAGAATTGACGCGTCGTTACATTTTTGGAGAGGTGCACGTCCGGCTACGCCGTAGGCTACACATGCTACACACAGCCTACGTCTAGCTACGGCTTGCACTCGACACAGAAGTATAAATTGGGCTTAAATCTTCAAATCATTAGTTTTGTTTCTCTGTTGTTTATAATTGGATTGTCATTTGCAATTCATCAAGGGATTGTAGTCCTTAAAGCTGTTAACTACATAAGTCTTTTTTGTCTGATTTGCTAATACTTTTTGCTTCAAAGAAAGTAAATAAAAATATGTGTCTGTTAGTTCGACTTCAAAAAAAGGGACTGGTACGATTTCAGCAAACTGAAAATTCACAGTTAAAGGGTTAGTTCACCCAAAAAAAGAAAATTCTGTCATTAATTACTCACCCTTATGTTGTTCCAAACCTGTAAAACCTTTGTTCATCTTATGAACACTAATTAAGATATTTTTGATATAATCCGAGTAGGGCTGCAACAACGAATCGCTAAAAATCGAGTTGGCAACGAATTTCATTATCGATTCGTTGTGTCGTGCGACTATTATGCCCGCCAATAAGACGCGGATATGTTTGAGTATAAAGAAAGCACGGTTGAGCGCAAAGCAGAGTGGAAGCGGGCGAGCCGAGCTGTACCCGTCGTACCACGCAGCGGAAAAGCAGGCCGATCGTACCAGTCGAAAAGCGCCATCGGAAAAGTGTGTTAATTGCAGCAAAAGCGACGCGACATGGCATGGGAGCACCACGGTGGTGATTTAGCACCTAAAACGAAAACATCTTGGAGTCCTTGATGAGGAGGAAGGGAGTTCGACAGCAGGGTAACGTTAATGCTGCCTTCACGTGCTCTCGGAATTATCGTAAATGCGAGTTTCCTAGGTAAACATTGCACATGAACGCCCTCACATTTTGAAACTTGAATGCAATGCGCTCGTAATCATGACTTCAGAAGTCGGAATCATCATATTTCCGATGGCACGTGAAGGCAGCATTAGTCACTACAAAATCCCACTTTTGTTTCGTTTTGGAAGTGAGGAGCGTGACGTCCCTCCAGTAGCTCTTCTGGTGCTTGTTTACTCGTTATCCAGCTTGACAAGTTAGCGTTAGCTTGTTAATAACAGTAGTAAAGCAGGGGTGGTATAGTTTGCAAGACTAAAGACACGTTTTTATTCACTTGCCTTTTTTGGCCCATTCATTTTTCAATCTGTTGCTATGTTAATTTCGTTGACAAATAATTTGTCAGTATTTTAATCAGCAACATTTTTCACAGACAAAAACGAGACAAGTTGTTATAAAGAATGCAAATCATTCATTGAAAATAAGACATTGTGTTCTTCTTTAGGAGGAGTAGTTTTATTTAATTGTTATATAATATTTTTTAATATGTCACAGCAGTTAAATCTGTGTCTGGATTTAATATCATTCATATTAATAGGTTAATACAGTAGATGTTTTCTCCAGGAGTATATAATGGGTTTGGACATTTTAGAGAAATTCTTAATGCATTACAATTGAACTAAACCCATTAAATTTGTATTTGAGTGTGTGCGTCTGAGTGTAGTGTAGAGAACAAGTTCTAACATTTTGTTAGAAAAAAAAAGATTTATAGATTTATTGTAGCAACCTGTGCATGTTCTGAAGATTTTTTGCACTCTGAATTTGCACTGTCAGTTCTTTTCTTGAATAAAGGATTGGAAATTAATGTTTTTTAAATATCCGATTAATCAAAGAAAGAATCGACAGATTAATCGATTATTAAAATAATCGTTAGTTGCAGCCCTAAATCCGAGATGTTTCTGAACCAGCCATAGGCAGCAACGTAATTGCAAATTTTTGCAAGGCCCAGAAAATCGTAAATACATTGTTTAAATAGTTCTTGTGACACCAGTGGTTCAACCTTTATGTTATGAAGTTATGACTATACTTTTGTGCGCAAAAACAAAAAAATAACAAGGATTTCTTCTCGTCTATGTCAGTCTCAAACAGCGCAACGCTTCCGGGTTCTACATCAGAACGCTGGCTCATTATTGGCCAGCTCCTGTGTCAGCATCACACACATGCGTCGTGGTGCTCATTTTAACAGCGTCGGCCAATAGTGAGCCGGCGTTCTGATGTAGAACCTGGAAGCGCTGCACTGTTTACTACAGTAACAGCGTAGGAGATTTAAACAGACGAGAAGAAATGTTGAATAAAGTCGCACAAAAAGTATTTTCTTCACTTCGTAATATTAAGGTTGAACCACTGGAGTCACATGGACTATTTTAATGGTGTTTTTACTACCTTTCTGGGCCTTGAAAGTTGCGTTGACATTGTTGCCTATGGCTTGTTCAGAAACGTATTTGTCTTCTCGTGATGAACAAAGATGGGTTTGGAACGACATGCGGGTGAGAAATTAATGACAGAATGTTCATTTTTAGGAATGAACATTTTTGTGAAATATGAACAATCATGTGGTAATAGATTATCAGATAATTAGGAGGGAAACATTGCTGTCACCTTTCTGCTGCGTCATTACACCTCCCTCGTAAATGAATGTTCTGTCTTTGACTCATTTCCTTGGGAAAATGCATCCAATTCAGTATTTCTGCTTTTTTTTTTCAGATGAACGGAAGTTAACTCCGTTTAAACAAAAGAATATAGGATTTCTCATTGGCTGATTTTGAAGCTGAATAAGACTGGAAGAGATCTGTCCATCTATAGTTCTCCTCCTTACCGTAGATTCTTGTCAGGAATGCCAGTGGTGGCACAGGAAGCAGGGCAGGACGGTGCAGCTGTCAGGAAAGGCTCAGGAAACCAGAACCGTCTCTAAGGAGTGACTTTTGTAAAAATAGTGTTTCACTCCTCGTATTTTGTGCAGTTCATTGTCCCCTCTTCAGCCACAGAGACCTCAATAACCCTTCCTTCTCAGTCCTTGGGCTTTTTTTGGTCACGTGGATCTAATGATGACTCAGATCTTTGGGGGTTTTTGCAGTCTCTCTGTTATCATCAAGCCAGGCTATTGTTGCCTGTGCTGCAGCTTGTGTCAGTTTCAGAGCGTTCAGGCTCATGTGTGAACATGGTGCTGCTGTTTTGTTCCCTTTCCCAGCCGTTTCCTGTGGCTCTAACGTTACAGGATGTACTTCCAGATAAATCCCTTGCATTTCCTGTTTATGATTGATGGTGTAGTCCCAGCTGAAGGCCTGGAATTTAGGACCGCCTGAAAGAATAGTTCTGTCAAATAATATACAAATTGACACTTTTTCTACCTAATGTCATTGCAAGCTTTTAATCTTTTTTTTTGCATAAGCACGGTATCAAAAGAGTCCATATGACACTTGTGCAATATTCCAAGTTTTACTGAAGTCATAAAATAATTATTGATATTATAGTAAACAATTTATCCATGCGTATTTTTCTTTTGCGTTTTACTTAGTGATGCACCGATCACGATTTTACATGGCCGATTACGATACCGATTTTTTTCAAGAAAACTGGCCGATTCCGATACCGAATATTTTTATTTTTTATTTTTTAAACACAATAAAAGAACTAAAGTATACATGAACAAGATGTTTATTTGGTATTTAACAGGCTAAATTGGCTTTTGGCTAGTGAAAACAAGTTTGCAATCTGAAATGAACGGGAAATTGAATTGGAAATTAAAAGGCTGAAAAGTGAAATTAAAGGCAACAACTGCATATTCTGCAATCCAAACAAAGATGTTACTTAAATCAGCATTTGTTTTTAAATTCAGTGTAAAGAAAAAAAGTATTTACCAGTGAAATTAAATAAAACCAAAGTATATAATTGTTCCAAAATGTTAAATCAAATAATGTTTAGTGCAACGAAGAAAACTACTTTTATCTAACTGCTTTTTAAATCAAATTAAGTCAATGTAATTTTAAGGTAAAATTAAAATGATCCTATAGGCTACAGAACTGATAGTATTTCATTTCAAAAGTGCATGCATGTTCTTCTTTAGGCTACAAAAAGAAGTATTTCGGCTTTGTCACAAGTTAGTCTGTTTCGTTTTCATCCGATCCAACACGTGAGAAGCTGAGCTGAACAAACGCTCACTATCTATGCTTGTGCAGTGCGGAGAGGTAAGCTTGAGCAACTTCAGCTCGCGCAGGAAAGCGGCACTTCATTCCCTTCAGCGTATCTCGTCTCTTCCCTCAGTTCTCCACTTTCCGTTTGTAACACACAAGTGACATGTTCGCGAATTATTGCGATATAGGCGTATGTGCACGCGGGCGCACTTCCGGAAAAATCGGAAGTTTTACATCCCTAGTTTTACTTCAAATTAATGCTTTTAAATCTAATTTTTGTTGGGATGTACCAATGTTAAGATTTTGGCCCAAAATTTTCAGGATAACCAATTAATGGGTTAACACGACTTGTTAAAATGAAAAATACGAAATTATTGACTGATATCAATAAATAATTAGCAAGACAAGGTTAAATTGGTGGAAGTGAATGAGATTTGAGAATGTATGACTTTAGGAAACTTTGAATAAAATCATATAAACTTTTTTTTGGAGTTTGACAGTGTCCATCTCGGAAAAAAAGCAAGTCATCAGTGTTTGTAACTACATAATTTTTTGGACTGAACTAACTCTAGCTTTTTGTGGTAGAGTCTAGTGGTTGACATACTTAAATGACACTCCTTTTAGCCTCACCTCAGACTTACTCTGAATAATTATTCTGTTGACTAGAACAAGAAAGAAAATATTGAACAGGGAGGGGAATCAAGGAGAACTAGATTGAAGCAGACATTTTTTTACGTAACGTCACTGTGAGTCACTACAGGGCAAACAAAACAATCCGGGCTCTACGTGTTGAGGATGAGCGCTGATCTCTTTATCTGTGTATTGAGTGAATCACTCATGTAATGAATGATTAGGTCAAAGTACATGCAGACCCTGTCCTTCATATTGATTTTGTGAAGTTGGCGGCTTCTGTTCTCTGAAGGTACACTGACATAATTAAGATTGTTTGCCAACTACAAGCTGGAGACGGATTCGCAGACCTACATGCTGGTCCTAGTGCAGAGTCCTGGCAGAAGTCCAGTGTTTTATTATTGCACGGTTCCTGTTTTCCCCAAAGCATCTTGAATAGCATTATGTTTTGGTGATGACTTGTCCAATATCAAATCAGGTTTAGAACCAAAAGAGGGCTGTAATTGTATCTCAAAGAGCCTAGTGATGATAATTTTGATCCATTTAAAGATATGAAACTGTTTCTCAGCTGCCACAAGGCTCAATACTAAGGGCCAATCCCATTTCTACCCCTTCCCTTTCCCCTACCCCTTCGTTTTGTGCATTCACGTGAAGGGGTAAGGGTGTTTTGGTTCTCTTTTGGCTGGAGTGGTAGGGGTCAAACTAAGATTTTTTCGGACGGAGGGGTATGAGAAATTTCCCTGCATACACCGACGTGCTGCTAAGAATGCGTGTAGTGATGTTGCCACTCGGGTTTGGTCACTTATGTATTGCCTGGCTGCCAGTTTCTCCGTAGCTTGCTAAACGTGCTATTTGAGTGATGTGAACACAAATTAATAATACAGTTCAAAGAAATATCTGGTCATCCTTTATAACGCAGTCGCTATTTACTAGGGGTGTAATGGTACACAAAACTGACGGTTCGGTACGTACCTCTGTTTTGAAATCACGGTTCGGTGCGGGTTCGGTACAGCAGTTATACTAAATTAAACAGTGGTTTACAGAAAAAATTGTGTCTGTCCTTAAATGAATTTAAATTATAACTAAAAGTTTATTGAAGATATTGCTGTAAACTATATAGGGAGCCCTTAATTGCACATTAATATTAAAGGTTAACAACAGAGCCCAAACTATTAGCCTACATTCAGTTGCTATTTATTTTTAGGTATAATAATCAACACTCAAATAACAGTATGCAAACATGTAAACTTCACATAAGGCAGTTTTTGCAATAACTTTTTTCTCCAATTTGTTGTTGAAATATCATTTATACCCAGTGTCTGTCATTTTCATGACGTTATTTAAACATACATGAAATAATCAAGGCATCACTAACAGGTTAAGTAGAATATAATGAATATATAGGCTAATATAATGAATATATAGGCTAAAATAGTGTATATATTTAGTGAAAGAGTTTCTCTAATGAATAAAATTGTGGAATCTGAAATGACTTCTGAGGTAAATGAGATGCTACATGACATTTAGTTAACAAGCAGTTATTGACGTCTTTCCGCTGTTGAAACACTGATTGAGCGATTACACCACATATGATACGTGACAGTAAGTTGTAATGTATCCTCAACATACCTTCAGATGTTCATTTATGTTTATTCTTTAGGAAGAGATGATCGATCGTGTTCACGCACGCGTCGCGTGGCCGCTTGAACTGACGCGCCTATACAGTGTTCAGTCACGGCACATTAAAGAGTCGCAACTGCATTTATTGTTTGAATTTCGTAATAAAATGGACTGAATACTTAATATGTTCCTGTGGGAACTCGGATTGAAGTGTGTTCTGCTCTGAAAACAAGCCTACTGTTAAAGATTGCATTCTGAAACCGTTCTGTACACGTGTGCACAGAACCGAAAGCTCTGTACCAAAACGGTTCGGTACGAATACGTGTACTGTTACACTCCTATTATTTACACATATCGTCTGTAAACTCTTGCGTTATCAAGGCAACATCTGACTCGTTTGTATTACATAGCACCGTTATCGCAGCACCACAGTAGAAAACAAAATCATATCCATACCAGCCGGCTTGGGTCAGAACAGAATGGAACGTTTAATAAACAAAGAGAGAACGGTTTGTCCCGATGGAAAAGCGGTTCCACCAGTCTTTTATGTTCTGTATCATTCTGTATCATCTTAGGAAACTTGAAGGCTCATACATTTTCGAACTTAAAACGAGCGCCATTTTCTTAACTCCAAATACAGTGCAAAACAACGTTGAGAGTGAGTAATCTGTTAAACATGCTCACGTCTGACTTCTTTTAGAAATGCACTTCATTGCTGTTCATACTGTTTAAATGTTAAAGGATACTAATAAAAAAAAAAAAAACAGGGTATGATGAAGTGTAAAGCCCAATTTATACTTCAGTGTCGAGTGTACACCATAGTTACGTCGTAGGCTGTGTGTTGCACGCGTAGCCTACGACGTACCCTGACGTGCACCTCTCCAAAAATGTAACAACGTGTCAATTCTACGCAGACCTCAAGCGCTGTGATTGGTCTGCCAGAACCCCTCCCTTAGGGATACACATGCTCCCTCTGCATGTGTAACTGCATGTCAACGCGGACAAGGACGCAGAAGTATAAAAGAAAATCGATTTACGATGGCGTAGAGGGTATGGCGCAGGTCCGATGCAGAAATATAAATCAGCCTTAATGGTGTAGTAGTGGTGTCCCATTTCTTAGGGGAATATTTTCACCCCTACACCTTTCCACTCTGTTTAAAGGGGCACGGGAAGGGGTATGAAATAGAATTAGGATTGGGCCTAAGGATGGTCCAATGACCTGGGACTGTTCACAGGACTCGCTTGTCCTAATGGGTCAGCATTCATCATTTATATTCTTGTTTCAGTGATGTTGTATTAATTTAACATAAACCATTTATTTATTTATTCACTTACTTACTGACAATTATTTTGTACATTTTACAGATATAGACTTTCTCAAAGTAAAGTTATCTGACATACACTGTAAAAAATGGCAGCTGTGTTTGCCAAAACTATAAAATACTGTAAAAAAAAATATAGTAGCAACATTTTAGGTTTTACAGATTTAACTTAAATTTACAGTAACATGGATTTCATTAACTCAATGTTAATACCAACCTATTGAAGTACTAATGCCTGTTTTGTACCTTTTGTAATACACTGACAACCACCAAAAACAGGTGGTGATGAGTCACATGAATAAAAAAAGCTCATTACAAGCAGCTTTTATAAGAATACTAATATACAAAAGGTGCACAGTGTCATTCACACAAACTCAAAACACCATCATGGTAATGCAATAAATATTAATTTAACGTCATTTGATGTAACATAAAGCCAGAATGTACACAACTGATAAGAAGAAACTAAGAAACCACCGTTATTTCAACGAAAATGCATAAAATGTGGAGTGTCATGCAGGGAATTCTGGGAATGTCACTTTTTTTTTTACTGTAAATTATACAGTGACTTGTTTTTCACGTCCAAAAACTGTATGTTTAACAGTATTTTACTGTAAAATTGCATTAAATGTAAGGTTGGATCTATTAGTTATTCACCATATAGAGTAAGAAAACTTATTGTTAAACAATTAACATGCTTTTACAGTAGTATTTTTTGCATTAAAGTCCCATTTAGTTTTTTTTTCTTTTCTTCTCTCTTTTCATGATGATCTACAAAAATAGATTATGACCGTCTTGGAAGTCTCCGGTAGAATGGGCAGGAAATTGTAAAAGCAATTTAGTTTTTTTTAAATGAATGTAATCTTTATTATTTTTATTATTATTTTATTATTATTTAGCTAATGATAGTCAAATAAAAATAAAATTACAGGTAAGAAGCAAAACTACAGAGAATAAAAAAACAAATAGGGGGAAATGTAAAAATCAAGTAAAAAGCTGAACTACTGATCCAATTGGACCAGTATCACAGATTTGTTGAGCCCTGCGTCACACTCTAAGTTGTGCAATAAAACTCAAAGCCAGTTTTGAATTTTACATTGCATATTGAGAATGATGCAACCCCTTCCATGTCCTCGGGTTTGCACAGTTGCTTAGCACCAGTATAGATCTTTACATCAGAATCACTCCATCTACTCTCACCTTTGACCTTGTGGCTTACGTACATTATCTCTTATTTGGACACAAGTGTGTCTGTGACAATCGCATTGCAGCGTCCACTTTGGTCACCCGCTCTTTCTCCTTCTCCATGCACCTCCCTTGAATTTTCAATCAGGTCAAGCTGACTGCCTTTGTGGAAGTGTGTGTCTAAAAAAGGAGAGAGGGAAAGAGGACAGGAGACACCGTGGGAGGAGGAATTGGGGGTTTCTGAGCACTCAGGGTTCAGTTTGTTTTTGTAATGAGGTCAGTTATCTTCGGTTAGGAGCCTTGTAGATAAGAAGCATGTGTGTGATTTAAGACCGTTTGAGTTTGACGTCAAAGTGTACTTTTCAAATACTTTGATACATGCACAAACACACTCTAGAGAACATCAAAGGAGGTCGAAAAACCAAAAACAGCAGCAGGGCTCCTAATTTGCCCTTACTATGCAAAGTTACAGTTTGTACTGCGTTCTTTGCTGAAGCAGCACATTGTGCTGTGGGCAGGTATGCGAGTGTGAGTCCACGTGAGGGGAACACTGTTCCTCCACTAAGGGTAAACACACATCATGTGATGTGTCCCGAGCAGCGAGGCAAAGTACAGGGAAGTTCATGACTCCACTTAACATTAGCCGACTGGGCGGTCACAAATAGCTAGTGGACAGAAGATATCAGAATAACAAAGGTCACGCATACATAAGTCATGGGGCAAACACTTGGATCACACAGAGATATTTATAATATACTTTTATGAATGGCTCCTGTTCGGTTCAAAGGCTTATATCACACAAAAATGAAAATGTACTTATCCTCAAACTCGTATAACTTTTGATCCACATGGCTCCGGGGGGGGTTAATAAAGGCCTTCTGAAGTAAAGCGATGCGTTTGTGTACGAAAAATATACATATTTAAAATGTTATATAGTAAAATATCTAGCTTCCGCCAGAACGCCTTCCTATTCCCTCTTTTTGTTAAGTGTTACCATTTCATATAAATCCAAACAGTCATGCTTAAAGACGGCCATCTTTAAATATCTACACACACTGCATTCACGCGATCAACAGACTGTGTGTCTAACGTTACTCAATGCTCATCATTGCCGCCTTTCATGTGATGGGTAAAGATCTAAAAGTAATGCTATAATCAACACTTTCACGATTCGTTCATCTCGACAGCTGTAATGGTAAAACGTAGTAAACGTATTCGAGAGGGGTTCCACATGTTACAAAGTTCGTAGAATAAGGAGGAAGACGACAGGGTGGGCGTGACTGGGACTCAGAACTCTCAGATACAAACAAAATAAACTCGCGCTCTCAACAACTCGGTACAATATAACTTTCTCAGCAATCTTTCTCCAGCTCTCCGTCTCTCTGGTCCATGAGTGCCCAGTCCGTCTCTCTCTGGCAGTGCGTGCAGACCTCGCTAAACCATGCCCCCTCCGCCACAACATCTAATACTCATTTCAAATGCAAAGATGTCAGCCAATCACAACAGTGGGCGTTTTCACTGCAGTCTCACAGCAGACACGACCCTTCAAACAGAGCATTCAAGCCAGAGGGCTAATATCAGGATAGAAAAAATGCCTTTTATTTCTAAATTATGAAATTTTTTTATGTAAAAATCATACTAACAATATACGTCCACCTCAGGAAACATAAAATAATAAAAAAAAAATCCACTGCATGGGACCTTTAACGCATGCTCATGCTCATGAGGAAGAATGTTCGTGCATTCAGCTGAGTCTGAAAATTTACTTGCGTCTTAGAATGCTTTTTTTGATGCGATTTTATTTATGTAAACAGCCCACTTCAACCTTTTTGAACCTTATGAATGATTATTTTATAGAAGGTTCAAGTGGTGTGTGTACGGAATTGGAAGCAAGCAGAGACGATACGGTAGTTTATAAAGCACGCAGTGCCATCTGCTGTTAAAAACTAAGCTCAGAATCTATTCGAGAAAGAATTGCGATGCATTCGGAAAATCTCAGAAACGATCCAGATTAATTTTTGCATCGATTTATTGTCCCAGCTGGATATAAACTAATGCAAATAGATGGTAACAGTTGTGCCATGAAACATTTGGGTTGGGCTTGCATGCATGTATTTTTGTCACATTGTTTTAACCTCTTGAGGTACTACTAATGTTAGCGAAAAAATGGGAATTTTACTATACTAACGGTTTGGAAAAATCTGTATGGATTTTTGCAGATAACCGATTGTTCCAGCAAAACCGATCAATCGGTCAACCTCTAGTCATCATTTAATTTTTTTCTTCCCACAAAGCTACTGTATGACTTCAAATAAGTAGTTCAAGAGTCATATAGATGTATATAGGATATGTCTTTTTTATTTATTAAATCTGATCACTAAAAATCAATATATGGGAATGAGCAAAAAATCTCTTGTCTTCCAAGTAAGAAAGTAATAGGGGTGAATTTTTGTATGAAGTGTTCCTTTAAATCATGACCCTAACACACGTTGATAGACCAATTTGATAGACCGGAGTAGTTTGTAATGTAGAATGATCTTGGGATCTTCAATAACATGTTATTTGCTGATGGTAGTCACCAATAGCAATATGACAGTCCATCACTGCATTAACTCTGCATTCATATGTGTGTGTCTTCCTGCTGGCAGGGTGTTGGCTTTCCCCACCCCACATGAATAACCTCCAACAAGACACTCCTCCAAACTGTTCCTATCCTAATATTGAGTCACTCCCCCTGAAGGAAAGACCTCACACTCTTGTCATTTTTAGTGCGCTGCAGACTTGTGGCCTAAATTAGCCAGTTCTTGTGCGCCGTCTCTCTTTTTAGGCAAAAAGTCAGCAGTCTTCCAGTCTCAAAGCTTTTCCTTTTTTCTGATTTTCAGATGCATCAGAGATCAAAAGCATCTCATTCAGAGTTTCTTTCCCTGTGGGCTTTCAGTCTAAGTGGGCCATGAGTGCATATGATGAATAAATGAGGAAAATAAAAATGGTCAAATTCCCAACAGTCTCTAAATCATGCTGAGTTTTAATTTGTTTGTGTACGTTGGCTAACTCTTCATCTCATCTGTCTAGGTTGCTGTAGTGAAGATGAAACACACCGAGCGTGTTTACGCCATGAAGATCCTCAACAAGTGGGAGATGCTGAAGAGGGCCGAGGTAAAGATATGTCTACTCATGGGGCATCTTAGTTTGATAGATCTTTCAGGGCTTCAACTAAAATGGTTGCAAATGTCAAATAAAAACTAGCAACAATTTAAAATGTAGTTGGCAGCACATGTGAATGGAATATACATCTGAATCACAAACAAATGACTCTTATGAACAGGTTCAGTCGATATGATTCACGGAAGTTAGCGCTCAATCAGACTCGCTCATTCAGTGAATCATTCAGATCTATTATTGTGTCCTTCACTGATCCACAAATTGTTGTTGTTTTTTTGGTTATGTCTGATTTGAAATTAACCATGAATCACCATTATATGTACAGACTTTAATATATTAGTCTTATTATTGACTGATTGTTTATCAAACAATGCTCCCCCCCCCCCCCCCCCCCCAAAAAAAAAAAAATTTACAACTAGGGCTGGGCGACATGGACAAAACGATAAAATTATGTAAGATAAATGTTATCTTTATTTCTTTAAAGTTTAAAGGCATTAAATATCCCACATTTCTGCCACAAAACCATTGCTGCAGTTAGTGTTACTACATTAAATCCAAGATAAATGCGATTTCGTAGATGAAAAGCCTTCTGATTGTATCATAGGGCTGGACGTTTAATCGAAAAGTAATCGAAACTGAAATTCTGAACCTCTAAACGACGTAATTTTCCCATGTCAGTTATTTTGGTTTTAGTCACTTGACTCTTCCCCGTCAGTCACATCAAGTGCAGTTTGCAGACGCACTGAAAGATTTAGGAGCAGTTATCTTTGTTTATACAGTCTGGATGCTCAGAATTACTATGGTAATTGCAGGTTTTACACTGTTTATACAGGTATGTTAATCGCCGTTCTTATTTGCGCTGCTACACGCACACACAGACGGCGCGCACAGAGAGCCCCGAAGCCAGATCACTTTCACTTGCGTCCTCACAAAACTTTGTCCATTGTATGTGTTTTAAGGCTTGCCCGTTTGAACATTGAAGCGATTTTAGACCATTGGATGTGATATATTGTGGCACACGAACACTCATACAGACAATAGCTTGCACATCATGTGAAGGTCACGCACAGAGAGGAGTGTAGAAACTCATTGTCAACGCTGTCCAGTGATTTATCACTAAAATAGCTTAGAAACTCAACCGTTATAGCATGGATTTGTCTACCTTTTGAAGTAAGTACAAACCACAGCTTCGTAATAAAGGCTTTCTTTCACACAATCACTCGCTCATTAATGCATTCAAATAAATGTAATGTAGGCCTACTGTGCTAATTTATCTGTATCTGATGTACAACAAACAGACATCTGTAAGAAACGTTACGACCCATAGGCAATAACTAGTTGTTTCCGTCAAGTATTTTAAGAACACAAAGAAATGCACTTTCATTAGAAAGAAAATATCCCACCTTTTAATAGTTGAACATATTTACAGGACAAACCTTATCAGTGAACTATGAGGGCAAAAAAAGGAAAGAAAAATAAGCGTTCATTAATCGTAATCGATTAATCGGAAAACTTTCAATTAATCGAGATTTAGATTTTAGGTAAAATCGTTCCATCCCTACTGTATCGTTATGCACCGTGTTTCTCCCGTTTGTCAGCGCCGTTTTATCTGGTTTTAAACTAGTTTAAATCCTAGAGACACTTGTGTTCTTCGCTTCTCACTGGATCTCAGTGCTGTTTAGTGGTTGTGTGACCGAGACCGTTCTGCGAGTAAACAAATCGTCGATTGAACAATAAACCTTATTGAACCGATTGAACAATGAGCGCAGGAACATTATATCAAACATTTATCAAATTATTAATGTCACACATTACACATTACAAACACATTAATGTCCGCCAGACACGGGTAGATTTCAGCTGTGGCGGGTAAGGCAGCCACTCCCACTAGCCACTTTGGCGGGTTGAACATAATTTCAGCCTACAGCCAAATTAAATGCCAGACCGTCGTATCACAATTCAATTACAATTCTTTATCGATTAAAGCTACACTGTGTAACTTTTTTAGTTTATATATTTTTGAAAGAACGAAGTGTTTTTAGCTAAGAATGTGCTCATTAATGTATATTTACTTCTTTCAAGTAATAAAGTATTCTCGTAAGTTTATAAAATGCCATTGAAAATACATACGGGTGAGGGGTTCGAATGCGGGTCGCCATGTTGCCCCTCCATCTTGAAAGTACATTAGCCAAAGAGGGACATACCCGTAAATTCAAGCTTCG
The DNA here is from genome assembly GCF_949357685.1 of Gobio gobio. Taxonomy (NCBI): domain Eukaryota; kingdom Metazoa; phylum Chordata; class Actinopteri; order Cypriniformes; family Gobionidae; genus Gobio; species Gobio gobio. Next base: position 41,420,330 of record NC_137105.1, on the reverse strand, counting down.
CCTTTCGCGTTTTAACACTCGATGGCACCGTGTTGAATGTGGACGAGGTCGAACTGGAAGCCATGTTAATCTTGGACTAAATCGGCCACCGTAGGAGTTAAAACGAAATCGGAATTGAGAGGAACAGGAACTAATATTCACTGGATGGTCATATTCCTTTTCACCGCTAGATGGGGGAAAATATCACACAGTGTAGCTTTAACTTGCAGTTAGTGAAGGCGGGATAGGCGGAATCGTGCTGAATGACACACAACAGAAGCGCTCTCTCGCGATCAGTTCTCCTTGTGCCTGAATAGTCAAATAAACACGCACACAGATGTCTATGGCTGCGTTCACACTGCAGGCTGAAACGACCCAATTCCGATTTTTTTTGCCCTTATGCGACCTGTATCTGATCTTTTCATGACAGTCTGAACGACACAGATCCGATCTTTTCAAATGCGACCCAGGCCACTTGGGTATGTGGTCCAAATCCGATACATATCCGATCTTTTGAAATGCGTCTTCAGTCTGAGCCAGGTCACATGTATCCGACCCGCACGTCGTTGATACGCGACAAACGTTATCATTGTACGCAGACGTGTCTCTTCCCGTGACAAAGTTAGTTGAAGGCGCTCACAAACATAATTGAAGGTGGATCTGGTCATTCTGAAGTTACTGACGAATTCGGTATCAGTAAAGCCACTCACATCAGTATCCCACCACTCCTGGCTGCGACTCCGCACCCACACGTTTCTCTGTACCGACGTTGCTACCACTGCTCCACAAAACGCCATGGCCAAAAACCTTGCTCTCCTCCTCTTTTTTAATTTTCTTCTTAACATGAGAAGGTTGTAATGGTGCTGGCTCCGTTGCGAAAATAACTTTAATAAAGCTAAACGAACTCCAATGCTGACACCCATATTTGGCTACTTCCGTAAACAACAAGTGACGTCGTTGACCGTTGAGTACTCTTCTGCGCATGCGGGTCACTTCTGGGTCATTTCACGTTCACACAGGAGATCACAAAAGGTCGCATTTAATTGGAAATGTGAACGGCCTTGCAAAAAAATTGCATTTTTTCAAAAAATCGGAATTGAGCATTAAGCCCTGCAGTGTGAACGCAGCCAAAATGTCCATCGTGTGGAGTATCTTGCATGAATGAACACAGTTGGTTATGGCTTAAGTGTATGTAAACGGGTGGCTAATAACTGGATGTGTGTCAGAATATTACATCCATGCATTCAGCAGCCCAATTAAATACCTGTCTGTCATTAATGCTAATCACACAACTACAGATGTTAAATAAATGTATACATATTAAATAAACCTACTGTATCTAAAACATTTTTTTAAAATCTACTATTGTTTTTGTAATTTGCTCAGTTGCTTCTTTGTCCTTTTTATATAGCCTAACAAAAATAAATTTCACATATAAGCCTATGCTCATATTGCCCACCCCTTGCCCGCCTGCACATACCAGCTTATATACAATGTAGTCTTGATTTGGGTGATCACTCTGCATTTGATTGTTTGAATGGGTTTTAAATCAAGCAAAATGACTCAAAATCAAGTAATTTAAGCATGCCAAAGTCAACTTTAATCATATAAAATGTAATTTCGAAACAGCAAAATTGTGGCTAGTAACTTTGGAAAACCACTAGCCACAGTGACTGGTGAGCAAACAAGTTAATGTCAAACCCTGAACGTGGTTATCATTTTATCGAGGAAAATTATATTGCGATAATTATCGTTTTATTGCCCAGCCATAAATCCATCTATATTGAGCAATTCTGTCATTTGGTACCTAAAGTTGTGTTGGTTTTTAAGAACCAATGGCTCCTGAGTCATTTTCTTAGTCTAGAGTCCAAGGGCAAGTTTCATGCCCTTAGCCACTAGTCTTACTTTTCTAATTCCAATTAGACCAAGCTACCATTTTATGTAACAGACAAAACAATTAGATGAATAACTTTAAAGACTAAGCAGTTTATGCAACCGGCCTTTCCATAGGGTCTTTCCCATTTCTTGCTTCTAGTCAAGCTGCTTCTTCTTGATGACTGCAATCAAACCTGTCTATTGAAGTCTATGTAATCACAAGGTCATTTTTTCCTTTCTACTCCAGCTACTCTTTCTTGCCCCAGTTTCAACCCGATCAGTCTTGACAGTGCCCACGGGCCTCCCAGAGGCATGCCAGGAGAACTTTTGTGTCTTTGGCTTGTCAGTAATCCTCTTTGAGCTTCACTGGGCTCTCTTTATTCCTTCTCACATGTCCAGAGTCCCAATTCAAACAGATAGAAGACTAACATCTGAAATGGGAAAGCCATGGACATCATCACTGCACTGGATGTAGTTCAGTTCATTGAATGAGTTACCCAATGTTTCTGTACCCCGGACAAAAAAATAAATACTAGAGATGCACAATTCATTGAAAATAAGGGACATATTGAGAAAAATAAAATGCTAAGAACTAGTTGCACAGAAAGACTTTATGAAAGTAACTGGGCTGCTGTGTCCATTTGATTTTATATGTTTTTCATAGCACATATACAATTTTCTTTTTAATGTTTTGATTTCTCTTTGCAATTTATGTAGACGGCGTGTTTCCGAGAAGAGAGGAACGTCCTGGTGAATGGAGACTGTCAGTGGATCACCACCCTGCATTACGCTTTCCAGGATGACAACTACCTGGTGTGTATCTCCATCCCTACATGCACTTATTTTCATAGCATGCTACTGAACTTTAGCCATCATTTATCAAATTTTAAAATAGTAATTTTAGTATGCATTGTATACTATTATAACATTTCTTAATATTTTAAATTGGCTTTTATTTTAGTTTAGGTAACGTGACATTTTTGTCATATTTAAGTTTAAAACATTTATATTTAGCTTTAATTTGATTTAATTTAAGTTTTAGTCATTTTAATACTCAAAAATTGAACGAAAATGTGATTTTTGCCTTGGCAACTAACTGAAATAAAAAGTTCATCATATATTATCATCATTTATTTCAGCTTTATTTCAATTAACAAAAATGTCTTATTTTATGTAAAAAATAACACCGTTAATATATAAATAACATCCATTCTTGGTGTAATTAATTAAAAGTTAAGTTATCAAGAGAGAACCTGTAAGCATAGCTATTAAATTAAAGGGATAGTTCACCCAAAAATTTAAATTACCCCATAATTTAGTCACCCTCAAGCCATCCTAGGTGTATATGACATTCTTCTTTCAGATGAATACATTTATTATATAATATTGTATTATATTGTATATTGTAATTGTAATACAGAATCGTAAAAATACGTGACGGCGATGATATAACTCCAATTGTATTCGTCTGAAAGAAGAATGTCATATACTGTACACCTAGGGTGGCTTGAGGGTGAGTAAATGATGGGCTAATTTTCGTATTTGGGTGAACTGTCCCTTTTAAGTCTTTTCATTTATAGAATTATTTAATTACTTTATTTAACTGCAGTCATAAATGGAATGGCATATATAATGTAATTTAATATATAATTATGCGTTATGTTTAAATAGTCAAGGAAATAAAGAAAAATTGACCATGATTAAAATGTCATGTTTATCAGAGTGACTGATGATGATTATTTGTAACTCAACCTTTGATAGCGCAGTCCTCAAACACACTAATCCAGAGGACTGCATGTTACGACACAAAGCATTCTGTGTAGTTGTGTGATAAATAAATGCTAATCATCCTACTCTTTGATGTCTTTTGGTTGATATTATGAATTGCTGAGTCAGTGTTTGTGTAATTAAATGGTGTTGTGTGATAAGAGATGATAATGTCTCCTCCTGCAGTACTTGGTGATGGATTATTATGTGGGCGGCGACCTGCTGACTTTGCTTAGTAAATTTGAGGACCGACTCCCGGAGGACATGTCCAAGTTCTACGTGGCGGAGATGGTGCTCGCTATCCACTCCATCCATCAGCAGCGCTATGTACACAGGTGACTTTAGTGTGTGTTTGTCTGTGTGAAGAGGGAATTAAAGAACAAATGAGAATTAGGTGAAGGTATACTCTCTTTATTAATCAGTTCACACATTCCCTCGGAATCGAACCCATAACCTAGGCATTGCAAGCACCGTGTTCTGCTGTTTGAGCTATGGGAATACAATCCTGGCCCTTTGTGCTGGTCTTTTCAGCAGGTTTTCATTTATTCTAAGAATTATATTTACCAGCCCTTAAAAGCTGTGTAAAAAGCAAACTGTGATTGGTCACTTTAAATATCTGTTTCCTCTTCCTGTCTAAGTGGGCTGATTTTAGCCTGTATAGGCTGCAGTGTGGGAACAGACTTTACATTTATGCATTTGGCAGACGCTTTTATCCAAAGCGACTTACATTGCATTCAAGGTACACATTTTACATTTTAGTCAATTCTTGCTTTCCCTGGGAATCGAACCCATGTCCTTGGCATTGTTAGCGCAATGCTCTACTGTTTGAGCCACAGGAAAGCCGAAAAGCTACTTTATGCCGATGGTCAATTTTTTTTAAATGCAACATGTACTCACAAGTCAGACTGGTGTGATTAGACTAGAGTGGTTATTGCCCTTGTTTTAGTGATGAGCACACTGGTTATCAACAGCACCCCACCCACATGTCCAATCCCAGATGAAACATTTAATGAAATGACCGCAGATGGCTGTGGTGTTCTGGTTCAGGGGCCTCTTCCTGGCTGCTTGTCCTGGGCTGCCATCCGGTCCAGCTGAGCCCCCTCTTCCTTCCTTCTGTGGAAGCTTACAAGGGATTGTCCTCTTATACAGTAGCAATGTTAAAGGGGTGTAGTTCACCAAAAAACTAATGTTTATGCACCCTCATGTGATTTTACAACCCATATTGACTGACTTAAAAAAGAAAATGTGCAGTAAATTGTAGAGCTGCATGAATTAAAATAAAACTGAATTTGTGATTATGGTTTAGTTTGATTATCCAGTGGTGGACAAATCACAAATCAAGTAGTGTAAATCCTGAGTTAAAAGTACAGATACCCTAATAAAAAATTATTCCAGTAACAGTTTTAGCTACTCCTTTCCAATTTTACTTGCGTAAAACTACAAAAGTATTTGATATTTATGTAAAGTAATTAAAAGTTCATTTTGGGTGAACTAACCCTTTAAGTATTAAAAGTAAAAAAGTACTGGTCAATGAATGTTTATTTTGTAATTGCATGTACTTGTATTCATTTACATTAATTTTATATAATCCTACTACTCAAAATACCTGGGGGAGGGGGAATTGCCGGGTTTAACATAATTATGAATTATTATTATTATTATGAATTGTGAGTAGCCAGAAGTCAGTAAGGAAGATTAGTGGATGCAGATACATATGTAATGTGTGTTGACAAACAATAAAAACAGACATCACATACGGCTCAATGCATAACATTTTAAAATGAACGCTATGCAAACATACTAGTTTTATATAATTTTTATTGGCAGGGAAAAATGCATGTTAAATAATTTGCGTTATTTTAATGGCATGTTGTGCATTTTGAGAGTGAAATAGACATGCCCGTATTCAAGCATTACAAACAACTGAAAGTCGTGGCCTAAATACAATTTTCATTTACAATAATCAATCCTAAAATTCTTAATTTGTAATTTAATTTTCGCGCCATCAGTCACGCAGATTCGAACTCCGAGGATCTCCCGGTTCTTTGTATTCACAAGTCTGACCAAAAATTAGCAGTTAACTGGAGGTTAACTCTGAACGGTTCATTGAACCAGTGAGTTGTTGACTCGAGAACAGTCCAATTCGCAAATGAATAGTTCAGTGCGATTTGCGGACCGATTTAGGTTCATTGAAAAGAATCCGCTCGATCATGGATCAGGCATGGCTGTTGCGTTCAGTTCAAAATAGAAGCAAAATAACGAGTAATGATTTGTTTTATGAAATGTAGTGGAGTAAAAAGTATTATTATGCTGTGGAATGTAGTGAAGTAAACATTTCTCGAAATAAAAATACTTTGATTTAAAAAACATCAATTACGGGGTCCGGCCGGGCTCAGCCCAAAGGAGCGACGTGGGGACACCTTCCCGTGGGCCCACCACTCACGGGAGGGACCGTAAGGGGCCGGTGCAAAGCGAATCGGGCAGCAGTCGAAGGCGGGGGCCTAGACGACCCGATCCCTGGACACGGAAACTAGCTCTTGGGACATGGAATGTCACCTCGCTGGCGGGGAAAGAGCCTGAGCTTGTGCGTGAGGTTGAGAGGTTCCGACTAGAGATAGTCGGAATCACCTCCACGCACGGCTTGGGCTCTGGAACCACACTTCTCGAGAGGGGATGGACTCTTCACCACTCTGGAGTTGCCCATGGTGAGAGGTGGCGGGCTGGTGTGGGTTTGCTTATAGCCCCCCAGCTCTGCCGCCATGTGTTGGAGTTTACCCCGGTGAACGAGAGGGTCGTTTCCCTGCGGCTTCGGCTCGGGGATAGGTCTCTCACTGTTGTGTGTGCCTACGGGCCAAACAGCAGTGCAGAGTACCCGACCTTCTTGGTGTCCCTGGGAGGGGTGCTGGAGAGTGCTCCGACTGGGGACTCCGTCGTTCTACTGGGGGACTTCAACGCCCACGTGGGCAATGACAGTGAAACCTGGAGGGGCGTGATTGGGAGGAACGGCCCCCCTGATCTGAACCCGAGTGGTGTTCAGTTATTGGACTTCTGTGCTAGTTACAGTTTGTCCATAACGAACACCATGTTCAAGCATAAGGGTGTCCATCAGTGCACATGGCACCAGGACACCCTAGGTCGTAGGTCAATGATCGACTTTGTGGTCGTTTCATCTGATCTGCGGCCGTATGTCTTGGACACTCGGGTGAAGAGAGGGGCGGAGCTGTCAACTGATCACCACCTGGTGGTGAGTTGGATCCGATGGCGGGGGAGGAAGCTGGATAGACTCGGTAGACCCAAACGTACTGTGAGGGTCTGCTGGGAACGTTTGGCCGAGTCTCCTGTCAGAGAGATCTTCAACTCCTGCCTCCGGCAGAGCTTCGACCGGATCCCGAGGGAGGCTGGAGATATTGAGTCCGAGTGGACCATGTTCTCCACCTCCATTGTCAAAGCGGCTGCTCGGAGCTGTGGACGCAAGGTCTCCGGTGCCTGTCGAGGCGGCAATCCCCGAACCCGGTGGTGGACACCGGAAGTAAGGGATGCCGTCAAGCTGAAGAAGGAGTCCTATCGGGCCTGGCTGGCTTGTGGGACTCCTGAGGCAGCTGACAGGTACCGACAGGCTAAACGGACTGCAGCCCGGGTGGTCGTGGAGGCAAAAACTCGGGCCTGGGAGGAGTTCGGTGAGGCCATGGAAAAGGACTATCGGCTGGCCTCGAAGAGATTCTGGCAAACCGTCCGGCGCCTCAGGAGGGGGAAGCAGTGCCCTATCAACACTGTTTACAGTGGCGATGGGCGGCTGTTGACCTCAACTGGGGATGTTGTCGGACGGTGGAAGGAATACTTCGAGGATCTCCTCAATCCCGCCGTCACGTCTTCCATTGAGGAAGCAGAGGCTGGGGGCTCAGAGGAGGACTCGTCCATCACCCAAGCTGAAGTCACCGAGGTGGTCAAGAAACTCCTCGGTGGCAAGGCACCGGGGGTGGATGAGATCCGCCCTGAGTACCTCAAGTCTCTGGATGTTGTGGGGCTGTCTTGGCTGACACGCCTCTGCAGCATCGCGTGGCGGTCGGGGACAGTGCCTCTGGGATGGCAGACCGGGGTGGTGGTTCCTCTTTTTAAAAAGGGGGACCGGAGGGTGTGTTCCAACTATAGGGGGATCACACTTCTCAGCCTCCCCGGGAAAGTCTATGCCAGGGTACTGGAGAGGAGAATTCGGCCGATAGTGGAACCTCGGATTCAGGAGGAACAGTGTGGTTTTCGTCCTGGTCGTGGAACACTGGACCAGCTCTATACCCTCTACAGGGTGCTAGAGGGTTCATGGGAGTTTGCCCAACCAGTCCACATTTGTTTTGTGGATTTGGAGAAGGCTTTCGACTGTGTCCCTCGCGGCGCCCTGTGGAGGGTGCTGGGGGAATATGGGGTCCGGGGTCCTTTGCTGAGGGCTGTCCGGTCCCTGTATGACCGAAGCAGGAGTTTGGTCCGCATTGCCGGCAGTAAGTCAGACTTGTTCCCGGTGCATGTTGGACTCCGGCAGGGCTGCCCTTTGTCGCTGGTTCTGTTCATAATTTTTATGGACAGAATTTCTAGGCGCAGCCAAGGGCCGGAGGGTGTCAGGTTTGGGGACCACACGGTTTCGTCTCTGCTCTTTGCGGATGACGTTGTCGTGTTGGCCCCTTCTAACCAGGACCTTCAGCATGCACTGGGACGGTTTGCAGCAGAGTGTGAAGCAGCTGGGATGGGGATCAGCACCTCCAAATCCGAGGCCATGGTCCTCAGTCAGAAAAGGGTGGCTTGCCCACTTCAGGTTGGTGGAGAGTTCCTGCCCCAAGTGGAGGAGTTCAAGTATCTAGGGGTCTTGTTGAGGGGAGTGAGGGGAGGATGGAACGGGAGATTGACAGACGGATCGGTGCAGCTTCTGCAGTAATGCGGTCGATGTACCGGTCTGTCGTGGTGAAGAAAGAGCTAAGCCGTAAGGCGAAGCTCTCGATTTACCGGTCAATCTACGTTCCTACTCTCACCTATGGTCATGAGCTTTGGGTCATGACCGAAAGGACAAGATCCCGGATACAGGCGGCCGAAATGAGTTTTCTCCGCAGGGTGGCTGGGCGCTCCCTTAGAGATAGGGTGAGAAGCTCAGTCACTCGGGAGGAACTCGGAGTAGAGCCGCTGCTCCTCCACATCGAGAGGGGACAGCTGAGGTGGCTCGGGCATCTGTTCCGGATGCCTCCTGAACGCCTTCCCGGGAAGGTGTTTCGGGCATGTCCAACCGGGAGGAGGCCCCGGGGAAGACCAAGGACACGCTGGAGGGACTATGTCTCCCGGCTGCCTTTGGAACGCCTCGGTGTCCCCCCGGAAGAGCTGGAAGAAGTGTCTAGGGAGAGGGAAGTCTGGGCATCTCTGCTTAGACTGCTGCCCCCGCGACCCGGCCCCGGATAAGCGGAAGAAGATGGATGGATGGATGGATGGATGGATGGATGGATGGATGGATGATTTAAAAAAAATCAAAACTTCCACCACTGTGATTATCAAATTGTGAAGGCGGCAATTTAATTAAATAAATATATGCACTGCGTGTTTCAGAGTGAAGCGTATACATTTTACTTGGGATCAAGTCGCACCTCAGTTGACAGTGAATGCTGCTCTGCATGTTTCCAATCCCCTTCCATTTTCATTGTATGGAAAATAACAGCTTGAACATTCTCCTTTTGTGTTTCACTGATGAAAGAAAGTCAAGCAGGTTTGTAATGACATGAGGTTAATGATGACTTTATTTGATATTATTTATGGAAAAACTACCCCTTTAACTCCACTCCCACAGCAGCCTTTTAGACTTGCCCTGATAGCACTCGTAAACACGTGTGTCCACGGTACAACCCTTCTTGCTTATACTGACACCCAGTGAGGTTGTGAATGGTGTGGTTTGTGTGTGTGATGAGTTTTGACACCATGTTTACTCTGTACCCGCTGTGCTCGCCATGGTGCCAGGGCTGTGAATCAGAGGGGCACTGTGTGTGTGGCCCAGTCATCGAGAGACAGGGACTGAGTGTGTGTGAAAGGGGGAGGGTGAACAAAGGCAGGCTGTTTACATGGAGAGCAGGGCATGGCTGGGCATGGAGAAACAGCCACCCTGGAGAGCTGCTGTCAGGGTGGGTTGCCCACTGGAGTAATAACACCTCAGTGCAGGGCTGCGTCAGCTGTGTGATGAACGGCGCCGAATGCAATGTTTTTTTGTTTTCTTTTTCCTCTGTCAGAGCCATCTTTATAGCTGTGGGTTGAGACATTTACTGATGCTCCAGAAGGAAGCACAATGAATTAAGAGCCGGGGGTGAAAACATTTGAACAGGTTGAAAATTTGTACATTTTTCTTTTGTTTAAAGATCATATTTTTCATTTAGTACTGCCCTTCAGAAGCTACAGAATGTACTTGCATGTTTCCTAGAAGACAAAATAAGTACAATTTATTTTCAAATTCAAAAAGTTTACACCCCCTGGTTCTAAATGCATTGTGTTTCCTTCTGGAGTATCAGTGAATGTTTGATCCTTTTGTAATAGTTGCGTATGAGTCCACCAGTTGTCCTCATTGTATAAAGATGGATCTCAAAATCATTGGGGTTCAAATATGCAAAAGAAGCTGGAAAACCAAAGAATTTGTGGGGCCTGGAGTATTTTTTTCTAAAGAACATTGGACCGTTTAACTGCACAGGACAAACAAGGGACTCATGAACAACCATCCCAAAAAAACAAAAAAATCCACCATGGGTCATCCCGATAACGACACACAGTATTAAGAATCAAGGGTACACATGGACTATATGTAAACATCTTTTATGTAAAATATCTTTTTCAGGACAGTACTAAATAAAAAAATAGCATCTCTATATATGATCCCTCTTATTTTGTTAAAATATATTTATATTAGGGATGCACCAAATCAACCGAATATCGGGCTTTTTGACGGGGTTCGGTTTTGCCGAACCCTTGCACTACACACGCTCCACTGGTCGAAACGTAATGATGCCGCCGTGTTTACTAGGTGGACTGTTCGAATGCAGTAGGCTGTGAGAAAGTGAAAATGGAACTCGTGAACAGAAAACGTATTGTTTGGCAGTACTTTCAGCCAAAATGCAAAAAAAAGGAAGGACAGTCATCCTAAAATTTAATAAAAAATACACTGCTGCTGTGGACGTTGTTTACTTCATGAATGTGTTTACTGTGATTAATAGAAACTGAGGATGGGAGTAGGATTCAGTATTTGGTTTCGGATTCGGCAGAATCTTAACCAGTGGATTCGGTATTTGGCCAAACACCAAAAATCTGGATTCGGTGCATCCCCATATATATATGGGGATGCTCCGTGATATCCTCTCATCCTAAAAAAACAAACCTGTGGTTAATGGTTTAAAAGAAAAATGATACAACCCAGACTTTATTATAATACAAGTTAACATGCAATGAGGATACACATGGTTTGTGCTGACCACATTGTGTTTGTGTAACTACTGAGAGCATGAAACCACTGAAATCCAAGAGACATTTTAGAAGCCGAAATTGTAGATTTTTCTATTCAGTCCTTGTTATGTTAGTACTTTTACATATTAGTGGTTCGTTTAATTAATAATGACTTTAATGCCATTTTTGTGTGCTAAACATTTTGGTGCAGAGTTGGATCCTGAAGTTAAACGGTTTGAGAACGATTCAATTCTTGGAATTATTTCATTCTTAAATGTTGCGTTTTCTGTTCCAGGGACATAAAACCAGATAACGTGCTACTGGACATGAACGGTCACATCCGTCTCGCTGACTTCGGCTCCTGTCTGAAGATGATGCAGGATGGCACGGTGAGTACGTGATGAAGGTCGCAACTTTGAACTCCAGTGTCGCTCTAAAACCAGAGCCTGCTTGTCATCCTTGCAGGGTGGTCTCCATCTGTTCAGCGAAAGCACTGCCCCTACCGTCTCCTCTATCTGCTTCTGACATTAATAGAGCTGCTTTTGGCCCTGCTGCCCTTGATGGGGAGGACTAATTAGAAAGGCCCGTCGCTGCCCACCCCTCTGGCTTACAGACTGATGAGTCACCATAGTGCACTGATAACAAGACCAAGGCCAAAACAGCTTTTATCTACTGCTAGTTTTCCAGCCGGACATGTGCTGTTCCACCAACTGAGCAGATCCCTGTATATTTTGATATTGAGTAGAGATTGTAGGGCTGCACGATTAATCGAAATAAAACCCAAATCGTGATATGGGTTAGTGCGATTAGCAAATCTCAAAAGCTGCAATTCAATTAAAGGATAGGTCACTTCAAAATGTACATTTTGTGATATTTTACTCACCCCGATTTCATCTAAGGTGTTCGTGTCTTTCTTTCTTCAGTCGAAAAGAAATTACGTTTTTTGAGGAAAACATTCCAGGATTTTTCTCCACACAATGGACCTCAATGGCAACCAAAATGTTGAAGGTCCAAATCAATGCAGTTTCAAAGGGCTTCAGAAGCTCTGCCCGATCCCAGGCGAGGAATAGGGTCTTATCTAGTGAAACCATTGGTCAATGTAAAAAATGTTTTTTTTAATTTTTAAATGGATATACTTTTTAACCTTAATTGCTCATCTTGCACTGCTCTGTGGCTCGTCATGGATTGCGTAATCACATCGGAAAGGTCACTCTAGACGTAGACGGAAGTACCACCACAAGAGAACGTGCGAAGACTAATACAAATGCCCTTTACCAAAAAATACTCCATCTTCAACTTCTAAATCGTCCGACATCGTTATTTTACCTGTTTTTTTTTGTTGCTAAAAGACGTTTGTATTAGTCTTCGCATGTGCACTTTGTAAACACGGCGGCGGTACTTCTGCCTACGTCTAGTGTGACCTTTCCGACGGGATTACGTAATCACACGCTAGATGAGCAATTTAGGTTAAAAAGTAGATGTTTTTTTTTTTTTTTAAATAACTGCCATTGAAGTCTATGATGTGGAGAAAAATCGTGGAATGTCTTTTGAGAAAAACTTAATTTCTTTTCGACTGAAGAAAGAAAGACATGAACATCTTGGATGAAATGGGGGTGAGTAAAATATCAGAATTTTTATTTTGATGTTTTGAAAATTTTGAACTAATCCTTTATTGAATTAAATGTTTAACATTGAAGCGCTGCACTGTGTTCTTTTACACTGTACAGCTCATGATCCAGTGTTTTCAATGTCTCAGAGCGACTCTGTAAATGCTGCTCCACACACTCATTTAAATATTGGTATTATAATTTTACAGTTGTACTGTAAAAGAAAAATTATTATTATTAAAAAATTAGGTTATATATTGCTTTAAGGCAATATAATTCTCTCAATATCTTCAGTAGACAGTCTTTTTCTTCTCAGAAATTAAACATTTTACAAAAATAACCGGAGGTCAAGACGTGTTTTGTATGCTCATGTTTTAAGAGCAAGATTTAGCAAGATTTGGCTTGGTGAGTATTATGCATCTAGATTGTTCTTAATAGGATTGTTATTGTGCAATTCATGTTAATGTGTCTATAACTCATTTAGAGTACACTATCATTCAAAAGTCTCAGCATAGGTTTATGCTCACCAAGGCTGCATTTAATTAATCAAAGATACTGTAAAAAATAGTAATACTGTGAAATATTACATTAAAATTAAAATTAATAAACTTTTCTAATTTAATATATTTTAAAATGTAATTTATTCTTCTGAAGCTAGTCTCTAATATGATGATTTGACAATGTTGAAAGCTGTTATGCTGCATGATATTTTTGTGAAAACCACAGTACTTGTTGTTCTCTTGAATTCATCAAAGAAATATCTTCATTATATTAAGAATAATCTTCATTAATAACTGTATAGATGTTGTTTTCACTTTTTGACCAATTTAATGTATCTTTCTTTCAAAACATAATCTTACTGACACCAAACCTTTGAACAGTAGTGTATATGTACTCTTATCGCATTTAATTGCAAATGAAGACCTATCCAGCCTCATTTGTGATTTTACTTCCTGTCATTCCCTGTGCAGGTCCAGTCGTCAGTGGCTGTGGGAACACCAGACTACATCTCTCCAGAGATCCTGCAGGCCATGGAGGACGGCATGGGGAAATACGGGCCGGAGTGTGACTGGTGGTCTCTAGGAGTCTGCATGTATGAGATGCTTTATGGCGAGACGCCCTTCTACGCCGAATCCTTGGTGGAGACCTACGGGAAGATCATGAACCACGAGGTGAGATGCTTCATCATTGTGTATTTTTGGTATTTGTTTACATGTTCCCCACCACTGACCCATATACAGTCACACATTTGCATTTACATGTTCTCATTATAGAAAAAGCATGAACCACAGTGAATCAGTTTATAGCCAATAAAAAATAAAGCTCAAGGTAATTATCCTGACAAATAACATCCCGCCTGTAACTCCGTTGGGACGCATAAAATCAGGACTGCACAAATTTTATCGGGACGTCTGGTCACCCCTAAACCACCACTCAGAGTAGTATAATTCTTTTCAATGGTCTATGGTTTGGTTCCTTAAAAATCTGGACAGAATGATGTTGAATGTAAACGGGTCTAATTTGCACTATTTAGGAGCGTTTCCAGTTCCCATCCCACATCACGGATGTGTCCGAGGATGCAAAAGATCTGATTCAGCGGTTGATCTGCAGTAGAGAGCGTCGGTTGGGTCAGCAAGGCATCGAGGAGTTCAAGAAGCACCCCTTCTTTTCCGGCATCGACTGGGAGAACATCCGCAACACAGAGGCCCCGTACATCCCTGACGTCAGCTCTCCCTCAGACACCTCCAACTTTGATGTAGACGATGATGTCCTGAAAAACCCGGTTGGTTTAACTCTTAACTTGTATTGTTTAAGGAAAAGTTATTTTGTTACGTACTACATCAAGAACCTGAAGCCTTGATTATACTCGCTTGTACGTATTTGACCTTTGACTTCTTCCGTTTCCACCTTGCAGGACATTGCTCCCCCAGTATCTCACACGGGTTTCACCGGGCAGCACTTACCCTTTGTGGGCTTCACCTACACCACTGAAAGCTGTTTCTCAGACCGTGGCATTGTGAGGAGGGTGGCACTGGTGGATGGAGGCGCCGGGGAGGATCTCCCAGATGGGGGTCTGCAGGTGGAGGCCTTTGAAAAGAGGATTCGCTGCCTAGAGCAGGAGAAACAGGAGCTCAACCGTAAACTGCAGGGTAATAAATAACCTGATATCTAAAGACAACATTAAAGGTCATTTCAGGTAATTCTGTCATTTAATTACTCACCCTCTTACAAACTCATGAGACTTTCCTGCATCTTCGGAACACAAATTAAGATCTTTTGACGAAATCTGAGAGATTTCTGTCCCTCCATAGTCTATACATGCTATACAACTGAAAAAAGTTCATTAAGAGATGGTTTCATTTGCACCAAAGAGGCAAAAGAGGCGATACGCACGAGTGATTTTATTTGGTGCTTTTTGTGCATTTTTTTTGTGCATTTATTTGGTGCTTTTTTGTGCTGTTTGACGCCCGGGTTGAAAAATCTGAACTTTGGCATCTGTTTGCGTCGCTCTAACCAATCAGGAGCCTGCTTGCTGCTTTCACATGGTGAAGTGACGTGATAAATGGGGGCAGGCCCGCCCGGAGTTATTCAACATGGAGGAACGACTGATATTGGCAGTGAGCAGTCATACGTAGCTATTTCGCTTCAAACGCTCGCTTTATATGCTCGTCCAATGCGCTTTGGACGCACAAGTGGACTCAATGTTCAAGCGTCCAACTAGACTCGATAAACCGAATTTGACACTCAATTTGCGTTCGGTGTGAACGCAGCATTACACAGCACATTCGAGCTTCTGTAAGAACCAATGAGGTTCATTCTCATGTTACACAGCACATGTGGGCTTCCGCAAGAACCAATGAGGTTCATTCTCATGTTACGCAGCACATGTGGGCTTCCGCAAGAACCAATGAGGTTCATTCTCATGTTACGCAGCACATGTGGGCTTCCGCAAGAACCAATGAGGTTCATTCTCATGTTACGCAGCACGTGGGCTTCCGCAAGAACCAAAGAGGTTCATTCTCGTGTTACACAGCACATTTGCGCTTCCGCCAGAACCAATGAGGTTCATTCTCATGTGTTACACAGGACATTTGACCTTCTGCAAGAACCAATGAGGTTCGTTCTCATGTTACGTGGTTGAGTTTCTGTTTCTGTTCGCTGATCAATGTTTATATGAGAATAAAATCCTAAATTCAATCAGGCCATAATATAGTGCGATCGTGTCTCTTCAGAAAATGTTGACTAAACCGCTCAATTCATATGGATTCATTTTATCATCTCTTTATAAACTTTTTGAAGCGTCAAAGTGGTAGTTGCGTAGCTGCCAATGGAGGGTCAGAAAGCTCTCAGATTTATGAGATTATTTGTGTCCCGAAGATGAACAAAGTCTTACGGGTTTGGAACAACATGAGGATGAGTAATTAATGACAGATTTTTCATTTTTGGGTGAACTATCCCTTAAAAGGTTTGTTCACCCAAAAATGAAAATTCTGTTATTAATTACTCGCCATCACATAATTCTAAACCCAAAAGACTTTTGTTTATCTTTAAAACACAAATTAAGATATTTTTTAGGTATTTTTCTGTCCCTCCATCGAAAAATATGTGCCACCAAAACATTGATGGTTCAAAAAGTTATCATAAAACCATTTATAAAGCAATTATTTATCTTCAGGAGACTTGGATTATACCGTTCAATTCTTTTACAATGTCTTAACGAACTTTTTGAAGGATCAATGTTTTGGTTAATTGGACTTTCAATGGAAACCCAGAAATCTCTCAGAATTCATTAAAATATCTTAATTTGTGTTTTGAGGACGATCAGAAGTCTTGTGTGTTTGTGAACACCATGAGGGCGAGTAAATGATTAAATCATTTTAGGGTGAACTATCACTTTAAGCCCTTGTAATAACATCTAGTAGTGTTAGTAGTTCTGTTTCATTTTTGTAAATGCATCCGTAAATTGTATTCTGAGTATATAATGATTGTTTGTTCCACACATGATTTCCTAGAATCCACTCAGGCTGTTATTTCCCTCCATGGCTCTGGGCGTGGGGCCGGCACGCTTGGTCGTGATAAAGAGATTAAAAAACTCAATGAGGAAATCGATCGCCTCAAAAAGAAACTAGCAGGTAATGGCTCTCTCAATCATTGTCAATGGATATATGATATGATAAAGTCTGTTAACTTATGAGTCAAAGCACTGCACACGCCTACGTCATAGATTAACTAAGATAACGCATAGAAAAGTGCTTCGATAAGAATATTACGATTATGAGTCATCACCTTTTCCACTTATCAGAATTTTATTATTTGATTATTTGGCTGTTCATTTGTGTCAGCTAATTAATCACATCCTGCTAACTCTAAGTGTCTTGTCCCTCCTCAGACTCTGATAGGCTGGAGCACCAGCTTGAGGAGGCAGTGACTCTTCGACAGGACTTTGAAAGTTCCTCCGGCAAACTAAAGGCCCTGGACAAGCAAGTCAAAGCCCTCAAGCTGGAGAAAGAGGATATCCATAAGGTATGATTGACTAGAGAGTTGAATTACCAGCCAAGATGTATGTGTGTAGGTATTACTGTGTGCAAGAGCTGCTTTCTTATAGGAAGATAAATTATGCTCATAAATTCAGCCCCCTAAACATTCGATCAAATTCTTTTCTAGATGGGAAGATGGAAATGTAATATTTCTGCTTCTTCTTTATGATTCCAGTTCCCTATAGCTTTTCCATCAACAATTATTTTTGTACTTTATGGAAGAAATTTTTGGAAAAAGAATTAAATTAAATGCGATGAAGAGATGAGATGCATTGAATATTGCAAACGTTTTTTTTGTGATTTTTAGTATTGTTAATTACATTGTCAAATGAACAACCAGCCACTAACTACACTGATTTAAAGGAACACGCCACTATTTTTGATGAAAAATCAATTTTTCCCCCAAAAAAGTAAAAAAAAAAAAAGATCAATAATATTGATTGTAAAAATGGATTTAGTGAATTTTAATATCATGCAGACTTTAATGCATGCAAGACTTAAAGGAACACGTCACTATTTTTGAAAATAGGCTAATTTTCCAACTCCCCTAGAGTTTAAACAGTTGAGTTTTACTGTTTTCGAATCCATTCAGCCGATCTCCGGGTCTGGCGGTAGCATTTTTAGCATAGCTTAGCATAGATCATTGAATCCGATTAGACCGTTAGCATCTCGCTAAAAAAAATGACCAAAGAGTTTCGATGGGTACAGCAGGTGCAATGATATTACGCAGCACCTGAAAATAGTCCCCAGCACGCTCCCTGTGCAAGCAGGTTGTCACGTTGGTTATGTTGACGGAAGTTAGCCTATTTTCAGGCGCTGCGTAATATTGCGCCTGCTGCACACATGGTACGGCAGCAAAGTTCCTTGATTATTACGTATGAATGAGAGAATATATTTATTCGTCTTAGTACACGATGTAACTACAGTAGAGTCAAGTTTAGTCAAATAGGAAAAAAATCTAAACTCTTAGGTCATTTTTTTGAGCGAGATGCTAACGGTCTAATCGGATTCAATTATCTATGCTAAGCTATGCTAAAAGTGCTACCTCTAGACCCGGAGATCGGCTGAATGGATTCGAAAACGGTAAAACTCAACTGTTTAACTCTAGGGGAGTTGGAAAATGAGCCCATTTTCAAAAATTGTGGAGTGTTCCTTTAAGTCTTGCATGCGTTAAAGTCTGCATGAGATTAAAATTCACTGAATCCATTTTTACAATCCATATTATTGATCTTTTTTTCTTTCTTTTTTTTTTTTTTTGTCCAATAAAAGCCTGTCCCTGCAAGCTCACATCTCAAAATCCAATCATTAACCGATTCATAGAACAAAGGCCCACCCTACATTTTTGTTATTTTTCGATAATCAGTTACACTCCGATCACAATGCAGAAGAAAAGATCTGCCACTACTTCAGTTCCATAGTAACGAAGTAACACAACAGTAAATTGTCAGCTTTGTGTTTGATTCATGCTTGAGATTCGTTTTGACTACACTGCTCATTCTGTATAGTTTTGGTTCACAAAAATGTAAAAAACAAAACAACTACAGCTGTTCAGAATAAGAATAGGTTCTCAGTTCTCAACCCTGCTGTACAGTGATACTGAGGTGTTAAAATCCCATGAACACCTTGTGTGTTTTCATATACTGTTAAATAAATTACATAATGACCAGAGAACGGCCTCCTCTCTCCTGCCCTCGCGCTGAAGATGGCATGTCCTCTTCAGTCTTATTCAATCAGGAAGTTTATAAACACTGGGCTCGTTCATCAAGATTAATGTCATCACCCCCTCAAACAGGGCAGGTCAAAATTCTCACTGCATATCGCACTTTTAGCTAATCTCATTTGTCGGGCCGTTCCACTTGACTGTTGACCCTGAGCCCCGATTGGAGCTCTGCATGGCTGGTGTATGAGATCCATTTAAGTCTGTTTTCAGTCGAAATACTTCCTGTAAGGTTTGTTCATTTCGATCAAGTTGATATCATCCTTACGAGTGTGTGTCCCGTTCTCTTAGCACATAACTCCCAATTCTCTTGACGATTTCTATTTCTCACTCAGCCTCCTTTTCAGTCCTTTCTCTCCAGGCGCGGCTGCTCTTTCTTTTTCTCTCCTTCCACTGGTCCTCTCGCACAGTTGTTCCCGTGCATCTGTTTTAATAACTTCAACCTCTATCCCATTTGATCCGTTTCTATTGCACTCTCTTTCCAGCAACTGGTGGAGTCTCTGGATCGCCTGAAGTCTCAGACCAAGGAGCTGAAGGACGCCCACCAGCAGAGGAAGCTGGCCATGCAGGAGTTCTCAGAGCTGAACGAGCGCATGGCCGAGCTGCGCTCGCAGAAACAGCGTCTGTCGCGGCAGCTGCGGGACAAGGAGGAGGAGATGGAGGTGGTGATGCAGAAGATCGACGCCATGCGCCAGGACATCCGCAAAACCGAGAAGGCCCGCAAGGAGGTGAGTAGCATGATTGAAAGGGGGTCACGCACTCCCTCTTGTAATGTTATGACTGTGTTGGGTGTGTTTTTAAAGTAAATGGAGATGAATTGCCAGGGGCTTTCAATCAGGAAGATGTATCCATACTGGATGTGTCATCCTGGTATTCCGAATCGGTGCCGTCCGGCTCCCGCCGGGTGTTTATTACTCATCGTCATGATTTTAACACCCCCGGGGCTGACTGATGGCACAGATGAAAACAAGGCCTTGGAATGTGCCACATTTTTGAAGTTCATCAGTCACGCTCTAGAGAGAGGCAGGCTCAACAGCTCCAGATCTCCCTAGACAACAGCAGGAATGTCTTCACACCCCTTCCCGCCCCCTCCTGTCCCTGCAGGCCAGCCTCACGGACCCCATGACCTCCTCTGGACCACAGTGTCTAACTCGAGCCAGATGGGCGACACTGACCGCAGTGCAGGCCCACTGCTGACTGCAGCTGGATTCAGACCTTCCCCCTTTTATACGCTTTTTTTTTCTTTCTCTCTCTCCCATGCACAGACTTTAGGCGGAAACGTCTTGGGGCAAATCAATTTTTTCAAGTTTTCATGTTAGGAAGACTAAAGGACTTGGCTTACAGACATTTCAGTGCTTGAATTTTACACGGGGCGTGTGCAGTTGAAATTAGGTCAAGATTGAAGGTGTATATGAGTGTCTCTAAGAGTCCTTGTTTTTTTTCTTCCGTATTGATTGTTTTTCTTGTGTGTGTGTGTGTGATAGCTGGAGTCTCAGCTGGAGGATGCGCGTGCCGAAGCCTCTAAGGAGCGTAAGCTCAGAGAGCACAGTGAAGTCTACTCCAAACAACTGGAGAGTGAGCTGGAGACACTCAAGGTCAGAGTGCACTTATTCATACACTGCCTCTCTACTGACTTTGGCCCACTTGTAAATCTTACAATAGTGAATCCTCATGGGAACAAAATACTGTTATTGACAAGTAAAAATTGTATAAATAAAAATGTATTGTGATTTTAAAGAAGACTTTAGACTTTATTGACTAATGCTGATTAAAAAAATCTCTAATATTGCCCAATAACCAGTGTTGGGGATAGTTACTTTGAAAAGTAATGCAAGTTGTGCAAGTGAGATGAGTAAATGCCTGCTCACATTAGTCTAGAACTACAATAACCATCATGTTAACACACAAAGCCTCTGCAATTACGATTTCTCTCAACATTGGGACAAGAGAGAGTCAGTCAATAAATGGGAGAACAAAGTAACTTGGGTTACTTATTTGAAAAAGTAACCGTTCGGCGGTTGCAATTCGCAACCTCACCACTAGATGCTGTTAAAATTTACACACTGCACCTTTAAGCAAAATATGATCTATTATATATTTCTTCAGATTCTCTGAGATTAATTTCCCTCTGGGTTTTCTTCTACCTCTCTACTCCCTTTCCACCCTGTTAACCTCAAACTTCGCCTTACTTTCTTTTTTCCTCCTGCCTTGTGTAGGATATCCTGTGGGGTTATTTTTAGCAGGATGTTCGTGCTATGTTTTATGTTTTTTCCATCTGCTTGAAAGCGAAGCTCTCTCCTTTGCCTCCTTGCTCACTCCTCCTCTTCCTCTGCTCTCCATTGATACGTGTCTATTTGTAAATGGTATTAGGCCTTTAAATTGATTACAATTAATCCATATTTTTTATTGCAATAATTCTGCAATAATTAAAGTCTCAGGATTTATCTCATTTAGATTGTTTGTTTGATTCTTTTTCAGGTGAAGCAGGGAACAGGTCGCTCCTCAAGCCTTAGTTCCGAGACTCAGCAGGAGCTCACCAAGGTGAAGTCAGAGCTGGATAAGAAGGTGTTGTTCTATGAGGAGGAGCTGGTGAGACGCGATGCCAGCCACACTACAGAGCTGAAGAATCTGAGGAAGGAGCTTCATGACTCCGAGGGTCAACATCTGTCCCTGCACAAAGAGCTGCTGGTGCTCAAAGACAAACTGGAAAAGGCCAAGAGAGAACGGTAAGCTGCTCTGTCAACAGTCCGGGTTGCGGGTTGGCACCAACAGGGTCGATTCCAGCTACTGATTATCTGGCTGATATTTAACCTTAATGAAGTTATCAGCATAGGCCTAATTTTGAGAGAAATCCACATTTTATCTACTTACCCTGTACATTTACCGTTCAAACATTTGAGGTCGGTATTTGAAATAATAATTTAAAATAACTGTTTTAATACATTTTAAAATGTAATTTTTTCCTGTAATGGCAAAGCTGTATTTTTCAGCATCATTACAGTCTTAAGTGTTACATGCTCCTTTAGAAATCATTCTAATATGCTAACGTAGTGCTCAGGAAACATTACTTATTGTTATCAATGTTGAAAACCATTGTGCTGCTTTAATATTTGTGCAGAAACCCTGAAACTTTATCAGGATTCTTTGATGATTGGAGAGTATTTGTCACTTTCAATCAAATTGAATGCATCCTTGCTAAATAAAAATCTCTATATTTGTTTAACTTACTGACCCCAAACTTTTGATTGTTAAATTAATTATATTATATTATATTATATTATATTATATTATATTATATTATATTATATTATATTATATTATATTATATTATATTATATTATATTATATTATATTATATTATATTATATTAATATTATATATTATATATTATATTATATTAATTATATTAAAGTGATGTTATTATTCAATCATTTTGCATGTATAGTGGACATTAGCTTTTTAATAATATGCTCCTCATTTAAAATATGGACCGATGCAATTAACTCCTCCCAGGATATAAATCTGGAGCTCTTCATTTTTTCAATGCATGCTGTAGGGTTGGGCGATATGGCCAAAAAATGATCTTGATTAAAAAAAAAATAATATCAGTCTATATTGATAATTATCATGATAAATGTCAAATATTATATTTAAAGGCAGAATTTTGCTCCTAAGTGAAAGTTGTAGAAACCAGACTTTTGATTGTGTTTTTAAGATACTTTTTATTGTCAGAATATGACAAACACTTCACGTTTTTGAATTCCTTATACTTTTTCAGTCATTTTTCATCCTTAACAAAATAAATGTCTTAATACAATTAATTTCTTTATGTTCTAATAGGTGATATTTTCTAGTCATGAAACAGGGTTGTTGCCTGACTTTGGCATATATCTTCAGCACAGTTTGCAGTGCAGGCTGCAGTATTAATAATATTACATGTTTTTCTTAGAAATGCACATTTGACAGTAGTAGTAGCTTGAATTTGGATGCAGATGTAAATTTATGTTCAATAACAAAAACATGGACATCTATAACATTTGTAACCACCTCATTTTTATATGGTAAAATGTAAATATTCTGACTGAGTTTTATTAAAATTAACCATTGGTCTTCCATAGTATCATACATTTAGATCATGATAACCACACATATAGCTTTTCACTACCTTAGTAAAATATATCTATATGGTTTCTTATGGTATTTTTATGAAAAACAGTAGGCCTAGCCTAAAAACATTTAGTATAAATGCACAAATTGTATAGCTCAATCACAAAAAAATACTTTAATAATTTTCCATTACTCCTTTTAATACATGTCTACATTAATAAATGTAATATCCAGAATATCCCGCATTTCTGCAACAGTACCATGGTGCAGTTAGTGTTACAACAGTAAATCCATGGTAAATTATGGACATTTGCAGATCGAAAACTTTTCTTGATTTAAACTTTCGTTGCCATTTCCACTAATTTTTTCCTTCTCGTGTCGAGTTTTCTTTGCCAGTAGAGCGTGTACTTTTGATGTGCAAGTTAAAAGCTGCACGCCGACTGGCTGTTGTCGCGTTTATTTCTGCTGTGTGATTGGGTATTAGAGTAATCCATATCGAGTAAAAATGTCCAGAGCTTATCATCGTTATCGACATCAATTTTATCGCGATTCGATATGATATAGTTTATCGGCCCAACCCTAGCATGCTGTAAGCAAATACAAAATTGACTTAAAGTGAAATGTGTGGAGCATTTACATACTGTCCCCTGAAATGAACAATGTTCAAAAACATTTTTGAATCATTGCGTGTTTGAAATATTTTACGGATAGAACCAAACACCACCCCATTCACTTTAAATTTAATTAATATTTTTTAATGAAATCAAAACTTTAATAATATAACAATTTATTTTTAATGCAGCCCTGTCATCAGCCATTTAAAAAAAAAAAACACACACACATATCGACCACTAATTCCAACCCTATTTCTATATCCACAGGCAAACCGAGACGGACGAGGCCATGGGTGCTCTGAAGGAGAAGTATGAACGTGAACGCAACATCCTGAGTGATGAAAACCGTAAACTCACTGCAGAAACAGACAGGGTAGGACACCGTATTTCATGTGTATCAGGAGTAATATTCAGTACTTGACACTGACCCTGAAATCTCCCCTGTAGCTCTGCACTTTTGTGGACAAGCTGACGGCTCAGAACAGGCAGCTGGAGGATGAGCTCCAGGATCTAGCGTCAAAGAAAGAGAGTGTTGCACACTGGGAAGCACAGATCGCTGAAATTATCCAGTGGTGAGATAATCTATAATCTGTATTATACAGTGTTCACAAGCCATTTGTAGTCAGCGAAAAAAATCTTAAAATAGATGTTGCAGTCAAATGGCTAAATTTGTGACTGTGTTTTGTAGGGTGAGCGACGAGAAAGATGCACGTGGCTACCTTCAGGCTCTGGCCTCCAAGATGACGGAAGAGTTGGAGTCTCTGCGAAGCTCCAGTCTGGGATCCAGAACGCTGGTAACCATCACTAACTTTGATTCAAAGTGAATGGAAGGGGCGGTTACATTGTGATCTGAGAATTAAACCGAAGATTGAGTTGAGGAATCCGTGCCGATATCCAGCCTTACCTTCCCCAGCTACATAACCAGGCTTTCACCTCGGAACTTTGTTAAACAGCTGATCTTCTATTATGCTCCATTTTTTAGTTTATATGGATATATAGGGCATCTGTGATGATAGAGTGAGACTTCTAATTTTGTCAGCGAGTGGAAAGCTCTCTCTAACTCCTTTGAGCCGTAGCACAGCACTTTAAATAGTAAATCTAATGGAAATTGATTGAAGGGAAGTGACATGTTAATGTTGTAGGTGATGGAGGTCACATTTGATTTAATATCCTTTTCTAAGGAGGTTAAGGACAGACTGTAGGAGACTGGCATGACTGCCTCTCCCTCTTGAAAGTGCTGTTTGTTATTGTCATAGTGGGATCTGCTGATGAGAACTATTGATTTGCAGCCCCGAAGGTTTGGGTTGAAGCCATCGTCCAAAGATGTGGTCATCGTTGCTTATTCTCAAATTGAGCTAATTGGCTTAATTGCAGGGTTGCTACAGGATATGGTACAAATAGAAGGCAATAGAGTTTGGCAAATATACTTCCTATGATTGGTCAAAAAATCACAGATTGAGTGCATTAAAATGCCGTTTTGTGGTTTTGCTGATTTTAAAGAGAATTTCTGTAAACAAAATTCAGACATCGCAGTTGTAATATGCAGACTTAGCATTACTTCATACTTTCTCAAATGTCTCTTAAGGAATGAAATTAAGATCATTTTCAGTTTTTTATATTATATATATTACAAATACCATTCAAAAGTTTGTGGTTAGTAACATTTTTTGGAAGAAATTAAATCTTTTATTCAGCATGAATGCATTAAATTCATCAAAAGTGTTAAAGACATGGTAAATGTAGGTAAATGCTGTTCTTTTGAACTTTCTATCGTTCAAGAATCGTAAAAAAAAAAAAAATATATAAGAATATCGAGTAACAACTGTTTTCAACATTGGCTCTGTTTACACCTGGTATTAAGATTTATTTTTTTAATCTCGTTTTGTTTGTGTTTTAGTTTTGGTCAATCTGATCACAAGTAGACGAGGGAGACACATTCCTGTTTACTCCTGTTGTCTCTTATGTCCACTTTCCACCACTTCTGTCCTCATTTCTATGAGGGGAGGGTCTATGGGCGGGTAAATGTGTGGGGTTTTTCAGATCTTTCAGTTTAATGGACAAAATAATCTTGCGCACTTTTACATATGAACACGGGAGGAGACGACAGAAAGCATACAGAGAGCATTAGCTTTCGTTTTTGCTTTGACAGCCACAAGACCGAAATCAGGGATGGTGAGAGACCAAACACAATTAACGTTATGTTTTTCGACTTCAAACCAAACATGGGTCTTCAGCTGACAAAGTTTAATTCCCTTTCTTGCCCCTCGTGTCCCATAATCTTAAGCCTATGCATTAGGTGAGTAGGTGGACTTTGTGGCTGTTCGAATGCATTTGACCACATGAGCGTTTACGCTACAAAAGCAATCTGGTCGAATGCGTTTTCGACAACCTCTGGAAATGGTCAAAAGTGGACACGCTCAAACCGTTTTAAACCTTGTTTACACTGGTATTTAGCATCATCTACCTGTGATTTGATTGACCAAAACACGTCTTAATACCAGAGGCCTGTTGCATAAAGTTAGCTGAACAAACTCTGAGTTTCAGAGTAAGTTTAGAGTTGACAAAAATAGATAAATCCAAGTTCAACGGTCTCTCAAAGCTTGGTATAAACGTTTTCTGTCAACTCAGGTTTAATCCAGAGTTTGCGATATAACTCTGAAACGCATGCACCTGAAAGTGTGTCACGTGCGGCAAACAGCCAATCACAGTGTCTGTTTGATTCACTTCTCGCCGAGATTGTTTTAAAAATTATCATGAAATTAAATGCGTTTACAAAACGGGAATAAACACTGATGCTGCATCAAAAGTTTGAGAAGGCAGCTGAAAGAATCTGGCAATATCAATGCATGATGTGAATCAAAGAAATATGCCTAATAATTATAGGTTCACAAAGAGCTCAAATGAAAACACGTTGTTTAAAAGAATTATGAATGCATGTATTATTTATATTAATATTTGGCTACTTGTCAATTTATATAATAATTATATGAATATATTGTATGACCTAAAAGTAATTATAATTCATGTAGCCTAATATAAATATAATAAATAATTAGCACCAAAAAAACACAATCCACCTTCTTGAGCCCGAAAAAACAGAATTAATAACAAATAATCTTGAACTTATCTGGGTAGCAACTAAAACCAGCTTTGTGCAACAGGCCACTGGTGTAAACAGGGCCATTGATGATGATGATGATAATAATAATAATAATAAATATTACTTGAGCAGCAAATCAGCATATTAGAATGATTTCAGAAGGATCATGTGACACTGAATATTGAAGTAATGATGCTGAAATTTCAGCTTTGTCATCACAGGAATAAATTACATTTTAGTTTTAATTTTAATTATTGCAATATTTCACAATTTTACTGTATTTTTGATCACATAAATGCAGTTTTGGTGAGCATAAGTGACGACTTCCATAAAACATAAATTCATATTGACCCCAAACTTTTGAATGCATTTGATTAAAATACATATTTATTATACATTTATATATATAGATTTGTGAAGAATGTATTATATTTTTTTGTGTAAACTTTAATTACCAAATCAGCAAGGCCCTGGAGTAAGCATCCCAACCCAGAGGTCAATGGTGGCACCTCGGGTCACCAAGCGGGTGAGTTTATCCATCAAATCTCCAATCAGTGTGGAGCAAAAACAAGGCGGAGCACAAGATTGTTCTCTTGGCTATTGGCCAATCAATCTGTCATTCATCTGTCTGGCTTACTTAATAACTTGCAAAACTATCAGGGTTATGAATAGCACATTTTTTTACAGCTGAAATTCAGAGGGCAGATGAATGGAAATGCTGCATCAGCTCTCCTCATTACCGATCATAATTCACAAAACATGGAAAACATTTTGGATAAGCTCGCCTCCATTGTTCTTATGAGGTCAAGTGTGTATACCCTTAACCTTCCGCTTGCACGCTATTGGATGATATCAAATCAGTTGCGCTGAGAAGTCATTAACTCGATAAGTTTGAACAAAAGAGCAAGTGCCGCAGAATTATGCCTAAATCGTGAGCGTTTTTGAGAGCCGCACTGGAAAATACAGGCAGCTCTAATGTAAAGCTGATGAGTTCTGCCAGGAACACTCCCATGAATGCCCTTCACTGCCTCATTTCCCATCAGCCATGGGAGCTTGCACATGAGCCGCAGTCACTTCATCTGTTTAATCAATGAAATGGGTGTAATCCTCTTCTTTCATTCCACAATATTCAGCTGTCCTTCAGCCGCTCACGGTCTCTTTTTTGTAAATTACTGTCTAGTTACCACATGGCTCATGGAGACAAATGTTGTCTTGTAGCGACACGTGTAAATAGTGGAGCCTCTGTGACAGCTGAGATCAATAGCTATTAAACTGTTGAAGATCTAAGATAAGCCCTCATGAGCCATCGGATTTATGGAAAAGGCATCTTAAGGGATTTCATTCGTGTGCTAGAGAGGATTTACGCTGTCTGTTATGTGATGTAGTGTGTTAGGCATGCATTTTTCCATACATGCTGCTTTCTTTGTACTATTGTAATGCAAACGGAAAAGCATCTTGTTTTTTTGAATGTGCTATTGAATAGCTACTTCATTGCACTGCTTCTTGACACTGTAGAAATAAGATTGTATGGTTCCTGAACACAATATGATCTGTCTTTTAAGTAAATGCTTCAAATTAAAAACCCAGCCACCAATTGATCGTGAATGTTGTTTTAAGGGCGACCATGTCATGATTCAGTGTACAACGCGTCCTTTTTCTGGCTTCTTTTCAAAACTTGTCTCCATTCCTTGGCAGGATCCTTTGTGGAAGGTGCGCCGCAGTCAAAAGTTGGACATGTCTGCCCGTCTTGAGCTGCAGTCGGCCTTGGAAGCTGAAATCCGTGCCAAGCAACTGGTTCAGGAGGAGATGCGCAAGGTTAAAGCTGCCAACATCTCTTTCGAGAGGTCAGTCTTTGATTCTATAATAAGCAACCTTTTCATTTATTTAGATTGGTTTTCAAAGACATTGCTTCTGTTTAAATAAACACGCTCGCTGTGTGTGTTGCATGGTACTGGTTCAGTCTTATGTGCATAATACAAGAGGACATTATTAGTTAAAATAATCTAGTTCAGGGAACCTTTTTGTCTTGAAGTGCCTTTTTTTTTCAAAGTTTCCGAGTTGATCACTGTGCCACCTCCCATGAGACAAACACATTTTAAATATTCATAGTGTCTAACATTAAAAATAGTGCAGAACCATAAATATTTCTGAAGCAATTTTCCATATTTTTTTTTTTTTTTAAATTGGTCACAATCCTTTAGTTTGTTGGTTTTAGGGTTTAAATTAAGACTTTGAAGAACAGATTTTCAATGGGCCTGTTTACACCTGGTGTTAAACCCGGCTCAACGGTGCAACATTAAGGGAGACGACACGGTGGAATAAATCCAAATATAATATTTATTAAACAAAATAACTTAATCAAAAAGTCAATACCAGTAGAGTCAGTCAGTATGATTTGCGCGTGAGTGGATGCAACAAATGAAGTATTGACAGTGCCAATGAATGGATGTAAAAAACAACATAAGACTAGAGCGCGGTAGTGGCAAACTGCTCCCAAACAAGCGCTGAGCAGCCGCCCCAATAACCTCTTGCTCCGTGTTTAAATCAGATCCGTGACGAGCAACAGGTGCACTCAATTCCCGTACCAATAACAAGACCTGCAACAAAAGGAAAAACCAAAACACCCAAACCAACAAAACTTAACCCTAACGCCTGGTCATTCATGCATTTTTACTTATCTGATAGCTATCCATTTTGTTAAAACAGTTTTATTTACATTTGGCAAAAAAACTTGAATGTGCATATAGCGCAGGATTTGAATACTAGATTTATATTGGTTTTGGAGACGCGTCAATAGCAGCGTTTCCTTTACCCTTCAAATTGCGCAAATTGGCAATTGAAAATACACCCGATGGAAACGCGTAAATTTCGCAAAAACTCGCGAAGGTGGTTTTTTCAAGCAATTCGAAAAAGGAAATTTACACAAAACTACAATGGAAACCAGAAACACCTCATACGTGATGCTCACAAGTGTAAGGTGCTTTCCTTGCCATTAATGCTTGGATAACGCCTACGTCTCCGATTAAAAATAATGGCGTGCAATGGCTGGGATATACATAAACCTACCAACATCCGTGGCATCATTTTTGGAATGAATTATCGCAAGAGGAAAAAAATAAGTCTTAGTTGCATAACAGCGGTTAATGGAAACGCTGTCATTTCGCAATAGTTTTTTTTATCGACATAGGGAAAATATCGCAAATGTTTTGCGCAAATCTGTAATGGAAACACGGCTGTTAATACCCTTGGATGGCAGGCACAGCAGATTCCGGCATAGTTGTTGCCTATTTTTGCATAGCTAGTACATGAATGTGGCGGTGGAGGCATCAAGATAAGGGGGTGATCTTTTTGGGTAGGGGCGTGCTTGTTTTGGTATCTCAACAGTGTTTACCAGAAATCACTTACTGCACCTTTAATTCTCACACTTTAATAGTGTTCATAACCGTTACAAGAAATTATTACCTCAAAACGTAGATCTGTATGCAAGTGCGAGGTACTTTATCTGAATTAAATGCATACACACCTCTCGCTTTTCGTGTCGGCAATCACCCCTCCACTGGCTCGCGTGCCTTAGGTTGCCGACCCCTGATGTAGCTTTTTTTGTGGTAGCCTTAATTTTTGGTCTCCCTCATCTACAGCAAACTGAAGGACACCGAGGCCAAGAACAGAGAGTTGGAGGAACAGCTTGAGAGCATGAAGAAAGAGATGGAGGACAGCCGCTCACGATCAGACAAAGGTGAAAAAGCTGGTACACATAGACTTGTTAAGTGTCCTTAAACCATGAGCATATGTCACCTTTAGAAGGAACATCTGAAGGGAACCTTTTATAAATGCTGCTGATTGTTAAAGTAATTGATTCTTCTATTATTTGAAACTAGCAATTACTAAACATTTTTTTTATTTTTATAACTGTAGGTTATAAATTTCCAGACTTCCAGGACTCCATCTTTGAGTACTTCAATACCTCTCCCCTCGCCCATGACTTGACGTTCAGAGTGAGTGTTTCTGAAAGTATCTGTTCATCTGCCACTGCGTTACATGCCGTAACAAGCCTCCCTCTGTTAATTTCATCATCCTAATGACCTCCGGCCTCAGATCTTCAGAGACCTTATAGATTATCAAACGATAAGATTACGTCCATAGTAGCCAGACAGAAGCACTGGAGTATACGTGTTTATGAATGTCTTACACATGGATTCTGATTCTGACATCCCTGATTCACTCAATCGCCTCGGGAATCTGCAGTCTCATGGTGCGTTCACACCAGACGCGAATGAAGCATTAAGCACGAGTAATTTACATGATAAGTGAATGCAAATACACAAATAGACATTCTGCGGTGCGAATGATGCGATCAAGAGTTTGATGCGCGTAACGCGTGATTCGCGCAAATCTGAACTTTGGCGGATATTCACGCCGCGTTAACCAATCAGGAGCTTGCTCTAGTAGTGAAAACGAGGACAAAATCATATGTGGATACCCGGAGCTATACGATACATCTTCGTACTTTATAGAAACAGGAATAAAAAGAAGAAAGGAATTGCTTGGAAGTGAGTGAGGAGGTCGGACAGTCTGGTAAGTTGTAAAAAGCGCTCTTTACTCAATTTGAGCTATATATGCATACATATTGAGACTACAAGCTAGCTAAAGCCGGCAAATTGATCTTAAAACAATCCATGTCAGCCATTTCGAAATGAGACTGGAGCTGCCTGGCAGAAGCCCCTTCCATGATGCGAATTCACGTCTGTTGGGAAGTGAATGTCACGCACGAATGAAGCGAGTAAACTCAAAATGTTCAAGTGTCAAACTACGTGCGAATAATGCAATTTATTTGCACAAGTCGCGTCCTTCTCACCTGGCTGGGTTCTGTTTTTGGTAACTGTAAAAGCCCTTTTACACTGCAATTCTTGCTGCAATCCAGCAGAAGAATAAGACGCACATGTTTAACACTCTTACTTCAGCAATAAAAGCAAACATCACATTTGTGTTTCATTCATTGTGATTGTTTATCTAAAGTCACTTTCGCTTGGTGTGATTTGAATTGGATCATCGCAGGTCATTAGCAAAGACATGGGCTAAAGTGAGATTAAATAAATGAAGTATATTTTTATTATAGCAGGTTTGCATAATATTCAGAGTTTGCATTCCTGAGTTTTTGTTTTTTTGTCAAAACGGATATGATTGTAGTCGGAGCCGATAGCCTCATGGAGCACAACTGCGCTGATTCCTGGCTCAAGGTCTTTTGCGATACTGTTCTCCTCTCTCCTGATAGTCTTCCGAATAGTTTCGATGGCATTTTGTTTTCATCCTACTTTTATATAAAGCCTAAAAAAGTGGTGTTTATTAGCACAGCACTCCTTGGTGGACATGGGTAACCACTGTATTTCCACTTTTGGCCAGATGACCCATCATGCTTTGATTGCCTAAGTAGAGACAAAAGCAGCTGAGAGTTTTGCAAGACTAATGCCTATCTTTCAGTTTTACAAAACTGCTTCTATAAAGTAGGGATGGGATTTCAGGACCAGTCTACCGATGTAGCCAAGCTATATTTTTGAGAAGCATTGTAGGGAAAGGCCTAAACTAAAAAAGCTAATTCATAAAAACAAAAGCTGTTACTTGTCATCTTATTTTTGTCCCCCTCAAAAAAAAGGACTCCGTCTCCTCCTCATCCGCATCTTCTCTGCTTGCATTTTGGGATGAAGTAAGTTTGCTAAACAAAGCTCCTCCCTCTATGACCTTTTACCTCGGCAGGAGTGATCTGTCAGCAGACAAAGTATCTCAAAAGTTTGCTTGATGGTCAAGAAGTTCATAATGGTTCTTCTTGTGCTTTGTCAAAATAAAACAGCACTTACTTTACTTGCATTAACAATGGCAGACATTAGTAATATGTTACTATACAACTTACATTAAGGCTAACCAGCATGCCCTTTATCTATTTTGTCTGCTGACCGCGTTCCTCTTCCGTATTGCAATCAGACTCTAGATCCAATTCAGTCTAATTGTAGGTGCTAAAGGTTAGAGACTCACGATTAGTATTAACCACCTCCCCATTGCCTTCTAACCTCTTAAATGGCTAATGTGAATAACGTCACACTCCATTTGTCAAGTCTGCAAATGCACTAAGCTGTTAGTTAACTCTTAGCCCGCTAGGACAATAAACATCCATAATTTAGATTGAATGACTTCTACGGCAACCAGCCGTAAAATGAATCGGATGAAATAAAATGATGAAAGATGATTAAATTGTGTGGGCTGTTTCACAATTATTTATAACTTACCAGTATAGGAGGTGATGGTGAGTATGTGCTTGTAAGCTAATTGGATATGACGGTAATTCTCTGAGGAAAAAGTGTGATGCCATTTAATTTTTTATGATTTTTTGCACCCTAAAGTGCTGTATTCATTTACACTGTTGTGTATTCAAATTTTGCATTGATATAGTTAGACCATATCAGTATTTTTTGTTTAGCAGTGCTTGGTAAGTATTGTTTTTGTGTCATTTCGGGGCTTAATTACAGATAATGTTAGTTAAAAGTGGTGCTTTAGTGTTTACAAATGGATCTTAAGTTGAATTATTGGTGGCATAGGATGTATTAGTGGTGTTTGTTAAGCCTTGTTATTACTCTTATTACTTTATATATAATTTATACATTTAAACGTTTGGGGTCAGTACTTTTTTTTTTTTTTAAAGGAAGTAATACTTTTATTCAGCCAGGTGCATGAAATATATATATATATTTTTAAGTCAGACTTTTCTATTCATCAAAGAGCCGTGGAAAAATGTTTCACTGTTAGTCAGAAATATTCAACAGCACAACTGTAAATTGTAATATTTCGAATTGTTTTTTCCCCCTGTTTTAATTTGATTTTTGATCAAATAAATGAAGCCTTGGTGAGCATAAAATACTTATTTCAAAAACATTAACTTGTACAGTATATTAATATAATATTCTATTAATAGGTATAAACCTGTTCCTCATGATTTTTATGAGCAAGCACATGACTGCTGAATGATTATTAGTTATGACATAATACATTTCACAAATGTCATCTCAGTCACATTGTGATAATATTTGCGTGACTTGAATGTGTTAATATAGCCTTTTGGGGAAATTAAAGCTTTTGACCTCATCTGCTGGCCATAAAGATGCTATGTAGATGGAATAAAAATAACCCCTAGCTAATGATTCATACGCATTTTGACCAGTTTCACAAATGTGGTCTTTTCCCTCAGACAAGCTCCCTCTGTGATGCGGACGCCACACCCCAGAAGACGGACATTCCCTCTTCCTCCCCATCAGTGGCTTCAGAACAGGATGTGAGTGTCCACCTAACACTTCCTATTACATTCTGCCTACTTCCTGTCTGATACATTGGTCATTGATTTAGTCATTTCCTGAATAGTAATGGATAGGACGAAGCTTGGAAAAAATCAAAAATGCTGTATGGTATTCTTGAAACAAATGTTTCAAGAATTATTTACAAATAAATATATATATATGTATGGAATTGTCCTTTAGGAACCAGTCAAGCCTCAAGTGACCACCCCTGCTGCACCTTCTCCAATGTATCAGCCCACTCTCACTGCGCCAAAGGTAAAACCACCATATGTGTTTGACTCATCATTAGCCTGTTCCTTTAGGTCTTTTAAAGAGTTAGTTCACCCAAAAATGAAAATGAAAATTAGATGATTTACTCACCCTCAAGCCATCCTAGGTGTATATGACATTCTTCTTTCAGATGAATAAAATCGGAGTTATATTAAAAATGTCCTGGCTTTTCCAAGCTTTATAATGGCAGTGAATTGTTGGGTCATTTTTTAAGTCCATAAAAGTGCATCTATGCATCCTATAACTGCGCCGCACGGCTCCGGGGAGCTAATAAAGGCCTTCTGAAGCGAAGTGGCGTGTTTTGTGAAAGAAAAAATATTTAAAGCTTTATAGTCTAAAATAATTCGCTTCCGGCGGTCAGCGGTACGCAAGTCGACTTGCGCTAAAAGAGTAACCCCTGACGCGATGTATAGGAGCATCGCAAGCTTTGATGCCTATCGCGGATAGTGCTGGGCAACAAACTCAAGCCCCTCTTCTCAGGGTTCCCACGGGGTCTTAAAAAGCCTTAAAAGCATTGAAGTTATTAATTTGGAAATAATACCTTAAAAAGACTTTAAAAAGTCTTGAATTTTGATGTCTGGGTCTTAAAAATTGTGATGTATGTAACTTCTCCGTATTGTATTTTTCCTCAAAAGTTTCATTTGTCAACCACGATCATTTTTATTAAATAACGTAGTATAAATAAAGAGTGGCGGAACCAATAATTGAGAACGCAACGCAGCCCCGGGTCACGGTACAAAATTCTGCGAACACATGATGCCTTCTGTAAATGAAGATCATGCGCTACAGCACCACAACCATAGACTGCAACACAACACAGACCTCAAGCAACAAGCAAAGGAGAAGCGCGAAATAGGTATTCATTTTTTATATAAAAGGTCTTAAAAAGACTTGAATTTAACTTGAAGAAACCTGTAGGAACCCTGTCTTCTCTTATATCCAAATCCTCCGCCATTTCTCTATAAAATTTCTCGTTTTAGACTTCTAATTCATGTCCGATGTTTTGCTCTATCCTCTGCGCTTCTGCCTTCGTCAATACTCATGGGTCAAGGGTTACTCTTTCAACGTAACTTTTTACTCTTTCACTTGCTTACCACTGACCGCCGGAAGCTAGTTATTTTAGTCTATACAGTTTTAAATATGGATATTTTTCTTACACAAAGCACCACTTCACTCCAGAAGGCCTTTATTAACCCCCCAGAGCCGTGTGGAGCAGTTATATGATGGATCGATGCCCTTTTATGGACTTCAAAAATGACCCAACAATTCACTGCCATTATAAAGCTTGGGAGAGCCAGGACATTTGTAATTGAATTTTATTTGTCTGAAAAGAAGAATGTCTCATACACCTAGGATGACTTGAGTAATCATGTAACTCATGGGCTAATTTTCATGTTTGGGTGAACTAACTCTTTAAGTCTGTCAGTATACTCTTATTGGCTTCTCAGCCTCAGCATGCGGTCATTGCTCTGACCGTTAATATTTTGTTTGTGTAAATAGCCTAAAGCTCATCAGCTGAGCATCAAGACCTTCTCCAGCCCGACCCAGTGCACTCACTGTACCTCACTGATGGTGGGCCAGATCCGACAAGGCTACGCCTGCGAGGGTGAGCTGAGTACAGACAGAGTCTTTAAAATTGTGGCTTAGGGAGATGATAAGCTTTTGATCTAAATTGAAATATTTATATGCAAGTTTCACTTGTCAGTGTTAGAAAGTCCTGTGTGTGAATGTTTGGTAATTCTCTCCCCCCCCCCCCCCCCATCTCTTTTAGTATGCTCTTTCATTTGCCACGTGTCTTGTAAAGACAACGCACCCCAGATTTGCCCAATTCCTCCAGAGCAAGCCAAGAGACCTCTGGGTATTGATGTGCAGAGGGGCATTGGCACAGCATACAAAGGTTTTGTCAGGGTGAGAATGACAATCTAGTAAAATGTCTGGTCACTTATTTTTATTTCACCTGAAAAATTGCATTGAACTTTTATTTCATGATAAATGCCACCCGGTCCCTTAAATTGCCTTGTGTGTTGCTCCTCTTTCAGATCCCGAAGCCCACAGGAGTGAAGAAGGGCTGGCAGAGGGCTTATGCTGTAGTGTGTGACTGTAAACTCTTCCTCTATGAGGTGCCAGAAGGGAAGTCCACTCAGCCTGTTGTGATGGCCAGTCAGGTCCTCGACTTGAGGTCAGGATTAGTTCTCAAATCGCATGTACTTAACACACAGTCAATGAATAATGTATTGATCTGCTACACTACCATTCGAAACGTTGGAGTCTACATTTTTTTGAATGTTTTTGGAAGAATTCTCTTATATTCTCTTACCACGGCTGCATTTATTTGATCAAAGATCAGTAATATATTGTCAGGGTTCGTACAAGGTGCTTTAAGTGCTTGAAGTACTTGAATTTGACTTTTTGAAATTTAAGTCCTGGAAAACCCTTGAAAACAGCTATATTTATGAAAAGTTACTTGATAAGTGCTTAAATTATTTGAAAGACAAATACGTGAAATTAGTGTTTTATTGATGAAACAATATTTTCATGCATAAGCCATTTCGCATGACCATGAGCGTGATATTGCTCATAAATATATATGATAGTATATGATACAGGTTTCATTCTTCAAGTCAATCATGTATTCATGAGAAAAAAATCAGTTTGAATAAGGAAAGCGATATCTTTGTCATAGTATATTTCAATAGTTAAAGTTACCAGTCATTGTGCTGCACGTTATTCATACCTTTTTGTTTTATTCGTTTATTTTTATTTATCAATTAACTTTTTATTAGATTTTGAAAGATAATAAAGATATTGTTTGATAAGTGAGATCTCTGATTGTAGTGCTTGAAAAGTCCTGGAATTTCATTTTACAGTATCTGTATAAACCCTGTGTTGTGTACTATATTTTCCATTTTAAAATTACAGTTTCCTATTTTAATATATTTGAAAATGTAATTTATTCATGTGATGGTGAAGCTGAATTTTCAGAAGCTATTGTTCCAGTTTCTTTGAATATAAAGTTCAAAAGAACAGCATTTATTTACAATAGAAATGTATCGTAACACTATAAATGCCTTTAATGTCACTTTTGAAAAAACAACTGACCCCCAACTTTTTAACAGTAGTGTAAGTAAAGTATATTCTATATAATATAATATAATCTATTTATTATAATCTGCCATTATCACAAAATAAACTCAGACATGAGGACTTGGAAATATTAAGGAGAATTTTTCATTTGTGTGACATTTGTTTCTTTTTCTCAGAGACGAGGAATTCTCTGTAAGCTCTGTTTTGGCATCTGATGTGATCCATGCTAGTCGTAAAGACATTCCCTGCATATTCCGGGTACGCTCTAAAATGTGTGGTGCTTTTTAAATACTCCCTTGCTATGTTTGCCTAGTCATGCATCATGATAATTATCAATATTTGCCCTGAACTGTGCAGGTATCATCATCCACTCTGAACTCTCCGGTCCGACCGGTGCCTCTGCTGGTGTTAGCTGAGAGTGAGGCAGAGAAGAGGAAGTGGGTGGGCATCCTAGAGGGCCTGCAGAACATCCTGGCCAAGAACCGCCTGAAGAACCGCGTTGTGCATGTCCTGCACGAGGCCTACGACAGCAGCCTGCCTGCCATCAAAACTACACTTTCTGCTGCCATCTTAGGCGAGTACAGTGTTAGGGAGGCGGGGATGTTAACCTCTGGGATTGCTAATAATTAATTAGTCAAACAAATCAATATAATGTACCACTTTCACCCATTTTTAAGAGAGGAATGGCATTTCTGAATGCATAATCATTTTCACATATTTGTTTATTTGAGACTATTTACATTCAGTGATATAATCAATGTACTCCTCAAAAATGCTGCTTTTTTTGTCCTTTAATACCCCTATTTGGCTCAAATTGATTTTAGTCAGCACTTTTTGGGGGGGAAGTTAGACGAACACTTTCATTTTCCGACGGTTTTAGTACACGATGTAACTACAGAAGAGTCAAGTTTTAAATAGGAAAAATATTGAAACACTTTGGTCATTTTTTTGAGCGAGATGCTAACGGTCTAATCAGATTCAATGATCTATGCTAAGCTATGCTAAAAGTGCTACCGCCAGATCGGGAGATCGGCTGAATGGATTCGAAAAACGGTAAAACTCAAATGTTTAACTCTAGGGGACTTGGAAAATGAACCTATTTTCAAAAAAATGGAGTGTTCCTTTAACATGAAATGCTTTTCAGAAGTTGTGACATGCTGTATTCCTGTGACATGCTATATTCGTAATCATTTTAAACAGCATTTCTAATTCTTGTGTAATTATGGCACATCACTAATTGAGAGACTACATTTGTATATTTAAATGTATTTGTCATACCAAAGGACCATTTAAGAGGCAAAAAGATGAATATAAAAAGCGAAAAGCTTCTCTTTTTTTCTTTAGGTTTTTAAGAGTCATTGTTTAGGTTGTGCTATAAATGATCATAAATAAGTTTCATTATAATTTTTTTTTTTCCTCCCATATTTGTTTTTCATTTCCTCTATGAAAATATAGATGTCTGCCATTTACATTTGTGCAGTTGGTCATGTTTTCTTGCAATTGTATTAATATTTTAATAGTAACAGCTTGCATTATTTTCAGCAATGTCGAATGGACTTTCAATAGAGGGACAGATCTCAAAGGTTTCATTAAAAAGATCTCCATTTGTGTTTTGAATAAGTCTTATGTGTTTAGAACAACACGAGGATGAGTAAAGGACAACAGATTTTTCCTTTTTGGGTAAACAAACCCTTCACATATTCTAATTACAAATCTTATCTGTCCGGCTATTATCTCTACAGATCGAGAACGAATTATCTTGGGGACAGAAGATGGCCTGTTTGTAGTCGAGATCACCAGAGATGGTATGAGAACTCTGTATAACACAGATTTAGTTCTTATCTTAATTCTTTGCCATTATTTTCACTTTAACTAATTTCCCATTATTTTCACTTTAACTAATTTCCCATTATCCTTTTTCAGTCATTCTTCGTGCTGCCGACTGTAAAAGAGTCTGCCAGATTGAGCTCATCCCCAAAGAGAAGATGGTGGCCCTGCTTTCTGGCCGTAATCGCCATGTCCATTTATACCCCTGGGCGGCACTTGAGGGTGCAGAGGGTGGTTTCGATACCAAGCTGACCGATACAAAAGGCTGCCAGGCGATGACCATAGGTACCTTACGCCCTGGTGGCCCAGCGTGTCTCCTAGCAGCTGTGAAGCGCCAGGTCATCTGCTATGAAATCACACGCGCAAAGCCCCATCACCGCAAGCTGTGGGAGGTGCAGGCGCCCGGTATCGCCCAGTGGCTGGGGATTATTCGTGATCGACTGTGCGTGGGTTACCCGTCAGGCTTTGCTCTGCTGGCCATGCAGGGAGAGTCGTCACCGGTGAGTCTGGTCAGCCCGGCAGACCCCTCGCTAGCCTTTTTGGCTCAGCAGTCCCTGGATGCGCTGCACGCTATGGAGGTGGGGGCAAATGAACTGCTGCTGTGCTTCAGTCAGCTAGGAGTGTACGTGGACGCGACTGGACGGCGCTCTCGAACACAGGAGCTGATGTGGCCCGCCACACCACTTGCCTGCAGTAAGTGTTTTTAAAG
Organism: Gobio gobio; assembly: GCF_949357685.1. NCBI lineage: Eukaryota > Metazoa > Chordata > Actinopteri > Cypriniformes > Gobionidae > Gobio > Gobio gobio. The sequence goes on along the minus strand of NC_137105.1, from coordinate 41,380,350 downwards.
AGCTTGTGTGGGAAGTGAGAAATAATTGGTGAAAGTATCTAAGCAACAGTGTTTGTTTTCATGTTTTTAGCCCTCCTGAAATTCCTGTGTTTTTCATGTGTAGACTTGGAGGAAGGGAGGAGTAGGAAAGAACAGAGGAGAGACAGTAAAGCAGGGAGGAGGTAGAAAAGACTAAGAAGAAAATGGGAGGCTTAAAAGAGAAATAAATGAACAACCAGGGGCCGGATTCATCATTCGTTTTTTTTTTTTTTTTTTTTTTTTTTTTCTTGAATAGTTCTTTAAAAAAATAGGCTTATGAGGTAAATGACAGGTAGCAATCAATGATTATTTTCGTTGATGCCAATAAATTGACCAATATTAAAATTATATAGTATTTTGTCCAAATAAAAAACACTATAAACTAAAATCAATCATTGTAAATGAACAAGTGAACTTGGACATCACAACATTATGCACAGTATGAAAAAAATGATTTGCTAAATATTTCATCCATCAGTATTATTCAATAATTACCATTCTTAAAGATTAACTCTAAGTGAGTCTTAGATCACAACAAAGGAGCGCGTTTAGCCTTCATAAGAGAATTGAACCATTTTACGAACTTTGTAATTTGACATAGAGGAAACAAAACCAAAAATGGGCAAACGCTGGCAGTTCTTTTTGAGGGAGTAAGTGCAAAGAAGAAAGTTCTTTTTGAGAACCTTGATATTACACCGTAAAGTAAGAGGTGGTTGTGGGAAAGCTGTGGCCAAGTCCATTAGGGATGTGAGTGGGAAAGAAATGGGCAGCAGTAAACAAAGGAGCAGAAAGGTCAAGGGAGCAGATAAGGGCAATATTGTTGTATGTAACTGGTATTATACAATGTTGCCGTGCTTAATATATAAAAATCCAATCAATCCATTGAAGTGTGAGGTTATCCTAACTTTAGTTATTTACAATAATTTTTTTCCCCTTATTTTCTTAGGAACGGTTAAGTAAAATAAGATGAAGGTATTCATAAATCTTTTCAACATTACTTACTCTTCCAGTACTCTTAATTTAGACAGAATAAAACGGTACTTATTAGTGCTGTGACAGTGGCAGTTTTTCTACCTCAATTAACCCTCTGGGGTACTTCGGGTCAAAAATGTTTTTAAAAATTGCAGCTTCATCTGAATGGTCCGAAACTTGGTGACTTTATTGGTACTTGGTATATGAACACCCAAAAAAAACGGGGACAGGATTTGAAAAGTCTAAGTGGTCGTAAAAAAAAAGTCACACTCAGGACCTTCGGGTCAAAAATGACCCCCATAGGAAATGAGTGGGAAATGGGCAAAAATATGAAAATACAGAGTTTTTTTGTGCATACAATCTACAAACCAGCCAGGATGCAGAAAAAAAGGACTCAACAGTGAAGGGGTGTTTCTCTAAAACATCAAGAGTGCAAAACCGACAAAAAAACTCAGACACGCACACAAAAACACAATTAGCTTTTGGAATGGCACGCGTTCATTTGTATGTGCGTGTTTTTTTGTGTGTATATAAGTGGTAATATTCAATGGGAAAAGATGGGTCATAATTATTGCATAAATATTAATTATAAATCATAAAATTATCTCAAAACACCAAAAAAGAAAAAAATATTATTGAACAAAAATATATTTCATTGATTTTACTCAAATCTTTTTTATCTTAATCCCGCCCTCCGGGTAATTTTTGACCCGAAGGTCCTGAGTGTGACCCATAAATGAAGTACCCCAGAGGGTTAAAGCTGCAAGATGTAACATTTTTGCAATAAAATATCCAAAAACCACTAGGCCAGTGTTATATATTTTGTTCAGTTGAGTACTTACAATATCCCAAATGTTTCCAACTATTTGTAAATCGTGAGAAAATTGCTATTTTAACCAAGGAACCGGGACGTGTGAGGGAGTCGCCTGTCAATATCAGCATTGCCCTCGGTTCTGCTGAAATGTGCTATATAAATAAACTTGAAGAGCCTTAGCAAGTCTAATAACAATGGAAATTGGTGTGCAAGCAAAAAGGTATGTGTCCTACAGCATTTTTTTCTACTTTACCACAGTAAAGAATGTGGAAATATAATAGGCCTAATTAAAAGCGTACCAAAGGAAGAAATGTTTATAATCCCCTGCGAAAAATGGGTGAGACGTGAGTGAAGATTTGGGGAAGAAACAAGAGTTTCCATGTCCAATGGAATAATAATGGTATATTGTAACGGTACCCTCATTTCACAAGTTGATACATATCACGATACTGAACTCACAATACGATATTATTGCGATACATCAAGACGTATGGTAAAAGGTTAACAAAAATGTACTGTTGATTAAAATGCTAAATTTGGTATTACATTTGGGGTGGAAATTAATAGGCTTTTACTTGGTGCTGGTAACCAAATGCACAGGGACAATGAAAGAATAAAAATATTCACGATTCTGAAAATTATTTTAGACAAATATGCTTGCACTCTGTCACTGACTAGATATATTTAAAATCATGTAGGCCACTTTTTACTGGTAACATAAGAGATTTGGCATCAGGAGATCACGACCCACAAATATTCCCCCATTGCATTATTATACAATATACATATTCATCATTTTATTTATTTATATATATATATAGTAGTTTAATGTAGTACTGACACTAAAACTCTCATATTAAATTTTTTCCCTCATATTAATTTTCATTTTGGGTTAACTATTCACAATGCATATTGTCACAATTCTCGATCCATATTGTTGCATTTTTGTATTGCGATATATTGTTACACCCCTATAATATTGTTAAATCTGCTGATAATAGGTGACTTAAATTGATGGGCTCACGTACCTCTCTTATTCGGCATGAATCCAAATGTGTCCATGGCTGCTTTGTAACATTGAATTGTTAACATATTATTTATTTTGTAAACAAAGCTTTGTGCGTCACTCGTGTCATAATATTCATGTAAAACAGTATTCGCATACAAAAAAAGTTTTTGGGTGTATCACCGCCAGTGCTACTCAGCCACCGCAGTGTCAAGTTTGCCGGCACAGCCCTAGTACTTAAGAATAATTAAAAAAAAAAGAGTATTTCGAGAATCCGGCCCTAGATGTTTCAGTCATAGTGGGCCACAGGACTCTCCAGCCTCTGACCCAGTTTCACGGCATGTCCTTTGAGAATGGCATCATGAATGATTTGCCTAGGCATTTTTCTGACCATGAGATCTCAAACACATATTCATTATTTTCAGGCTCAAACTCGAACTACCTGACAGTGTACAGCGATTATGGAGTAGATGTGTTTGACGTCCACACCACAGAATGGGTCCAGACCATCTCATTAAGAAGGGTGAGTGAAGGATCCTAATTTTACGGTTTGTGAAGACCGCATTTAATATCATTTCAATTGTAACAATTTGTATCTATGAAAAAAACTGATCTGACTTTAAAATATGTCTGTAGATTCGGCCCCTGAATGTGGAGGGCAGTCTGAACCTGTTGGGCATTGAGCAGCCCCACCTCATCTACTTCAGCAACAACTCCTCAGGTCTGATCCCTCCCCACACACACTTCACCATGTCAGCACACATCTCCCACACACGGATACCTGCGTCTGCTTCACTGCTGAGGCTGAGTTTCTTTCCTTGCTTAATGTAGCGAGAGTCTCTGATCACAATGGTCCACCTGTGAAGAAATGTGTCCTTCACAAAGTGATGTCAATCACTCCCGCCTACACAGACACTGACACACGCGTATATAAATATTAGCAAGCCCACACATGCTTAGAGCTCAGCAGTGGTGGAGATTTTGATTCATCTCAGTAACTTGAGTTTTTTTTAATCAGTTCACTAGAAAGATTTGTTCACCGATTCGTTCAGTGGCCCTTTCTGCCGATTACATCATGACAGTAGGTGTTGACAATTACCTTTTAATGCTATGAATCATTGAAATGAGTGTTATGAGTCACTGAATTATTCACTCAACTGATTTGTTCAAAACATTAATCTATTTGTGAATCTTGAATTGGATGTCTTGTTCAGTGCTGTTCCGAGTCTAATTCAAACTTGAAGCTTAGTAAGGGGACTAATTTGTTCAGTATAGTTAACCACTGAAATGGTTCTTCACAGCCCACTCTTGAATGTTCTAGGCTTTTTCAATTCAAAGTTTTCATGTGACATCACATACTTATAGGAACACCCACCTGTTGGGCAAAACCAGGCTTTCCTCCATTGACTGCCAGTCATTTTTACCAGGTTTCAAGTACTAATGTAGTAAGACAGTGATATTAAAAGATCAAATTTAGCATACATTTTATGGATGATGCACACTGTTCGCAGATGAATCCTGTTTCTCATTAAGTATTTTTCCATAGAAAACACGCAACCATTTAGTGCATTGCGTTCATATTCTGGGCTCATCTGCATTTTGACTTGTCATGTTAATATGCATTGTCCTTGTAATAATAAACTAACTAACTATCTGCTTGCCTGTATATAGTATGAATCATCAATAAGGTATTTTGATATCACTGTTTTAGTACATTAAGGCACTTTTAGTGTTTTTCACGTTATGCGTTTTAAATTTGTGCCGCTGTTTTTAGTGATTGAAATAGTGCAGCAGGGGCTGTATATAGATCACAAGTGCACAACTTGCCTTTTGTTCACACATTTTTGTTTTTCTTCTTTTGAGATGGAGAATTGACACGCCTGTGCTGCAGTTCAATGGATGTTTTGCCCTCCAGGTCCCTGCGCCAATCATGTGACTGCAAACTATGAATAGTCATACTTTGAAATCTCTCCTTTGTGAAGCACATGAGTTTTCCTGCCTTCAGTGAAAAAGATTTGATTTTGTTCACTTACAAGATTTGTTTAATGATTGAGAAGCAAACAGAAGCAAACAAGGAAGCCAGCAGCTGACCAACTGAAAAAATGAGTGAAGACATTTGAAGACAATTTTAAGCAAAAATGTTAACAACAATGTTAGAGCCAATGTCATATTTTGTTTAATTATAGTGCCACCAAAAGGCACAATGCCACCATTGTCCTCGAAGTGAGCCCATACATGTGTCAATTTTGGTGAAAATATCTAATTTCGTTTTGGAGTTATAGACATTTATATGAAAAAACACGTAAAAAATGACTGACACCTTTTTTTTTACCAGGGTAGTCACATTGAGACAGTAGTCTCTTTTTCAAGTGAGCCTGTGAACCTGTCTTTGATTGGATTTGACTACCCCTTACTATCAATATTTTGACATTTGGGTATTAGTGTATTAGTGTTTAGCTATCGACCTATGTTTCCGAACTTCTGACGCTGGTTTCGTCTCGATCGGACTAGCAGTTTCGAAGCTATCAGCTAATGTTTTTAAGCGCTAAATTACCACGCTGCAAAAACCATCCGCCGAAACCAGGTAAGTCTGGTATCGTAGGACTCGGCAAGGATTCAGGAGACAAAAAAAGTTACTCCCATGAAAATAAGTCAACCACACCCAAAGTTATAAGCATTGGGGGGGAAATTCTCCACTTGGTGGTGCTGTTTCAAAACTTCTCAGGCTCCTTCAGGGCATCGTGCTGATGACCCATACCGTTTCATAACAATCTGTTCATGTGTTCATAAAATACAGCATTTTAGCACATCATTCAAAATGGCCGACAGCCAAAATGGTCGATATGGTAAAATCGGATATCAGTCGATTTGGCATGATGTCCCGAAGTATGATTTTTGGACAAACGGTTCAGAAGTTATAAGCCAAAATAGCAATTTTTCCTATCTCCGGACCAGTAGGTGGCACTGTGCCGAAACGCTGCATGTTGCCTCAGGTCATGCTTGTGATGACATGTACCAAGTTTGGTTTGAATACGATAAAGCGTTGCGGAGATATAGCCTTCAAAAGTGTATTTTTGCAACTGCTACGTGAAATTTGTTTGTGCGTTTATCGAAAACGATTTGACAAATCAACTTGAATTCCATACATTTTTGTCAACATGGCCTGAAGATGATCTGGTTACATTTTCATGAAAACCATAGCAAAGGCCTAGGAGGAGTTCGAAAAAGTAGGTTTTTCTGAAAATTCTGGTTTCAGAACGGAAAATAACGTCAGAGTGCAATCGAATCGGCTTGAGCCAAGGAATCGAAGGAAAAAATAATTGTGTTTCTAGCCATTCGGGTTCAAAAGTTATTAGCCTAAACATGAGTGAAAATTTGGACAGGTGGTGGCGCTAGAGGGATTGTTTTAGAGACTCCAAAATTGGTGTGGTTAATGTTGGGCCAGTCCTCTATCTGTGTGCCAAATTTTATAACTTTCCCGCAAACGGTTCTATGGGCTGCCATAGACTTCAATAGCGGAATAATAAGAAATCTAAGTTTCAATAGGTGCCTCCACATCTTCGGTGCTTGGCCCCTAATAATGTTCATTTACAGTGATTCGTAAGAAACCCTGATCCATAAGAGCAGCCGGTAAATAAATGTATGGCTCCACCCTTTGTGTTCCATTTTACAATTCACTTCCTACCCACTCTCTGGAAGATTGCCGTCTTGATAAAGACGCTTTTGTTTGGTAAACCAAAATGACCTCATTTGTCACACCTCCACTAGGCCCGCTGCCAACAAGTTCCACAGTGCGTTCTGATACAGCAGCTCGGAGCTCAGAAACCCCGGATTGCTATAGTTTAACAACCATAACCATTTTTTTCAACCTCATTCACACTGTTTCCACAGATGGCTGTGACCTAGCAATCCCTGAGACCTCAGACAACAGCAAGAAGCTGATGGTGAGGACACGCAGCAAGAGGAAGTTCCTTTTTAAAGTTCCTGAAGAGGAGCGGCTGCAACAGAGAAGGTACGGTGGCTTCAAGGGTACATTTCTCACACTGCCGCACTCTTGCATTTCTCCTAATCCATGTGACGTGGTTTCCTTTTCGTTTTATAGGGAGATGCTGAGGGATCCTGAAATGAGATCCAAGCTGATCTCCAACCCCACCAACTTCAACCACGTTGCTCACATGGGCCCAGGCGACGGCATGCAGGTCCTCATGGATCTGCCTCTGGTAATAACTTAAAATAGCTAAAGCTGATCTCCCGGTGTCCAGATTTGAGTATTTAAATGTATAAACACACCTGGTGCTAAAAGCTTAAGGCCTTGCTCAAAGAAACACAGATGCCTCTGTCAAATCTGCATGGTGCGGCCCATCAGATGAAGAGTTCTTCGTCCTGCCAATACCAGTGTCAACAATGTGCCCTTGAGCACAGGTTTCTATAAGACAGTATCTTTTTAAACTCTGCTGCCTGAGTTTCCTCCCGACCCTTTTAGATGTTTCACTAATCTGACACATCCAGTTCAGGTCATGGAGCCGCTACTAATGAGCCTGTTACTTGAAGCAGGTGTGTTAGCTAGATGATTCAAAATGCACAGCGCTATGGGGTCCCCAGGAGCAAAATTAAGAAACGCCGTTCCAGTTAGGTCAGGAGGAATCAGAGAACCACTTTTTATTTAGACCATTTTCATGTTTATCCATACCATGGAACAGAACATAATTTCTTCTTCTTTTTTTTTCTTCACTATTCAATGTCACCACTGCACCGCTAATACATCTACAGCATAAAACTTACAGCACAGCCATTGCAGTCTGATTCTGAACAAATTATTCTTACGTGTCCTTCTTGTTAGTGAATCAAAAACATATAGCGTGTCCATCTTAGTCCAAACGATTCCCAAGCGATTACTCTTATCAGCAAGTTCTTTTTAGTGAATCAGACTTGTTACGTTGAGACATGGACCAGTCTACTAACTAACTGGTTGTGAGTGACAGTGTGTAGGTAAAGATACACACTTTATAGTTTTTTTAAATACGATGTGTGTATAATAATACATTGATTTAACATTTATTTAATAGTTCTGTTATTCCTGTATTCTTATATTGTTAATTAAAGGATTAGTTCACTTTTAAATAAACTTTTGCTGATAATTTAGTCACCCCCATGTCATCCAAGATGTCCATGTCTTTCTTTCTGTAGTCAAAAAGAAATTAAGGTTTTTGATGAAAATATTCCAGGGTTTTTCTCCATATAATAGACTTCAATGGGCTCCAAACGGTTCAAGGTCCAAATGACAGTTTCAGTGCAGCTTCAGAGGGCTTTAAACGATACCAGACGATGAATAAGGGTCTTATCTAGCGAAACGATCAGTTTCTGCGAGAAACCGAGCAGTATTTATGCTATTATTTTACCTCTTATCAGACGAACGTGATCATCTCTGAGCTCCGCCATAACTTCTGCTAAGTGAGGTCAAATACGAGTGTGGTCATAGATGCATACGTAGATGCCTCATTACCGCCTGCACGGATCAATAGAATGAGGAATCTACGATCGTTATATCTATGACCACGCTCGTATTTGACCTCACTTAGCGGAAGTAATGGCGGAGCTCAGAGATGATCACGTTCGTCTGATAAGAGGTAAAATAATAGCATAAATACTGCTCGGTTTCTCGCAGAAACTGATCGTTTAGCTAGATAAGACCCTTATTCATCGTCTGGTATCGTTTAAAGCCCTCTGAAGCTGCACTGAAACCTTGAACCGTTTGGAGCCCATTAAAGTCCATTGTATGGAGAAATATCCTGGAAAGTTTTCATCAAAAACCTTAATTTCTTTTCGACTGCCGAAAGAAAGACATGGACATCTTGGATGACATGGGGGTGAGTAAATTATCAGCAAAAGTTTATTTAAAAGTGAACTAATCCTTTAAGGGCAATTAGTGGACTGCAATCATGCCACCTCAGAAAAAATTTGGTTATGGTTTTCGAGGAAAACTGATTATGCAGTTGATTCACTAGAAGTTATTTTTTTAAATGGCCTCCTAAATGAGAGAATCGGGTAAACTTTTTATCAATTTAGCCCTGTAGCTTTGTGCGCAAGATGCTAAATGAGCAGCATGAGGCTGTTTTAAAGGGTGTGTTCACCCAAAAATGAAAAAACATGTCGCTCCAAACTCGTAAGACCTTCATCTTCAGAACACAAATTAAGATATTTTTGATCAAATCCGAGAGCTTTCTGACCCCAGATAGCCTGAAACGTTATTACCACGTTCAAGGCTCAGAAAGGTAGTAAAAACATTGTTAAAATAGTCCATGTGACTCCAGTGGTTCAACCTTAATGTTACGAAGCAACTAGAATACTTTTTATAATAACAAACAAAAATATCTTTATTCAACAATTTCTTCTTGTCTGTGTCAGACTTCTACGCTGTTGACATAGTAAACACAGTGCAGCGCTTCCAGGTTCTGCATCAGAACGCCGGCTCTGTATTGGCCGATCTTGAATACACAGTTTAGGAGACTGACATAGATGAGAAGAAATTAGTTTTTCACACAAATGATTCTCGTCGCTTCATAACATTCTATTTTAACAATGTCTTTACAACCTTTCTGGGCCTTGAAATTGGTTATAACGTTGCTGTCTATGTGGGGCCAGAAAGCTCTCGGATTTCATCAAAAATATCTTAATTTGTTTTCCAAAGATGAACAAAGGTCTTACGAATTTGAAACAATTAATGACAGAATTTTAATTTTTGGGTGGACTAACCCTTTAATAAATGAGTCTCTGCTGGTCAAATTGAGCCTGGAATGCTCTTCAGTGGTAGAGGTTTGTACAGTTGGGTTTGAGATAATTTACAGAAGTGCTATTTGGACACGCCATTTGACTTCTAGGGTTTTATTACTCATCCTAACATCCTTTTCTTTCATTTTACTGCACAGCGCCAAAATCTTTCCCTACTCTCTGCACGTTTCTTCTTCAAAGCCAGCCAGCCAGCCCCACTCTTCCACCCTCACACCCTTTTCTCTGTCTCTCTTTCCTGTTCATGTCTCTCCTTCTGTTTTCGCTCTGGTCGTGGATTCGCTCTGTCCTCTGGTTGCCGTGGCAGCAGCAGAGCGAGACTCCCTCCCCCTCATCCTCTCGCCACCATGCCCTGATCTCCCCTCCGACCAACTTTGAGCACGTCTATCACATGAGTCCCGTCTCTGCCGGGCTCTATCTGCAGAAAGAGCCTTCTTCCCAGCAGAGCCTACTTCAGTTCTCCTCTTCCTCCTCCTCTCCTTCCACATCCTCCCTGGGAAGGGTAGGCTAGCAACACCCCACCCCTCCCCACCCCACTTCCTCTTCCTTCCCATTCCCCATCCCTCCCCCACCACACCCTCCAGGACCTGGACTTCCTTTCCTCCCTCTTCTCCTATGTTAAACCATCCCTGTCCTGCTGAACTCTTTGTTCATGCTTGAACTCTGATTGTTTTTGGGCAGTGAAAATGTTTCAAATCAGCCATTTCAGGAGATTAATGCAACTTAATACTCCACGTTTATCATTTTTGACTACATATTTTCATACTGATTCTAAGTAAAAAAATATGTTTTGTGTGCTGTTTGCTTAGCAACATGCTAATGTTAAACTTTTTGGAAGTCAAACATAACATTATGAAACGTTAAAATACACACCGTTTTGAAAAGATTACTACTAAACTTAAACATTATACTTAGCCGGAGACTACAATCGCTCAATAACTGTCTAAGTGAAATTGTTTCCAAATTAGGGCTGTTACAGTATCAGATTTTCACTACACGATTGATGTGGCCAGAAGAATACACAATAGTAGATAACATATTATTGCAGTTTTTGACAAAACATATATTGCGACAGTCCATTCCAAATAATGCTCAAAAATGCCTTTGATTGAGGTTAACTTGTAATTAACACAAAATATTCAAGAAAGATCATGGCTGCATCCGAAATTGCATACTCTCGAGTAGGTACTTATTTTGAGTAAGTAATTACTTCACAACCGCTAAAAAAGTATGTTCTATATAGTATGAATGATTGTCAGCTACACTTTTCTCCAATAGCACTCAAAGCGCTTTACATATAGAAGAATCTCCTCAACCACCACCAATGTGCAGCACCACCTGGATGATGCAACGGCAGCCATATTGCGCCATTACGCCCACCACACACCATCTTAAGGAGGAGAGGAGACAAATTTGGCCTTTTAATTTTTGACAAAATATAGTAGTGTCCCCATCACTATACTGGGGCGTTAGGACCCACACAGACCACATGGTGAGCACACCTGCTGGCCTCACAAACACCTCTACCAGCAGCTACCTAGTTTTTCCCAGGAGGTCTCCCATCTAGGTACTGACCAGGCTTCAGTGGGAATCCAGTCTTGGGCTTCAGGATGATATGGCTGTTGCCCTTATCATCATTTGCGTCATGTCACTGCCATTCACAAATTCTCTCCTGTGGCCTCATGAGCATAGGCTGTAAAAAAGATGGATGACGCCCCTTCCCTATCTTCTATTGGAGAAAAGTGAAGCCGCCAACGTCCGAATATGGCACTGACATCTTGCGCTGATTTGGGACCGGAGTCTGCACAGTAGAGTAACCAGCAGCCATATCACCCTGTAGCCCAAGACTGGTTTCCCACTGAAGCTAAGCAGTAGGGGCGTGACAAGATCTCGTGCCACGAGATCTCGCGAGACTAAACTGTGACGAGATTTCTCGACGAGGTGAAAGCTGTCTCGTGTCAAATTGTAATGACGAGTGTGAGGGTGAAGTTGTGATAGAATATGCCAACACTACGTTTACATTACGCCTCCACTCTAGTTTGGCTTTTTATAGAAATAAAATTTTTTTTAAATCAGGTGGATAACAGTCACTTCAATTCCATCAGCTCATCCAACACGAGCGGTTCGAGCCGTACATAGTGTACAGCACTGATCACGTGTCGAGAAGACGAGCACTCGCATTGAGCGTGTGTTACGAGTGTGTTACATGTTAATGGACTCCGTGGCGGAGGATCCGTTGCGCAGCAGACGCGTCTGACTTATATTTGAAAATGCACGTTCAGCACCACCAGTACTATTCCCTGGGAATACTATTCCCAGAGTACACATGATCGCGAAATTCAAAGTGAAAGTAAACGCGAGCGCGCATTCAAATGTGATTTCAATACGGTATCGCTGTTTGAAAGCGGCTCCCTGAGGCACGCGAATATCTCCCAATATAATCTCGTTGTAACCATCTCTTAGCTCTGTATCATGCTTGAAGAAAAATGTGGTCTCTATTTGCCCTTTGAATATTGAGTACTGTGATTATGGTGTTATGGTTATTGTTTGCACTTAATATCTATGATCAGTTTGTGGCAAGGAGTTCAGTTTGGAGGTCAAAAGAAGCTCATGTGCAGTTCTAAGGTCTGAAGAGACAGTCAAACAGGAGAGAAGCCAGTCAGTTGAGTTTTTGGCAAAACCTTCACAGTGCTTGAGTATTGTTGTATTTTACTGCATATTATAATTCATACTCAGAAAGTAGAACTGAAATGACATTCATTACAAGATGATGAGTTAAAACATTTCAAATGCACCTGCAAACTATTTTTCTAGACATGCATTTCATCATTGAGAATTTCTTTAAAATACTATGTAAAAATCTCGTCTCGTCACGTTCTCGGGAACCCAATCTCGTCTCTCGTCTCATCTCGTGAGATAAGTGTCTCGTCACACCCCTACTAAGCAGGGTTGAGGCTGGTCAGTACCTGGATGGGAGACCTCCTGGGAAAAACTAGGTAGCTGCTGGTTGAGGTGTTAGTGAGACCAGCAGGGGGCGCTCACCTTATGGTCTGTGTGGGTCCTAACGCCCCTGTATAGTGATGGGGACGCTGTACTATAACAAGCACCGTCCTTCGGATGAGACGTTAAACCGAGGTCCTGACTCTCTGTGGTCATTAAAAATCCCAGGATGTCCTTCGATAAAGAGTAGGGGTTTAACCCCGGCATCCTGGACAAATTTGCCCATTGGCCCCTGTCCATCATGGCCTCCTAATCATCCCCATATACTGATTGGCTTCATCACTCTGTCTCCTCTCCACCATAAGCTGGTGTGTGGTGGGCGTTCTGGCGCAATATGGCTGCCGTCGCATCATCCAGGTGGTGCTGCACATTGGTGGTGGTTGAGGAGATTCCCCCCTTCTATATGTAAAGCGTTTTGAGTGCTAGAAAAGCGCTATATAAATGTAACAAATTATTATTATTATTATTATTATAGAGAGAAGGAAGTAGAGCCGCGATATCAAAACCCCAACTCATTTATGTTGGTGCGAAATAAACGGTTATGGAAATGTAGAAATTTAAATTTAAAGCTCCTATCTCCTCCAGAAAAACCTGAAAAAAATCTGTTGGTTCTTCAATGACAACTTCACTTAGAGAAGCTGTCAATCACAGCTGTCAATCATGACGTCTCACCCCCGTTTTTATAGCATCAAATAACTAACTAAAACCAAACTTATTTAAAGAACGAACACTTGAACTTACATCAGCGTGATTTAAAAACTACCAAAAATAATGGAAACCATCTTTGGAAAAAATGTATTTGAAGTGTAATTTGATTGTTTAGTTTGTCTCGCGTCACATTAGAATACATGGAGGGGTGGGGTTTATGAGCTATACTGGGACCAACCACCTGGGGGCGCTCGAGACGCTTTGGCTTCATTTTTCAGGATATGTGCGGCATGCTTGCTCATGGGATAGTAAAGTGTCAATCATATGCACAGCACACTTCAGAATCTTGCTAGAAGAATTAGGTCATCCGGGTACTCTTTGCTTACTCTTTTAAGTACTGTGAGTTCGGACATACTACTTTTGTCGCATACTGTTTTTCGCCTGCAGTATACGATTTCGGATGCAGCCAGAATGTTGTCTTTGTGCATTAACCAAAAGTTTGCGCTTAAAATAGTCTTCTAGTTTAAAAGAAAGTCAAAGAGCGATTACATACTGTACCGCTTACTGTGGCCTACTCTGTGTGTTTGACTTCTTGTACCTCTGCTGCAGAGTGTGATGCCCTCTTCTCAGGACGACCTATCTAAAGACAAGCCACGGCCTCTGTCCAGCATCTCACGGCAACAGAGGAGTAAGACCCACATCACCCGCACTGCCTCAGGTGGGTGTCATTCCTTAAACACACAGACTAGCACAGAGACACCCTTCTACATGCCTGAAGTGTGTATATTTTGTTTAAAGGAGGAGGAGATTTTGGAGGAGCAGGGTCATCTCGCAGTATTTCTGATCAAGATCAAGACTATGAGAGAGAGGTAAGAACATCTGTCGTCTACCTTAATGACCTCCCCCGTGATTGTCAAATATGGTTTTATTTCACTCGCTGCTCGAGAGGACATGATGGATGGTTAGAGGAGCTTTGAGGTGCTTTCGTCTACTGAGCCAGTTTTCTTGTGTCCTGATTTTGTGGTCTGTAATAGCTCTGCCCCAGTTCTCACAGTAATACATACTACAGCTGTAAAACGGTGTTATTTTAGTAGTGGTTATGTACTATTATAGTATTTATTAATATTTGGAATTTGATTTGTTTTCATTTTAATATAAGATTTAGTCATTTTGTGATCTGCTTAGTTTTTTTATTTAGCTTTATTTTATTTCAGTTTTATTTTTAGTAATCATAATACTTCAACTTAATTCTACTTCAAGCTTTGTCATTTTTATTAGTTTTTCCCCCCCAATTTCTGTAACTATTTATTTTGGGGTTTTTTTTACTTTTAAGTTAGTGTTTCATTTAAGATCTTTATTTTATTGTATTTTGTATTTAATTTATTTTATTTTAGCTGTATTCAATTACTGAAAATGTTTTTTAATAGATTTAGTTTTAGTTGAAGGGATAGTTAACCCAAAAATGACCATCTCTCAAGGCATCCTAGGTGTATCTGATTGTATTCGTCTGAAAGAAGAATGTCAGAGTTATATAAAAAAATGTCCTGGCTCTTCCAATCATTATAATGGAAGTGAATGACAGCCCAAAATGTTAATACCCCAAAAAGTGCATCCATCCATTATAAAAGTACTCCACACGGCTCTGGGGGGTTAATAAAAGCCTTCTGAAGCGAATCGATGGGTATGTGTTAGAAAAATATTTATATTTAACACGTTATAAAGTAAAATATCTAACTTCCGGCGGACCGTCTTCCTTATTCAACTTATGAAGAAAGTGTAACACCTCTCGCAGTTCAAAACGCTTACACTACATCCGACATCATTGCCACGCCAGTTACGCTTTTTCCCGTAAGTTGAATATGGAAGGTTGTCCGCCGGAAGTTAGATAACTTGTTAAAAATTTATATTTTTCTTACAAAAACCCATCGATTCACTTCAGAAGGCCTTTATTAACTCCCCGGAGCCGTGTGGAGTACTTTTATAATGGATGGATGCACTTTTTTGGGCTTAAATGTTTGGGCTGCCATTATAAAGCTTGGAAGAGCCAGGACATTTGTTAATATAACTCCGATTGTATTCATCTGAAGGAAGAAAGTCATATACACCTAGGATGGCTTGAGGGTGAGTAAATCATGGGGTAATTTTTATTCTTGGATGATCTATCCCTTTAACTATAGTAACACTGCTGTAAAAACCCACCCAGGTATTTTGTACTTGTCTAAAAATAGACAACACGAAAAACTGATCGGCTAATCTTGTTTTTTTTTCTTTTCTCCTTGTTGTAGCCCGACTCTGACTCGACCAAACATTCCACCCCCTCCAACAGCTCCAACCCAAGCAGCCCCCCGAGCCCCAACTCTCCCCACCGCAGTCAGCTCACTCTGGACAGCCTGGATCAATCACTGGACGGCTGAAAAAGGACGACTCCCTTTTTTTAACCCTGCACACACCCTAGGCACCACCCCCCCAATATCAATCCGCTCTGCTAGGACTCACTAAAAAGTGCCAAGACTCTTCCAAGTCTCCTGCTCACCCAACACAAGGGCCAAAGGTTTACCCCAAATCCTGCTGCTGGGTAGACGCATCAATCGCCACATTGGGACGTGTTGGCAGGCTTAGACAAAACACCTGAGCGCATCAGAGCCATCAAAAAGAAAAAGGAAAAAAAAAAAGATAAAAGCCCCCCCCCCCCCCCCCCCCCCCTGGTGGAAATGTCATGGTATTACACTAACTGGGTCAGATTAGCAGTATAATGGACTTTTATTTTATTTTAAATCTTAATTTTGTGACATGCTCCTGCAAGTTTTGTTTTTAATTATTTTTATTTACTTTAGTAAATGAACATGCAATACATCTGCTGTGTCAGAATTGCTTCTGGATTCTTAGCTTCCCTTCGACGTAACGAATTGAGGGGAAAGAGACTTCTTATGCTGTTTTTAAATGTATATTATCAGGAACACTCATCAAGGGGGCCGAAGAGAGCAGCGTATCGGGAAGAAAGGAACCGAGGATGGTATAGGACTGTGACTTTCTTGTATAAACCAATTGGACACGTAACATGATTCGTCACAGATTCGTGAAACGTCTCGCCTCATCTCATGCGAGCAATAGATCGGTGACGGAGACTTTGGGGGTTTAAAGCCAAACCAGAGGGCACTTTTATTGTCATATAACTCCCCTTTCTCTTTCTCCAGTTCTGCATTTAAATCAGCCTTTATAATATTCATGTTTTAACTTTAGATGTTTCCCACAAAGATATCTAGTTCAGCTTATCACCCGGATAAAAAAAGAAAGCAACAAAAATGAAGACTTTACATATAGATAAGTGTTTTAATAATAATACAAAAGAGAACGGCACACAGATACAACTATTCATAGGATTTCAGTAGTTCCTCTTAAGCTGCTACTGCTGCTTTGTGTGCTCTATTTAAAAATAAAGGATAAAAAATATATATGTGATAAGGTTATCTCACCATAGCCATGCTCTGATTCTGGTTTATGATGTTTGACACGTGAGCAGCCATGTGGGACCGTCACTGTTAAAGACTCCTATCAGAACGCTGATACGAGTTTGTTTGTTGACATGCTTAAGATCCGCATGCATGGCCGGCATATCCATTATCACTCAAGTGTGCCTTCAGTGCCAACTTCCGTTTCAGTAATAAACTGTCCGCTAAAGCATTTCAGTGGTTTTGACGAGGCTGACGGTAATGTATTATGTTGTCCCACTCCCTTCTGAAATACTGTAAAACACTTGCACATTTTTTTAGTCCAAGGAAATGATTTTGTGTGAACGGTTTTACCTGTACCTCCTTCCCCACCCATACTTCACTTGTCCGCTTCATCAGATGGAAGTTTATCCTCAGAACACTACTGCTTTTACTTTAAAAGAGAAAAAAAAAGAATCACAGGTTGAAATCTTTGTAATTATTGACTTGTTAGCCACATGAATTTGAACAAACAATAAAAGAGTACCTGTTGTGCTTTTTTTGTTGTTGAATTTGAATCATTCATATCTAGGCTAAAATTATTCTTTGGTCATTTTAAAGGTGCACTATGGAAAAAAAAATCCGTAAAATATCCAAAAACCACTAGGCCAGTGTTGTATATTTTGTTCAGTTGAGTACTTACAATATCCCAAATGTTTCCAACTATTTGTAAATCGTGATAAAATTTCTATTTTAACCAAGGAACCGGGACGTGTGAGGGAGTCGCCTGTCGATGGCATCATATCTGTGTTACCCTCGGTTTTATTTTGCAGGAACGCTTTAATCTCACTGCTTAATCTCACAAGTGTCATAGCAGCCGCCGAGCGAACGCACTAACGTAACGGTCATTTTAAACACACTCCGATGTATCTAATATGATAAACAGCTGTGTTACCTCATACTCATAAACAGTGTTGCCACAGTTACTTTGAAAAAGTAACTTAGTTACTTTACAGATTACTTGATTTTAAAAGTAACTAAGTTACTTTACAGATTACTTGATTTTAAAAGTAACTAAGTTAGATTACAAGTTACTTTATTAGTTACATTCATCAGTTGCCGACAACACCCCTGCCGCCTCAACATAGAAATGACAACTGTTTTTGCCAACACTAAACATAAAACATGTTACTAAACATAAAACACTAAACATAAAACCCTAAACATGTTAATGAAAAGGTACAAATTACTTTGTGTTCTTATTAAATACATTTATGAAAAACAATTTATATTTAATTTTTAATTTATATTTATATATGAATGTAAATAATTATATGGGCCTACACAAATAATATAAAATTACAAGATTTATATTTTATTGTAAACGTAATGTGCAGCTCTGTAAAGGGACAACAAATATATGATCGATCCGTGAGAACAATATATTTTTTAATAATCTTTAAGTGCACAAAACTATGAAAATATATGAAACGCTTCAAAACAGAGCGGCAACACAAAGCGCTTATGCGCATCCCGGGTGCAGAATGATGCGCTTAAAGCAACATGGAATCAGAGTGTGCAGTGCAGCGCGAGTGCACATTGAAAAGTCCACAGCATAAAGAGAAGATGAGCGTTGAGCCCACAAATCCTAGTCTACTATGTAGCCTATATCTGTCCAAACATTCACTGATTATTTGTTTCTTCACAGTTTTTAATTCTTGTGCGTGTGATGCTAATTAATAGTCCTTGTGTTGTCACCCGAGTAGCGAGCACAACATCTTTCAGAAACCGCTAGATAAACTCCAGGAAGATAAATTATCTTATCAACATATCAAGTATTATAACGGGAATATATCATATGGAGTGAGCTTTACCGCTGACTGCTGACTGGAACCGAACGACGCGCAGTTTTGCTGAATGGAGAATGATTGACAGCTACAGCGGAGGAAAGACATTCAGCTATGGAATGGCTTTAGATTACTTTGTAGGCTACTAGCAAATAATAATATACTAATAATGATTGCTGAAGGATAATGTGACAATATATATTTCTGATGATTATTTAATTATCACGACATGCCTAATCTGAAGTGACTGCCTGTCTTGAGTTTTGTCGACAGACGGAGGCGGCAAGAAATTTGACGGAGCGGCCGCTTCGTAATTCTCTATGCAGGAAAACCCCTGCTGAGACTAAACAAGAAAGCAAAAATAAATATTTTTACTAAGGAAAATGACAAAAAAAGTAACTCACAGTGACTTGGATAAATTACTTTAATCTGATTACTGGTTTGGAAATAGTAACGCGTTAGATTACTCGTTACTGGAAAAAGTGGTCAAATTAGAGTAACGCGTAACGCGTTACTGGCATCACTGCTCATAAATCATGACTGGAAAAGCGGAAGTGGCGCCGGCGAATTATGTGAATTATTTTATTATGTGTCATAATAAAAGTCCCGCTGCTCGCGAGGCGTGTGTTGCCTTCATCGCTCCAGCGGCCTTGCGCAGCTCCACAACACTCGTCCTGCTCTACTTCATACTACAGTAACGTTAATAATCACATTCATGAACATGATTTCTGCCCGATTCTTTTCCACCGGCTGTGAGGTGAAGACCACCTGTCCCGAGATTCTGCGCTCAAACTTGGCATCATCAAACTTCGCCTTTGTTGTGAACAGGCGACCTCTAGTGGACGGAAAAGTTACATAGTGTATCTTTAAAGGTCCCTTTTTTCCTGATTTTTTGATGCTTTGATTGTGTTTACAGTGTGCAATATAATGTGTTTTTAAAAAAAAAAACTTTTATGTATACCGCTGTTTTCACTGTCCTAAAAACAGAAGAGTTCCTTATTCTATGAAGTCCCTCCTTTAGAAATACGTAACAAGTTCTGATTTTGCCAGCGATTCCCGTGTTGTGATTTGACAGCAGCATAGCGCACGTTGCCTGGAAAGATCACGCCTCTTACCATAACGGGGAGATGCATGTGCTCAAAGTACAGCCCCTGAAGGCCAAACAAAGGTGATTTGACTCCAGGATGAAAATAACAGCGTCTGGACGACATGGCGACAAACACTACAAACTTAACCGAACGCAACACTTCCTCTTCTCCACGTGGGAGAGCAATATTCTTGTGGGCGGAGGTTAGTCGACAAACTGTTCTACGTCATTAAAGCAGGAAGTACAGGGATGTAGTCCAAACCGGTGTCCTGACATTTCATCCTACCCGTCAGATTGTCCTACCAAGGCTTACTGCGTATGCCCACATCAATATTTTTATTTTTTATATTTACATTTTAAGGGTAGTAATAGGGGTAGGTGTGGATATTAATGAAGCAAATCACATTACTATGATTCTTGTAGCACAATCTGATAGGTAGCATTTTACATCCATATTTAATATTTATTTATTTAAAATATTTACATAGTTTTAAGGGTAGGTTCAGGGTAGGGGTAGGTATGGATATTAATAAAGCCTCAAATCAGATGAATATGATGCTGGTAGCACAATCTGATAGGCAGCATTTTTTTGCTGTCGAATTGTGCTACCTACTGTTTTAATGGGAGGTAGCAAAATCTGACACGGTAGGACAAATCGACAGAACACCGGCCGTTCGCTGTAGGCTTTGAAAGGGAACTTCTGTTAAATAAAATATCTCGCTTGGCATTGAACTTTGAGCTTTATAATTGTACAGGTATTATTTATGCTCTAACAGCAACATTACACACTAACTAAAGTTTGAAAAATGGGATCACGAAGAACAGGACCTTTAAGTTAAAGTGTACACACGTCTCATTTGACTAATTACTGAAAATATGACACTTTATGGTCAAATACCAGAGTATTTGTATTTGAGGGAGCCATTTGGATTTTTTTTTTACAGTTTTTTGCACAACCAAGAATTTCATAACATTTTTGAACAGATTCCATTTTAAATGTAAGCAATTTGTGTTTGATAATTAAGAGTAACTGATGAATGCACATTGAGACATTAAGCTTTCTCTTATTTTTTGTCTAAAAGCAAATTTTTTAGCTTTTGATTAGTGCAAAATTGCTGGCTGTTTATTCTATATCCTATATTGATCTCCAATTTTCTTTTGAATATACAAAATAAAAAATACAGATGCAGACAGTAGGAGCTGGTGCAAAGCATAAGTGCAAATTGTCTCTTTCTTTTAATTGGACAGCAGTAGCTATTCAGTCATGTTTGGCAACTTATATTGCCATGGTCTAGATTAGGGCCTCCATAGATCGGACTTGTTTGTTCAGCACAATCAGATGCTCGATTGGATTGAGATCTGGGGAATTTGGAGGCCAAGTCAACATCTCAAACTCGATGTTGTGCTCCTCAAACCATTCCTTAATCATTTTTGCTTTGTGGCAGGGCACATTATCCTGCTGAAAGAAGCCACAGCCACCAGGGAATACCGCTTCCATAAGAAGGTGTACATGGTCTGAAACAACGCTTAGGTAGGTGGTACATGTCAAATTAACATCCACATGGACGGCAAGACCAAAGGTTTCCCGGCAGAACATTGCCCAGAGCATCACACTGCCTCCGCCGGCTTGCCTTCTTCCCATAGTGCATCCTGGTGCCATGTGTTCTCCAGGTCAGCCACGCACCCGGCCATCCACGTGACAAAAGAAAACATGATTCATCAGAACAGGCCACTTTCTTCAATTGCTTCATGGTCCAGTTCTGATGCTCACATGCCCACTGTTGGCACTTTCAGAGGTGGACAGGGGTCAGCTTGGGCACCCCGACTGGTCTGCGGCTATGCTGCCCCATACGCAACAAACTGCGATGCACTGTGTAAATTTCAGACACCTTTCTATCAGAACCAGCATTAACTTCTTGAGCAATTTGAGCTACAGTAACTCGTCTATTTGTTCGGACCACACAGGCCTGACTTCGCTCTCCGTGTGCATCAATGAGCCTTGGCCGTCCCTTAACCCTGTCGCTGGTTCACCACTGTTCCTTCCTTGGACCACTTTTGATGGATACTGACCACTACAGACCGGGAACACCCCACAAGAGTGTAGTTTTGGAGATGATCTGACCCAGTCGTCCACAATTTGGCCCTTGTCAAACTCGCTCTAACTTCTAACATATCAACTTTGAGGACATAATGTTCACTTGCTGCCTAATATAGGCCTATCCCACCCACTAACAGGTGCCGTGATGAAGAGATAATCAGTGTTATTCACTTAACCTGTCAGTGTTATGCCTGACCGGTGTGTGTGTTTGTAATGTGTATATGTATTTATATACACTCACCTAAAGGATTATTAGGAACACCTGTTCAATTTCTCATTAATGCAATTATCTAATCAACCAATCACATGGCAGTTGCTTCAATGCATTTAGGGGTGTGGTCCTGGTCAAGACAATCTCCTGAACTCCAAACTGAATGTCAGAATGGGAAAGAAAGGTGATTTAAGCAATTTTGAGCGTGGCATGGTTGTTGGTGCCAGACGGGCCGGTCTGAGTATTTCACAATCTGCTCAGTTACTGGGATTTCCACGCACAACCATTTCTAGGGTTTACAAAGAATGGTGTGAAAAGGGAAAAACATCCAGTATGCAGCAGTCCTGTGGGCGAAAATGCCTTGTTGATGCTAGAGGTCAGAGGAGAATGGGCCGACTGATTCAAGCTGATAGAAGAGCAACTTTGACTGAAATAACCACTCGTTACAACCAAGGTATGCAGCAAAGCATTTGTGAAGCCACAACACGCACAACCTTGAGGCGGATGGGCTACAACAGCAGAAGACCCCACCGGGTACCACTCATCTCCACTACAAATAGAAAAAAGAGGCTACAATTTGCACAAGCTCACCAAAATTGGACAGTTGAAGATTGAAAAATTTTGCCTGGTCTGATGAGTCTTGATTTCTGTTGAGACATTCAGATGGTAGAGTCAGAATTTGGCGTAAACAGAATGAGAACATGGATCCATCATGCCTTGTTACCACTGTGCAGGCCGGTGGTGGTGGTGTAATGGTGTGGGGGATGTTTTCTTGGCACACTTTAGGCCCCTTAGTGCCAATTGGGCATTGTTTAAATGCCACGGCTTACCGAAGCATTGTTTCTGACCATGTCCAT
Organism: Gobio gobio; assembly: GCF_949357685.1. Taxonomy (NCBI): domain Eukaryota; kingdom Metazoa; phylum Chordata; class Actinopteri; order Cypriniformes; family Gobionidae; genus Gobio; species Gobio gobio. The sequence goes on along the minus strand of NC_137105.1, from coordinate 41,357,578 downwards.
CCCTTTATGACCACCATGTACCCATCCTCTGATGGCTACTTCCAGCAGGATAATGCACCATGTCACAAAGCTCGAATCATTTCAAATTGGTTTCTTGAACATGACAATGAGTTCACTGTACTAAAATGGCCCCCACAGTCACCAGATCTCAACCCAATAGGGCATCTTTGGGATGTGGTGGAACGGGAACTTCGTGCCCTGGATGTGCATCCCACAAATCTCCATCAACTGCAAGATGCTATCCTATCAATATGGGCCAACATTTCTAAAGAATGCTTTCAGCACCTTGTTGAATCAATGCCACGTATAATTAAGGCAGTTCTGAAGGTGAAAGGGGGTCAAACACAGTATTAGTATGGTGTTCCTAATAATCCTTTAGGTGAGTATATATATATACTGTATATATATATATATATATATATAATATAACTCAAACATAAACACAAGCTTTTATTTTGAATGCAATTAATCGTGATTAATCGATTTGACCCCACACTCACACACTCACTCTCTGTCTATTTTATAATTTTATGCTGTCTGGGAGGTATAGTGTTGTTGCGTAGCTGTGGAGAGGAGAGAGGGGCTGGATCTCCTCCAGAGAGCTGCAGACATAAGGATTCACTTCCTGGGCCCTGAGCACCCACCGACCCGAGACCTGGAGCAGTGAGCTCGATTTCAGTACAGTACAACTGCTTTTAGGAATCACACAGTGGGCTACAACAGTCTACAGACTAGGAGCTTCTCTACAGAAAGAGCATCACCTTATAACCAGGATGGAAAAAGACAGTGGACGGCTTTACAGGTTTCAATATTTGGGCCACAGAGTGATATTTGGACGCTGGTTTCTTTGACCAGCAACTGTCTCCTACCAGATCAACGGGAGAGGCTTTCCCAGGCAGACGGATCATCCAGGAGGAAGCTCTGAAGACACTGAACCGATAGATAAGAGTATATCAGCACTTTGTCACATGCTCAGACCAGCCAATTTATCTATTCTATTCTAAATAAATAATAAATAAATATATATAATAAATATATTTGAATTGAATTAACATTTACACATGACCTTGTTATAATAGTGCTTTAGAATTAATATATAATATTGTATATTATTACTGTAACCATATAACTCATTTAGTTATATTAATTTAACTATATGAATTATATTACACACATCTGAATACCTCTTAAGCAAACTAACCCTGGAACATAACCTGTTCCGGAGCGAGTGAGATGCTATGGCTACTTACATACCCTGAAAGTTACCTCCGTTTTTGGAACCGAAAGTTGAGGTTATCCGCTTACTTACTCTTAAACATACCCGGGTATGCCACATAACCTGCTTTCTGGAATACCCCCAGTTATATTCCGTTTGAACTGAACTGGATCCACAGGATGACAAATTGCGATGTTGGAGGGATTTGGTAAGTTGGTATTTTTTCATCAATTGTGGAAAATAGGAATTACATGTTGTTGCAATGCTATTGGCTTAGTGTGTGAATTTAATCAGTGCAGTGACAACAGATGAAAATGATGTTTATATAACACCAGTGCTAAAATCATTGACAAATAAATAAATACACAGTTTATATTTCTTTCTTTTTTTTATTATTATACATACATGTCTATGCATGAATTTATCATGAATTTAAAAATGCTTTGTAACTCTTTGTATTTGTATAGTATGTTCAGTTTATTATGCTTTAGTAAAGTGAAAAACTTACATACAACACCTTTAAAACAGTGTTTTTTTCCATACCACAACAGAAGTGTTTGTAATAATAAATAAGTATTTATACAAATGTTATGTTATATATTATCTTGAAAAAGACAAATAAAAGTGTTTCTTCGTTTTAAATGTGGGTGCTTGGACCCCTAAAAAAGCTAACAATATATCTATAAATAATAATGTAATGTGACATGCATTTATGATCACTGTACATTTATTCAAAAAACTACATTTTGCAATATGTTGTAGTATTTTATATTGCAATGTTTTTTAATTACATAACTGTTTTCTTTTTATATTATATCTAAACAACAATAATGACAGCGGTATATTTTTAATCGGACTTTTATTTTGGCGACATGTTGGAACCAGGAAGTAGTAGGAAAGAAATCTGACGTTTCATGTGTAGGTTTTCACTGTAATAATTCGAAGGTAGGTATGTGGTGATTATAAAACCATACATGCATATGAAAGACTACTTACAGATTGTAATCTTAGCGAATCTCGAAATGCCATTTTGGCAGATGAAAATGAGTGCATCGTATTGATAAATAAAGAATCACCTAAATGAAGTGACATGTTTACTAGCATGTCGTGCAGCTGAGAGCTTCGGCATTTGGACAGATCAGATTGAATCACCGCGAATAAACATATGGACCTGCAGCAGCTTCTGCCGTTTTGCTGCGAATATAAATTTTGTATATTTTGCAGATGACACGGGCCAAACCAGAGGATGATGAGTACTGGAACAGCTCCAAATTTAAAGCCTTCACATTTGATGATGATGACGATGAGTTTTCACGAGTAAGTTTGTGTTTCTGTTCTCAGCTTTATGGAGTCCAAAGGCCGTTCACCACAGTGGAGAATGACTAGACTTTATGGCCCATTCAGCCCTAAAAACCATAGTATATAATTAAATATTATAAAGACAACATATTCTTTTTCAAAATAAATAGTTTAGTCAACGGGAAAGACTGAAATGCTACATGGAAAATATTTCTTTATATTTTACCAATGAATTATACTTTACTAGAATATAAAAAACATATTTTCAAATCAAGTCTTTAAAAGTAGCTTTACAGTAAATTAAGGCGAATAAATGTATTACATTAAAATGAGTCAATTTAAATGGCAACGTTGGTGAGGAAAAACTGCACAGAACATACTTTATGTATATTTTAAAATACAGATATTTATTTTCCTCACATTTTCTGCAAATTTCCCCTTGCACCTCTTTGTGGACCTCAGTTGATTCAGACATTGTTGTGTTATTTTCCAGCTGAAAGAGTCCAAACGGGCCGTGAACAGCATCCTGGTGGGTGATGATGATGATGATGATGACGACGATGATGTTGAGAGAGTCAGCTGGACTGGGGAACCTGTGGGAAGTATGCAGTCTTTTGTCTGATCTCTCTTACTGTCTTCACTGTTTGTCCTAGTGATGGGAAGTTCGGATCGTTTTACTGATTCTGATCTTTGAGTCTCATTCAGCAAAATGAACAAATGTTTTTTCAAGTCGTTTCGTCCATTTCAGCAGAATGAAATGCAAATTGTTGGTAGCCTAATTTCCTCAACACATCAATTTAATCAAATGTTGATAACTTTTTGATTAAAGGGATAGTTCACCCAAAAATGAAAATTAGCCCATGATTTACTCACCCTCAAGTCATCCTAGGTGTATATATTGACATTCTTCTTTCAGGCGAATAAAATCATTTTCATGTGATGTGAACGGCTTCATTGGAAAATGCAGCGGAACAAGGAAAGGAGGCCGCCATCAAGAGTGACACAGGCCTAGGCATAGAACAGCTGAAAACGAAAGCGGAAGATCGGAAAAAATGGCGAGAGATGGCCCATAGGATTGCCAAGAGTCGGATACGACTGAATGGCCAAATTATGAGAAACAGAAATGATTAGTACACCTCCGGAGTCTTCGGGTCTGAGTCGTGCCTTCTTCACTAGTTATGACAGAAATTCACAAATTTATAAACTGTAAGAAATTTGAGACCAGAAATGCAAAAAACGAACTATGCGCTTTTTTGTAAGGAAGGCTGGAAATTATTAACTAATTTCTGTATCCAATATGGCCGTCACGTCACATGACAAAAGAACAAACGACTCAGACCCTAGTCTCGCGAGGGAAACATCATTTCTGTTTCCTGTACAGAACCTATGGGATGTTGTGCATGCACGGTCAACACAAAATGAACGAATCACTCTCTCGTTGTTCCCGAGTCATATTGAAGATTCGTTCAAAATGAATGAATCGTTCATGATTGACCCATCACTAGTTTGTACCTCATCTGGATGCTCATCAGTGTTTTTTTGTGTGTGTGAAGGCATCTCTTGGTCAGTCAAGGAAACTGCCTCCAGTATCCACTCAGGAAGTGAGCAGAGCTTTCCCAAAATAGACACCACTCCTTCACTGTCCAAACGAGGGTCTGGATATTCCCTGAGCTCCCTGTTTAAAGGTAATGTATGGTGCTTGAATGTTTAAAGGGATAGTTCACCCAAAAATGAAAGTTCTGTCATCATTTACTCACCCTCAAGTTGTTCCAAACCTGTACGAGTTTCTTTGTTCTGCTGAACAGAAAAGAAGATATTTAGAAGAATGTTTGTAACCAAGCAGATAGAGCAACCATTGACTACCATAGTAGGGAAAAAATACTATGGTAGTCAATGGTTGCTCTATCTGGCTGGTTACAAACATTCTTCTAAATATCTTATTTTCGGTTCAGCAGAACAAAGAAACTCGTACAGGTTTGGAACAAGCTGAGGGTGAGTAAATGATGACAGAACTTTCATTTTTGGGTGAACTATCCCTTTAAGTTCAATCATTATAGACCCAAAACAATCTGATTCTGTTTATATTCCCTCAGCAAAGAGCAAACCTGGTGCTTTCCAGTCCTTCTCTGAGTGTAAGTTCAAGTCATTGAAGCATTTAGGATTATTTAGCCCTACATTTGCTTATTATAATTAAGTGTGTGTTGTTCACTGTTTTCTAGCTTTTAGCGACACATCTATTAAAACATATGCACCAGAGCTGAGGAAGCCCAGGTCAGATGGAAAGGTAATGCATATGGACATTTGGATATTTTGAATGACGTAAAATACGTCTCTTATACTCACCAAGGCTGCTTTCATTTGATCAAAAATACAGTAAAACGGTAATATTGTGAAATGTTATTACAATTTAAAAGAACTGGTTTCTATTTTAAAGGCACTGTGTTAGATTTTTTAATTAAAATATCCAAAAACCACTAGAACAATGTTATATATTTTGTTGACTTGTGTACTTACATTATGTGTGACGCCTATCAATTACATCATACCCACGTTACCCTCATTTACGATTTTATTTTGTAGATATAAAACAAAGACACTTTTATATATTATGTGTTTTATTAGACAGGTGAGCTACTGTTTGGATACATTCATTGACAGAAAACGAATTATTGTTTTATAGCTCAACACAGTTAGTCTTATTCTTATAATAGTCTCTTTTTCTTGATTTACCGCGAGTACCATGTTTTACCATGCCTAATATCGATCTAGCTTACTGCAGTGTGCAACAAGTGTCTCATAGTAGCCGCAGAGCGAATGCACAGAGTAGCGTTATAACACACTTTCAACACACTTACATTATGTATCTTATATGATAAAACAACTCTGCGTACCCATGACCAGAAAAAGCGGAAGCGGCCGTCTTAATAAAAGCTCTGCGAAATCAAGTCTTCATCAATCTACGCTAGGGCTGGGCGATATGGCCCAAAAAAATGATCACAATATAATTTTCCATATCAGTCGATATCGATAATTATCACGATAAATGTCAAATCTTTATTTCTTTAAAGTTTAAAGGCATATTTTTGCTGCTGAGTGAAAGATGTAGAAAACAGACAGTTAATTGTGTTTTTTGTCAAAACATGACTAACACTTCCCAAACAGGTGAACAATTTATCAAAACTGATTTAGATTTATTTATTACTAATAAAATCTATATAAATGGAGTAGAATATAAGAATATAAATTGAATATATAAAATAAATATTTATAGTAAAATCTAGAACTGTAATGATAACATTTGGCTCTGCTGACTGCAAATGCAAAGTTAAAGTGCTTTAAAGATAATGTTTGTCAATAAACAAAAAAATCTTTCTGGTCAGCATGCCAAACCTTTTAAATAAATTACATTGACAATATAAATAAAAGAAAAAGCATTTTATTTACTCTACACTCTTTATATCAATAATATAATTACATATACTTAATTAAAATAATTGTGTAAGTAGTAAAACAATAAACACGCAAACGGGCAAAAAATGCGTTTTACGTTGAGAAACATTTTGAGTCCCCCCTCTCTTGCCTTACAGTGGATTGGTCCACCACGCACCGACACACACACACACACACACACAACTGCGGTGGGAGAGAGCACAAAGATCAGTAGTTGATGAACTCCAGTAAGGGCTGTCAAGTCTATTTTATTCACTTTAAACATCGGATGAAATGATTTTATTTCTCTTTTAATACAGGCGATGTGGAGTTCTAAATAAATCACCAAAGACAAAAAATTATGATACCAATGTATTTTTCCATAAGTACGATGTTTTAGTGATTATAGTTTGGTAAAGTTAGCTTGCTGTAAGTCACCCACTACAACTAACTAGGCAATAAGCCCATGTGTGAACTGATATTAGGCTAATGTAGATTTAGCGCTGTGTTGGGCTCAATGCTATATGGAAGAACTTCGAAGAAGCAAGATAATTGAATAATTATATTGGCGTGCGGTAAACCTATGATAAGCAGTGCACGTCGCTCTGTCTGATTTCAAATAGCCAAAATATCTCCAAACCACTGAAGTTGAGTGACCTTTCTTGTCAATTATATCTGTGTCCTCCGAGCTGGTCGTGAGCGCTGAATTTTCTTCACTATCGCTAATTTTTCTCGCTCCACACTCCTCCAAGCCTGTCAGCCTATCGGCCACTGTGACTGTCAACTACCCAGAAGCCAGAAGCACTGTTGTTATTGTTTTATCGAGGAAAATTATTTCCCGATAATTATCGTTTTATCGCCCAGCCCTAATCTTCGCCCTTGTTTTGAATAAGCGACCTCTAGTGGTGAAAAATTACATATTGTGGCTTTAGTATATTTTAAAATGTCATTTATTCCTGTGATGGCAAAGCTGAATTTTCAGCATCATTACTCCAGTCTTCAGTTTCACATGATCCTTCAGAAATCATTCTAATATGATCATTCACTGCTCAAGAAAAACCTTCTTATTATTATCATTGTTGAAAACATATTTTTATGGAATCGTGTACATTTCTTTCAGCATTCTTTGATGAATAGAAAGTTCAAACAGCATTTATTTGAAATAGAAACGGATAACACTTTATTTTACAGTGTCCTTGTTTCACGTTACATGTACTTACAATAGTAATGACAGTAAATTATGCATAATTACACGCAACTAACCCTAAACCAAATTCTTATTCTAACCCTAACCCTGTAGTAAGTACATGTAGTTAATTAATGTTACTTAATATTACTTATTACTCAGTACTTAAATGTATAATTACTAGTAGTGGGCCGTTATCGGCGTTAACGTGCTGCGTTAACGTGAGACTCTTATCGGGCGATAAAAAAAATATCACCGTTAATCTATTCACAAAGTTGGGTTGGGAGCTGGGTCTATACTACGCAAGCTATGATGACTTTCACCTTGATATTTTAGCACAGATGTACACCTAGCCAAATTGCATTGTAGGGGGCGAGAGAACGAGTCTTCGAACCTGTGTGTATGCCTACTAGTGTTGTCAAAAATATCGATATTTTGCTATGTATCGATACTGAAATATCTGAAACGATACAATACTAATTTTCTACAGTATCGATATCAGCTGCGCTCTCCTCTCTTACCGACAGCGAGTTGACACGCACCCGCCTCCTCTCATTCAGTCCGTTTAATCCCTGAACATGTCGAACGGGTGTTCTGCTGGACTTTTGTTAGTATTGGTGTGACCGGTCTGAATTTCGCACGGGATTGCACATAACGTTAATTCTACTAATTCCCGCAGATTTCGCGCTCGCATCTGAAGCGCACACACACATACCATAATAAAGCCGCCTCTGACATACAAGTGCAAAAATGAGCTCCTTTTTCCATCTTATTAATGGTCAAATACACTCAAAAATGTCTCAATGCCCATCTTGGTGAGTTTTAATGTAAACACAGTCGTAACCAGCTCACAGGAACAGTGTTTGGGATCCATGCGTGCGTCATGGAAGGGACAGAAGTTATTTATTATTCAAACTACAAAAAGACAAACGATCACTTACGAGCACACATATTATGAATGCCTTCGGCAGAATTCAAATGAGCCATTTTAATCTAGATTAATCTTGGAATTAATCTAGATTAAAAAAATTTATCTATGCCCACCACTAATAATTACACTGTTATAAGGACACCTTAAAATTAAGTGTAATCTAGAAATATTTTGGGTTACACTTTATTATAAGGTGTCATTGTTACAGTGTATTTATATATTTAAGTATTGAGTAATGTTAATTAACTACATTTATTTACTATAGGGTTAGGGTTTGGTTTGGGGTTAGGGTTAGTTGCATGTAATTTACTGTTATTACTACGGTAAGTACATGTAACATGTAACAAGGACACTGTAAAATATAGTATTACCATCTTTTGTAATATTAATGTCTTTACTGTCATTTTTAATCAGCTCAATGCATCTTTGCTGGATAAAAGTATGAATTTATTATTAAAAACTTTTTGACTGGTAGTGTGTGCTTGAAGGGTAAAATATTTTCCACTGTGTATTTTTTTTCTTTTCTTTACCAGTTTCTAACATTGACTTATCTAAATGCCCATAGGATTTTGTCAGCGACCTGAGTCCAGAGGAAACTGTGAGGAGAATGCAGAAAGGACGGGTAGGGGGCAGCAGAGAGCTGTGAATTATATTTTGCCCTAGAAAGTCCAGGAGGTCTGTTATACTTAGATAAAGCCATTTGTTTATTTTTATTCTTAATAGCAGTTGATAAGTAAGTGGAGGACCCTACATTTCCATTTCATATGAGCCCTCCAAAAAAGAACCACATACTGGTAAAATATACTGTAATATAATGAAATATTAGGCATGAATGTATGTTGCTTACAAAAAAACATGTATTTAGTCAGAATACATGGCTGCTTTTGAATGCTTGTCAATGGAAAAAGATGCTTTTTGCATCTAATTAAAATGATTATGTTACAGGCATTTTCCCTGGAAAAGTTCCGCTCTCTGCAGGACAAACTTCTGCTGCTGGATGAAGCAGTTGCTGTTTATGATGGCAACGTCATCACTGCTGTGAGCCGCACTTCACACACTAACCCTATATGGAAGCATTGCCATGACTTTAGAATGATGATATTAGTAGGGACAGCTTGTTTATACTATGTTTATTCACTGATCCTTTACATTCTCCAAATACAGGTCTTGATATATTTAAAAAGGTCATTAAGTAAAGGTGAGATGTTTCTTCGTGATCTGTCATTGCTCACCAGTTTCTTTTTATGCTCAAAATAAATGAAATATTTACTAGGACGTCATGGTTTTTTGTCATCGTTGCAGAAATACTCTTTCGAGAGTTAATGGCGAGAGATGTGGCTTTGCGTCATTATGTTCACTATTTAAAAGAGACGGGAGAACAAAAGCTTTTGGTGGAGTTACTGAAGTAAGTTCACTGTTTTTATATTTAAGTTCCCCTCTTAATGTGTGTCATGTTCAAAATAAGTATTGTCTATGATCTTTTAGTGCAGGGATGGTTGGCATCTCTCTATATATTTGCATTGGTAGTTTGATTTGAAGGGTTGTATTGTTGTGTGCAAACTTTATGACTTTGCTCACCTACTGTATTTCAGAGCTCTTGGCAGGACAGAAGATATGGCGGTAGGTACTGCACTTAAATTCTCATTGAACACATGTCAGAATACACATGACCAATTCTTATTTAACCCTCTATGGTACTGTGTCGCCTCCAGGAGGTATGACCAAATTTGGCTCGCTTCAAAAAGTGCGCATCCCACAGTCCTTTCTTCATCAGAAGGGGAACGCCCAGTATTTACTAATGAAACTGCAAATACTTCCTCTTTCTTTCATGTGGAAGTACCATATGTTCCCTTGTGAAAAGTGTGTGTGTATGTATATATATATATATATATATATATATACACACACAATTGCAAGAAAAAGTATTTGAACCGTTTACAGAAAATTTGAATAATTTTAACTAAATAAGAGAGATCATAAAAAATGCATGTTATTTTTTATTTAGTACTGTCCTGAATAAGATATTTTACATAAAATATATGTAAGTTATAGCAAAGTTATATAGTTCACAACCACAAGACAAAAAAATAGCAGAATTTATTCAAATGAACCCATTCAAAAGTTGAACCATTGATTCTTAAAACCGTGTGTCATTCCCTGGATATATATATTCCCATTGTTGTATCTTATCTTGAGGCAATATTAAAATATTTAGAAATTAGATGTAGAAATAAGAATTAAATGTAGAAATTCACTTAAAGCTGCACTATGTAACTTTTCCGTCCACTAGAGGTCGCCTGTTAAAAAAAAAGGCGTATTTTGATGATGCCACGTTTGAGCGCAGAATCTTGGGACATGTGGTCTTCACCTCAAAGCCGGTGGAAAAGAATCGGGATAGGACTCGGGCAGAAATCATGTTCATGGATGCGATTATTAACGTTTCTGTAGTATGTAGCAGAGCAGGACCGGGTGTTGTGGAGCTGAGCAAGGCCGCTGGAGCGATGAAGGCAACACACGCCTCGCGAGCAGCGGGACTTTTATTATGACACAGTCGCCGTCGCCACTTCCGCTTTTCCGGTCATGAGTATGAGATAACGCAGTTCTGTTTATCATATTAGATACATCTGAGTGTGTTGAAAATTAAGTTATGACATTACTCTGTGCGTTCGCTCGGCGGCTGCTATGACACTTGTTCACACTGCAGTGAGAGAAAAATATAACCGGAAACCGAGGGCAACGCAGATATGATGCCATCGACAAGCGACTCCCTCACACGTCCCGGTTTCTTGGTTAAAATAGCAATTTTCTCACGATTTACAAATAGTTGGAAACATTTGGGATATTGTAAGTACTCAACTGAACAAAATATATAACACTGGCCTAGTGGTTTTGGGATATTTTACTGAAAAAATGTGGCATAGTGCACCTTTAAATAGAAAATAAATAGAGGGTTCATGACGGCTGAAATTAGTTTATGGCTTTACAGAAGTGAAAAGAGGAAGAATTGTGCTTTTGTCTCATCACTATCATTTGTTTTAAATATAAAGGAAAGGAGAGGAAGTTGGACAAATCAATGCATTTTTTTTGCAGTGACGTTTCTGTTTGATCATACATGCATTAACAAGTCCTCTTTGTATTTTAAACAGTTGATTCAATACAAGGAACACTTGAATATTAAGGATGAAGGCCGAAGAAGAGACTTCCTCAAAAGTTGCCTCAGGTAGCTATGTTTCAGGGTGTTTCAGTCGAGAGTTCAGAATCATTATCCAATTTATCTTTGATGACAAACTGATCCATGTGATCTCGCTGTTTTTTTTTTCAGCCTTCCTTTTTCTCAAGACGATGCCACTCACGTTCAAGACCACTATACACTCCTCGAGAGGCAAATAATCATAGAGGTGAGGGAACGAGTCACATGCACAAACTGATCCAAAGTTAGGACACACCTACTAATTCTTGCTTATATACATTTTAGAATAATAGTAAAGTCATTCAAACTATGACCAGTGGAACAATGGAAATTATGTAGCGACCAATAATCAACTTATATTTACTCATCCATTTAAAAGAAATATATATATAGAAAATTTACTTTCAGCTTTTTAAGGAATTTCAAATATATCACAAGGTCATGAGAATTTAAGATCATGAGAATCAGTCAAATGTGTCCAAACCTTTGACTGCAAATGTAAGTATATAAATAATTGAAGCAATGTACTGGTTATTTTAATCCCATAATAAATACGATACAATATAATATCATTTTAAAGGTTCCTAATTTTGTTTTTAAGGTCTCCTACAATAGGTTTACATGTATCCAAGGTCAAAAAACATTTACATTTTCTCATAATGCACACTGCAGCATCAACTCTTTTCTCAGTGTTTGAAATGGTTCAATTGTTCCTTTTCAAGAGCTGACTCAGTTCTGATTGGTCAGATGGCCGAGTCTGCCGTGATTGGTCGATGGTGTCAGAAACAAAACGTCCATTACCATATCTGAATTTCAGCTCCGGAGGTTTCCTCGGGGCTTGTATACACAGTGATATGAACAGTAACGATTGTGTCGGTTTTACCATATCAATTCCAGCTTGAGACCTCAATCTTTGGAAGTGCATGCAAAGTGCATTTGCTTTCCCAGTGCAGAAAACAGCATTTTCTCGACATGTCCACAACATGAACCAAACACTTCCGGGCCTCGGGTACAACTACAGTGTTTGAGGTTGACGTTGTTCGCAGGCAGCCAATGGAGACCATAGACTGGCTTTATGTAAATTTGTTGCAAAACTATGTAGGTTCGAGCAGGAAGTAAGACTGGAATTACTGGCCAGTGTTCCCACGGGTCCTTGAAATCCTTGAAAGTTTGTGAATCTGGAAAAAAAAAAGTCAAGACCCTGGAACGTTTTTGAAAATAAACATTCATAGATACAGGTCCTTGAAAGTTATTGAATTTATTATGTGCAAGAAGTTTTCTGGAAAAAAATCCATATTATTCCCTCCGGTCCGCTTACTTCGTGGCCTATGCATACTAGATGCTTGATTTACATTAGTTACACGCATTTACGTGAGGTACTTTGTTTTGTACGTTCCCATGAAGTTCACGCGCACGAAACTACTACGATGGTACCTCAACGTTTTCAGTGCTTACAGTCAATGACTGTATATTGTGTTCAATAAACATAAAACGTTTGTGATAATCTGTTGCCCAAATATTTGATTTAATGTAATGCAGAATTGCTTTGCATGTTATGGTAATGTAAACCCATGAGGCAATAAAAATTTAAAAGCATATTCATTAGGGGTGGGAATCTTAAAGCACTTAATGATTCGATCCGATTCCGATACTGGGAGTAATGATCCGATTCCCAAAGCGATTCTTAACATACATTTTAGGTAACTAATTATCCTGCTGTGCAAATACATGAACTTTATATTTTAACCAACATTGGAGCTAATGTGTGTTTTGTTTTTAGTTAGAATATCTGTTTGACAGTATTGCCATATTAAAAATGATTATAAAGATTTCTTTCAATACTTTTATTTTATTAACAAAGTTATATTCAAGATTAACAAACTCTGAATGAAACCGCAAGCCATACAATTGCAAAGAACAATCATTAAGAAAAACAGTTCTCAATTTACAACTAAGTGTGACAATTTTTCAGTTTCTTTAGAACATTGTAACAAAAAATGTCTTTAAAAGCAAAAAAAAAAGTTTACTTTGGTCACAAAAAAAATCTTGGCTATAGGCTAACATAGGCTAATGCAGAAGAAAAACAACTTTAGCGCTCGCTGAGAAGCCAAATTCAATGTGTGCGCATAACATCTCACATCTAACAAAACTTGCCGAGCTGCAACAGTCATGTTAGAGACATTTAACGAATCACTCGCCAAAACGAAGTCTTTGTTCAGAGTTTTCCATTAGTTTGAAACATTGTGCAGTAGTTGAGCAATATTCGATAAGTCATTCCAAAAATGATGCCACGGATGTTGGTAGGTTTATGTCCCGGCCACCGCATCGGAGATATAGGAGTGTTATTAAGCATTAATGGCAAGGAAAGCGCCTTATAGCCTACTTGAGCACCACTTCGTTATTTTGGCTCAGAATTTCGTTTGTTGGAAATATGAACTTAATTTAGAAATGCTTTTGAAATTAAAAACTTTGCATTTAATAGGCAAAATACATTTTTGAAATGGGGAGGCAGCCGCAGCGAGCGCAGACACAGAGCGGCCAGAGAAACGGAGGAGCGACTGCTGTAAGGCGTTTGTGCAAAACTGCGGAAAAACTGCATAAAACGTGCAGGTGTTGAACCCTCTCACCGGGAAAAGTGTCCCCACGGCTGCGACGCCCCTGAGCAGGTCGTAGTTTGTCCATTTTATCTTAAACGAAGCCAATTCACCAGCATATGAACGTTCGCCTATCAACGGGTTGTTCTGTTTGGCCGGTGACCGCACGCGCGCGCACAGTGGTGAAGTAGCCGTTTGAATTGAACACATAATTGATTCTGAATTTTTGAGAATCGATTCTGAATCGTTGGATAACGAATCGCGATGCATCGACCTTTTCTCCCACCCCTAATATTCATATATCTTAACTTCTGGTTACATGAGCCTAAGCTCTTTTCAATAAAAGCCATGCAAAAGTTAATATCAGATCATTTTAGAATAAAATGTACCGAATATTCTTCAGTTTTATGCAAAGCAGAAATACGACAAATAGAATATCAGATCTCTCTCATATGGCCAAAAATAAATGCAAAAAAAAAACAAAAACACATGAATGTTGTGTTGTTGTGTTTGACACATGAAAACTGTAACAATGTATCGTACAAGGTAACATAATGTAACCTTGCTGTCACTTTAAATGTGTCCCGACATTAAGTCCCTGAATTTGAGGGCATTGGACCTAGAAAGTCCTCGAAAGGTCCTTGAATCTGAAGTTAACTAAGGTGTTGGAACCCTGACTGATGAATCGTTTCAGGCAGTTCAGAATTGATTCTTTCTTTCGGGAGACAATAACATTAACTTTGAACTTTGAAACTTTGCAGACCTTTTACAATCACAATCATATTATACACTACATGAAAGGTCAAATGCGAAAAAGCACAATGGGGGCACTTTAAGGAAAATGAAACCATGACAGCGCGGACTTATATTTATCTTTGGATATTAAACAACGATACAAGAAAGTGTTTAAACCTCAAAAGCACAAAGGTTTTCTGCCTCACCTTACAGTGCAGTTAACGAAATATTTCCTCTTCACCTCCTCACTCTTCCTTTTTCCTGAGGGTGGTGTGATAGGTGATGGATCGCTCTGTAGAGAGGGAAGTGAGAGGGATGGGCTTCTCTCAAATTGGGTTACACCGCAGATGTTTCCTTCGATTATGAAACGTTAAAAGCACACCCACTTTGTTCTTGTGCCATAATAGCACCTATGAACAAGTGAGATTCAGTTTGCATCAAACTGAAACATCGTGTAATATGTTTTTGTTAGGCAAGTGCTTATATTTTCTGTTTCACACATCCTGTGTCTGCTACTCACTGTGGCTCAATGCACGAGGGCACCACATTTACAATCAAATTTTAAACAATTATATGTTGATATTGATTCAGGTAGATTAACTGTAACTTACTGCCTTTGTTACATACATCAAGCCCTAGAAAAAAAAATCTTCTTTCATATAGCCTAAATTGCACAACATTTCAATGACAAACAGTGCATTTTCACAGTGTTTATGCTACGTTCATTATGTAACATTTGGCAAAGATAATACGCTCAGCTCAGAAACTTCTGGGTCACAGTGCATGATTTGTGAAGCAGGCCTTGTCAGACATGGGAAAATGGCAAGAGAATATCCTAATGTTAAGGGTGTATCATGTTTCGTAGAAATGTATTCAATTGTTGTGTTCAATGTGTTTGTTTTTTCCAGGCTAGCGACAAGAAGGCAGATGCAGATATCTTTAAAAGGTTCCCTAGAAAAGCATCTATCCTTAATATGCCAATCATCACCACACTTTACTACTCCTGCTTTTACCATTACGGAGAGTCAGAGGTACAAGCTCCTATTTCACTCCTGCATTACAGTATATTGTATTATGTTATGTAGACAAATTTAATATATTACAATGTATATAAAATAGGAATGTAATATAATATAGTCTTACAATATACACTACCGATAGTTGGTTTTGAAAGAAGTCTCTTATGCTCACTAAGGCAAGGGTAAAAAATACAATAAAACAAAGTAATATTGTGAAATATTATTGCAATTTAATATAGTTTATCGTAATATATTTTTTTTAATTCATGTGATGTCAAAGCTGACTTATCAGCATCCTTACTCGGTAACACTTTATAATAACGGCATGGTATGAATCATTAGTTAAACATTAGTAAATAATGAATTAATCATTTATTATCTCTTTTGAAAAAGCTTTACAAGGCATAAATAGTCCTCACTTTAGATGAGCTCACAAAAATAGTACAATTACTGACAACTACTAAATGTTTTATAACTACCTGTCCTGATTTATTTTTGTATTTATTTATTTATTTATTTGGATGGGACAATGCATATTGATGAACGTACAATATAAATTGACGTAAATACACTGGATTTAGCACAAAGCTAATTTCCATCCATAGTCCTAGACATGGATAAACAAAAAAAAAACACATAATATAGAGATAAAAAAATGTCAATGCATAGATAAAATACTTGTTCTACTAATTATTTCAGATATTTAAAAAGAAAACTATTCCTATGCATAGTCATCCTAAAGTGCTTATTACAAATATACCTATTTTATTAAATTGCCAGTGCATAGTTTGTACCTAATGTTCACAGTTTTGGTTGTTAATCGGCCATCTTTTAAGCTGTTTAAGTCATGAACTACAGTAGGAATACGTGTTAATAAAGCATCTATTAACACACTGAGTAACTATTAATATATGTCTAAATAATATGTATAAATGTACATCTAAATAGTTTATTAAAGGTGCTGTATGTAAGTTTTTGACTGTACTAAAGCATAAAAATACCATAATACGTTTGCAGATATGTAGGAAACATTCTTGTTTCTCTTAAAAACAATACTACAACCATTACTATTTTACTTTGAAATGTGTGTTCCGTGTCGGAATGTCTGTTTTTGTTTTGGTCTGTGGAATACTGCACATTGCCAATTCACCCAGTAGAATTTCGACACCACAGTTGGCGGAAAACATTGCAGCCATGCAAGCCAGCAAACAAACTGGGTCAGAGATCGCAGATTCTACTCGACCTAAAAAGCCTCGGCATCCATCTAAAAATCTCTATGAACGGGAGCACATTAAAACGCGGATAAATGGACTTATAAACTTACAGCGTGTAAGTCTCCTCGCCTTCCATTGTCAATTGCGCTCGTTCCTGTTGCGTGTCCTCAAACTGGCAACCCGTGTGAGCGTCACACTAGTCTAAGGAGGAGGGGGCAGGGCAAACAATATTTTGAATTTGGACTGCAGTACCTATTTCAACCACTAGCTGTCTTTCTTACATACATACAGCACCTTTAATCATTTACTTACACTTTCTAAATGATCTTATCAACCAATGACAACTCCTAAATAACTGGCTTGTAAATAATGTAATACTTAATTTAGAAATGATAAATTGATCATTTAATAAAGTATGAAAATAAAATTATTAAACACATTATAGATATGCTTATAAATCAAGAATAAAACATTTATAGCTGTATTTATAAACTGCTTATTTATGTCTATTAAAGGGATAGTTCACCCAAAAATGAAAATTAGCCCATAATTTACTCACCCCCAAGTCATCCTAGGTGTATATGACATTCTTCTTTCAGACGAATAAAATCGGAGTTATATTACAAAAGTCCAGGCTAATCCAAGCATTAGAATTTGATTCATAGTTGCTCTGTTTTTGAAGTCCATAAAAAGTGCATCTGTCCGTCAAATAACGTGCTCCACGCGGCTCCGGGGTGTTAATAAAGGCTTTCTGAAGCGAATCGACGCGTTTGTGTAAGAAAAATATCCATATTTAAAGCTTTATCAAGTAAACTTTCGGCCGACCGCCTTCTGTGGAAAAGTGTTGAATGTTGAAAGTGAAACTCAAGATGCGTACGTGACGTCGAGCGGACCTGGTCGCGTTAGTCTTTCGATCGGCAGGGGAACTTTCAACAATTTTTCCATAAATTGAACAGGGAAGGCGGTGGGCCGAAAGTTTACTTGATAAAGTTTTAAATATGGATATTTTTCTTACACAAACGCATCGCTTCAGAAGGCCTTTATTAACACCCCAGAGCCGCGTGGAGCATGTTATTTGACGGACAGATGCACTTTTTATGGACTTCAAAAACAGAGCAATGAAATCCAATGAATATCCAATTCTAATGCTTGGATTAGCTCGGACTTTTGTAATATAACTCAGATTTTTCTGAAAGTAGAATGTCATATACACCTAGGATGACTTGAGAGTAAATTATGGGCTAATTTTCATTTTTGGGTGGACTATCCCTTTAATGCTTAATAAATGATAAATTAACTATTTACTAATGCTTAACTAATGACTCATAGCATGCAGTTATTATAAAGTGTTACCTTTTTTTATTATTGTCAATGTTAAAAACAGTTGTGATGCTTAATATTTCTGGAAACCTTGATATAGTTTTTTTGTTAATTTACTTGAAGTAGAAATCTTTTGTAACATTATAAATGCCTTTACTAAATTGATCAATTTAATGTGTCCTTGGAGAATAGCATTAATTTCCTTCAAAAAAAACATTTGAACAGTAGTGTATATAAATTGTTGTATTCCGTTCAGTTTGTCTTATTCATTGACTAATTCAAGTAAGCAGGTTAACTTTTAAATATACATTTTCCACGACTTCAGATAGTTTTTTGTCAAACAATCAAAACAACAATATATCTATTTTGTAATCTGTAACTTAACAAGCCTCATTTTGTGATGCAATATTTTTGAAATACAGTAGTGGCCAAAAATTATTTTGGTATATTGCTCTGACCATCAAATATCAGATGAAGTGAGTCGTACTGTTTTTATCCACTTTAATATTTGGCCATCCAAACCACTGCACATATTGCCTCACATTCACCCATTCATACACCGACGGCCGTGTCAGCCATGCAACCTTTAGGTAACCTTTGCCCGTATGATGACATTTAGGGAAGATTCCAGATTGGCCCATCTGAGCTTTCATTTTCTCAAAGGCAGAGCAGGACACCCAGGGCTTGGTTTACACCTATCGCAATTTATAGGCACTGGGGGACCATAGGCAGGCTAGGGGAACTCATATTAATGTTAAAAATGTTTTCATGTTATGGGACCTTTAAACATTTTAGTGTTGTTTAAATCCAGATACTTTTGGAGCCACTGCATTTCAATAAATGTTTTCTTCTTCTACAGGGAACTTTTAGCAGCCCTTCAAACATTAGAAAAACCTTCCGGGTAAGATACAGTCATATGTTCATATATTTTAGAATCTTTAAAGTCACGCTGATTTCTATTTTTTTGTATAGTTGTTTTAGTAGTTTCCAGTCATTAGAAATACAAATTCAGTCAAATGTGTTGACTAGTAGTGTATAAATAAGCATATGTGGAATTTTCGAGCATCGTTCTCCTTCTATTATTAACCTGTGTAACTTCTGTCATGTTTGCTGTGGCAGATTTCAGAAAAGCAGTACATTCTCACAGCTCTTGGCGCAAGAGCAAAGTTGAAATTGTGGTTTGATGTGGACAGTCTGTTCAACACCAAAAACTGGCTGGGGTACACCAAGAAAAGATCTCCCATTGGCTTTCACAGAGTGGTGGACATCCTGCAGAAGAACAGCGCCCCTATACAGGTACATCTGTTTCCATGTTGTAATAAAGCTGCTCAGTTGCGTCTCTGGCCATCCCAGCATGCACTTCAATGCAGCTTCCCATGATCTGCAGGTGCTGCAGGAGTATGTGAACCTCATCGACGACCCAGAGCTCAAGCTCAGCGTGGCTCTGAAATATAAATGCCATGACGTCATCATCAATGTGAGTTGAATCTCGAGTCGGTATGGCTGTGTTTGTGGCTTTCTCAGCGTAACATTCAGATGTGTCCATTTCAGACATACAGAGACCTGAAGGACCGACAGCAGCTTATTGTGTACAGAGACAAGCTGGAACGAGACTCTGTTGATTACAGGAAGATCCAGGAACTCCTCAATAACGGGGTAAGAGGAAGTGAGCAGTCATTGCTGAATCATATTCTGGTTCACGATTTCAAAACAGATGTGGTAGGAGGAGGGGACAAGTCTTAGGAAACACACCAACATCTTACAGTCATTTATCAGTGTCCACTACAGGTCACTTCATTTGTTCCAATGCAATGTATTCCTGTGAACTAAAATGTCTGATTTTTGTCACTTAAGCAAATCCGATGGAAAAACTGACACGTGGATCCTGACACGAGGCAGAGACAATATTGCACAAAAAAAACACTATGAAGCTGCTTAAAATGGAGCCGTCTTAAGATGAAACCTGGACAAACAGGACTGAGATCCTCACAGATATCGAATATTTCAAAGAACCAGTGGAGTGAGCCATTCTGGAGTGATTCTTTTGCAAATGCATCTGTTCAGTACGACGAAACTGCCAAGTGTCCTTCTGCCAACTCTACAGGTGAACATTTATAAAGAAATAAGGGAGGTTGAACAACATATTCTTAAAGCCCTCAAACTTTTTTGTTTGCCTGTGTATGGAATTCTGAACATTCCTCATTATCCACTGCTTTTTTATATTAAAGATAACATGAGACTGACACAAATGTTTGAGGTTTATACTGGTAAATATGGAGATTGATACTGAAGATTTGAAGTTTCGGAGGTAAAGGTTTGTCATGTTTACAGGGTAACCACACAGTTCTGCAAACGGAGTTCAATTGACAAATTGAGAGCAGAATAGCAGTAAGAGTGACGAAGTTCCCCTGCTATTTCGTTTTGGGGACTTTTAGTCATACAGTAGATTGTGTCATATAACCTTTTTCATAAGATTCCAACAAGTCTCAGTTCTGAACGATCTAAACAAAATAAGGTAAAGCTGTGAAGAGTTTCTCTACCATAGTTGGAATGTAACAATGGTTTCTATAAAATGAAATAAACTGGCATTCATGACGAACAGTAGCCAAGCACTTTAGAAATTGAAACTAAAACTGTCATAGTTTTAAAACAATGAAGTAGTTTCGCTCTCTCAATACATATAGTTTGAATATACCAAAATCTACACTATCGTTCAAAAGTTTGGGGTCAGTAATTTTTTTTTTTAAAGAAATGAATACTTTCATTCAAACAAGGAGGATATAAAATGTGTCAGTAAAGACATTTATAATATTACAAAAGATTTCTATTTCCAATAAGAACATCTTTCGATCGGCAGGGGAACTTTCAACAATTTTTACATAAATTGAACACGGAATGCGGTGGGCTGAAGGTTTACTTGATAAAGTTTTAAATATGGATATTTTTCTTACACAAACGCATCGATTCGCTTCAGAAGGCCTTTATTAAAACCCCAGAGCCGCGTGGAGCAGTTATTTGACGGCCAGATGCATTTTTTTTATAGACTTCAAAAACAGAGCAACTATGAATCCAATTCTAATGCTTGGATTAGCCTGGACTTTTGTAATATAACTCAGATTTTATTCGTCTGAAAGAAGAATGTAATAAACACCTAGGATGACTTGACGGTGAGTAAACTATGGGCTAATTTTCATTTTTGGGTGAACTATCCCTTTAAGAAAAGTTTTCAACATTGATAAAATCTGAATAATAATCAGAAGTGTTTCTTTAGCAGAAAATCAGTATATTAGACAGTGACACTGAAGACTGGTAGCCTGACAAGCCAGACCCACATCAAGATGTTGGGTCTGGGAACACACCATTGGCAGGGCTCAATCCGAGGGGCGGGATAAACGGTTGTCTTTCAGATTCCCTCTGCATGCAATAGGATAGCGCTACAACCAACCAGAGCAACGAAGAAGGTGAAGAGGAGGTAGTTGATAGATTAAACTTTCGCTGTATCCGGTCGGCAAAACTCCGAACACATCTTCCTTTCTTAAGAATGACTTTAGTGTCGTTCTTTGTTCTTTTCTCAAAGAAAAGCTTAACTCCAAGTCTTCCAGAGCCAAATCGGCCAAAGCCGATTTGATTCAAAGCTTCTTTGTTTACAAGTAACACGTGGAACTCTGCGGTCATTATGTTAAGCCCGCCTACCGACTCTATACACGATGTGATTGGCCTGACCAGAGTTCGGTTTTTCCAGGTCGCAGGCCAACGGAGCATTGCTAGACGACCCTGGCTGCAAATTACATTTGCTGCCGCTAGGGTGCGTCTAGATTTCTAGGCTAGAAGACTGGAGTAATGATGCTGAAATTACAGCTTTGCCTTCACAGGAATAAATTACATTTTAAAATGTATGAAAAATATTTCCGAAGAAGCAGAATGTGAAGAAGAGACTTCAAAACCATTAAAATAATGTTGCAGGTCCCAAACATTTGACCAATATAGTGTATATTTCTACTAAATTCCAGGCCTGCTAAAACCGGCACCAAGACTAAGTCCAGATCCAGCCCAAGACCTGTCAGTCCCGGAACCAGACTTGCAATAGACAATTTTGCTCAGTTTATTGCAGCAATCAATTCAAACTGTCACCTTTTCATCATATTTTCAATGTTTCCAACTTTTCCGGTAGCTTTTCATATTCTGTATAATTGTAATAACCAATTATCAAACCCAAAACTATCATTAATGATTACAAAAAAAATGTACTTAAATATGTTAAGCTTTGTAATGGGTAATGGAAACACTACTCCTACAAGTTTCCCCATATGGTGAGGTCGTAATGTGGGCTCATAAAATAGCATGCTGGTTGAAGTATTTATTACCTTTAGTTCACAGGAAATGAGACATTAATGTTTTGAGACCCATGTCAATGGATTGTTTATAGATTGTTGATTTGGTTTTGAGGTCTATTTTAGACTACATCACATTTTTATGGAAGAATGGTCTTCCGTATTTTCCGTTTTAGGACATTAGGTTAAATTTGTTTTTTTCTGTGCCAGTGAGTAATATCACACCACTGACTGTTACCATATATATCTAAAGTTTTTGCTGTTACTTAGCTTTTTCTTTTAGTCTTTGTCAGTTGGTTCCAGTGCTGGAATTCAGGGGGGGCTCGAGGAATCCAGGACCCCCATTATGCATTAGGTGATTTTTTTAGTTTTTTTTGTAAAGATAACAAAGACAAATCTGATCAAATTCATGCAGTTAGGATAATGTCAATTTAATATAGCATTTATCAAAAGCGGTCCAAGGAAGGAACAGTGGTGAACCAGCAACAGGGTCATGGGCGGCCAAGGCTCATTGATGCACGTGGAGAGCGAAGGCTGGCCTGTGTGGTCTGATCAAACAGACGAGCTACTGTAGCTCAAGTTGCTCAAGAAGTTAATGCTGGTTCTGATAGAATGGTGTCAGAATATACAGTGCATCGCAGTTTGTTGTGTATGAGGCTCCATAGCTGCAGACCAGTCAGGGTGCCCATGACCCTCTCCACCGCCGAAAGTGCCAACAGTGGGCACGTGAGCATCAGAACTGGACCACGGAGCAATGCAAGAAGGTGGCCTGGTTTAATGAATCACGTTTTCTTTTACATCACGTGGATGGCCGGGTGCGTGTGTAAAAACAACCCCTCAAGCTGAGAAAAAAAGAAAGGAAAAAAAAAAAACACAGATGGGGGACCTCCCTATAATATTGGGGATTCCCGTGACCTTTCAAGCAATATAAGCCAACATAAAAAAATAAATAAATTATATTTAGTTTCAGAAAAATGCTGTAGTCAAGCTCTGGAACTTAGACTTAATTAAACTCAAATCATTTTATTTGTAAACAATGAGATAAGGTGTCAAGTTAAGTCAAAGTTAATTTTGATCTTGAGATATCAATTTTATGTTCTGAAGGAAGAGGCTGTTTTTTTTTTAATAAGTGGTTTATGTTCACATTTTTGTGCTAATGTGATCAAAGAAAATCCCCTGCTTATCTAAAAACATTTTGAGCATCATGCGCGAGTCCTCTCCATTTTCTCACGTTCACACACATGCCGATGAACGATGATGATGCCAAAATAAGTGTTGTAGATAAGAAGTTCTCACCATGTTTAGAGGCGTTGTTTCTTTTAAAATAATGCCTCATTCATTCATTCATTCATTCATTCATTCATTCATTCATTCATTCATTCATTCATTCATTCATTCATAGTGCCTTATTTAAGCCCGCAGTCGAAGAAAGCAGAAGTATGATCACGTGGTCGTATAGTGTATCGATGTGCTTGCTCTGCCTTCATCATTACACACGCTGCTCTGAGGGTCCTGTCATGTGCTCTGCTGCGCTGTCATTTCAAGGGTTGTATATGAAGAGTGGACACATTCTTAACATCTTTTTGGAGGTAAGAACCACTCAATTATATACGTTACATTTATAGAAAATTTCATATTAGCTTTTACGTAGACTATTGAGAATGACCAGAGATTTTGTTGGTGCACCGCGCCACAATGAGAACAGGATGTGTGTGCATGGATTTCCACATGTGGATAATTTGCAACCCCCTAGATGTTCCCTGGAACACTTTATTATCTTTCATTAATGAGTACATTAACTACACTGAAAAAAGTAAGATTTACTTAGAAGCGATTTTCACTGAGAAATTGCTTGTAAATGTAACAAATAATTACAAAGAAACAGAATATAACATTTAATTAAAGGTGACATTTTGAAGTAAACCGACTGAAATAGTCTTTGCTTGTAAAACTTACTCCATTCGTTTGTTTTACAACAGCATTACTACATTTGAAAATCCTTAGCAGATTTAATAGTGGGAATGACATGAAAATATCAGTTGGAAAATCTTCAGGGACCCTTAGGTTTAAAAACTGGATCTAATGTGTCATATATTGCAAGCCAGACAATAACAATAATACATATCCTCAGATTTACTTGTGAGGTTTGGTATGGTTTGATTTTGTTGTCAGCATTAAACAAAGGAATCATGAATATTTAATGAAAATGTCAGCTTCATTTAGACCCATACATTTAAAATGCATTAATAATAAATAAAATACATTTCAGATAATAAATATTGTCTGGTATCTTCTTCAAATTGTAGAGAGCATCATCTCTAATAAGGTTGAGCTTGTTTCTTAGAATCCGCCTGAAGCGTCTAAAAATGGTTGCATACACTAGACTGAGCATCGCCAGTGTCTTGACACTTATGATATGAGACAAGGGAATAAAAGCTTTCATCTGATCCAAAAGTCACAGTGTCTGTCTTAACACTAGTACTGTGATTTAATGAATATAAGGAGGTCACAGAGCACATTGAAGACTAATGCAGAACTCAATCTATGCCTCCCTCTCTCTCTCCACTGACTTTGTATCCGTGTTTTTCTTGACCCTGACCATCAATGGCATTATTGCCGGTCCAACTGTCCCAGTTAGGGTCATTAGGTCAAGTTAAATAATAGCACTGTTTACTTGCCCAATCCTCAGTAGAGTTCTTGTGCAAGGTCAGGGTTTTTTCCTAGTGTGAAAAGCGAGAAATGAGTACAAAGAAAAGGAAGGGACACTTAGTCAGCTAGCATGTATTCGTATAAATGTGGGAGTCATTTCAGTCTGAACTGCCTTGCCCCTTGCCATGACTTAAAAAATTCTTGCTCAATACTTGCACCTGTAGCACTCGTTTTAACATTCTTAGATGTCAAGGGCAAGAACGTTACGCGATGATTCATATACTTCACTATACCAGTACATGTGGTTTCCACTCGTGTGTTTCCGTTCTGATGCACTTTTACTCACCGTGGATGATGGGGTCTTGATGAATATTTCAGTGGCTGTCTTGTCTAGCTGGGGCAAAAGTAGGGAGTGGTATGTTGTGATGAAGGGGAATGGGGGGTTTTAAACATGGGAGGGATTACTCTTCTGCTGCTCGTCAGTGGTCACACCAAAGTACCACCAAAACATCCAACAAAGTAACACCAAAGCGAAACTCGATTGCTCTGTGCCAAAGTGCCACCTTACTTACATTATTCAATAGGTGACTCAAAATGTTCTTTTGAATCTAAGTAAGTGTGCAATATTGATTGATACACTGTAAAAAATGAATCATGTGTCTTGTAATTTTCACCAAAAAAAATGAAGGTGATAATTAAAAATAGTCTGTATATTTTCTTAAGAAAACTGTGGTTCAGTGTTGTATAGAAAATATTGAGAACATTTCCCTATTAAAACCAAGAGATACATTTTCCTAATTTTTTTAAGGAAATGTAAGCAATTTTGAGGCTTCAATCGAAGAACCAATTAAGCTGATAAAATTAAGGAAAATAAGGTTACCTATTTATTTTAAGAGAATTAGCTCAATTGTGCAGTTTTATTTAGAGACACCATTGTTAGTTCCCAACATGCTTTGCATATGGCTGGAAATAGAGAGTTAATATTGAAATTAAGTGTTATTTTATGTGTTTTTGAGTGAAGGGAAACATCTGTAAATATTTAATGTTTGGTTATGTTTGACATTTGAAAGAGTTTCTGTTATGTTGAAGTTTTGACCGTTACCATTGTGCAGAAGAGTAGAGCTTATGGTAAGGTTGTGATGTAAAAACCTGCTAGTATTATTATTATTATGAAGCATGTTTCTTTGTTCAATTAGAAATAACTTTTCTAATGCTAGTGCAATAACAAGTTTGTTTCTGCTTGCGCTAGCAGTAAACAGTCTATGTATAAACAGGTCATTTCCATTTAATATAATTTATAACCTATTTTTTAAAGTCAACTTAAATTAAAAAAGCACTTTCCACTAATAATATTAAATTCATCATGTGCCATAGACTAAATAATTTAGGAATTTTTACTTAATTTATTTGGGTAAATTTCACTAAAAATAAACAACCTTAAAATCTACTCAAATATAATACGTGTAATATTGTTACCATAATTTTTTTAAGCAGATAGCATGTGATATTTTTTACAGTGTATGTTCAAAACCCAGAGAATTATTGCAGAATAAGCTGGCTTCGTTTGTTTTTTTTAACCCCTTCAAACCTGATTGTTTTTCACTGAGCAAAAACATTTTTTACATGGTTGATATTTGCTCTTCAATAGCAATTGCTTTTTATGTTCACTATAATGGAAGCCACAACTGAAATATTACAATCCTCATATTTTAACTATACTTATGAGCTCAAATTTTTTTTTTTTTTTAAAGAACACATACTGCACTGTAGCAATGAGCAATGCTATAAGAATGTAGGAAAAAGGTAAGATGATAAGATGAAGTCTCATGAAGTCAAAAAATTATTGTAGTGGGTGAATATGAAAACCAGCTTTCAACACTCTAAACAAAAATGGTGCTAAAAAATCATTCTGAAGTGCTATTTAGCACCTGTCTTTAAGGGGGCTATACAGAACCTTTGTCAAATGGTGCAAACCATCCCATTCTCCTCTCTCATATGTTTGCAATGGGAAATTACTACAATGGCAAAATCTGTTTTGAATCACTTTTATGCTTTTCTGAGGTCAAAACGATAATATTTCCTTATAGGGGACAAAATGTATTTCCTGAAGATAACGTGGTTCTCAACACTGTATTCTAATGTTATATTTTCCTTTCCACAACTAAACTAAGAGACTAAGAGAGAGTTAAGAACTATACAGGGGCTTAACGGGTTCTTTGTATGGCAGTGGTGCTATATAACACCTTAACCACCCCACAGAACTGCTGAAGAACCAAACTGGGCTTAACGGGTTCTTTATACAGTAGTGGTGCTATATAGCACCTCAACGAACCGCTGAAGAACTACATTTTCACACTTTTGGCAAATACCATATGAAACACAGAAACAGAAGGAAATCCACTTTAATGCCTTTGAACTCTGGAACTCAATAGTTTATTTTTTAAGCTCAATGTGGTATAAAAAAACAACAACACATCTGTTCTGTTTAACATATTTTAGTAAGGCCTAAATCAAACGTTTTCCTTTTAGTCTCTGTTGTGTTTTTTTAACTTTGCAATTTAAAACTTTTCTTTAATGAATTTAATAAAAAAAAATGTGTTAAATGTATCCATTGAATTTTCTTTTTACACTTTTCAGTTTTTCATTTGTTAATTCAATTATGATCAAACTTTTTCAATACTGAGAAGCCCCGCACATGCTGAAAAAAAAATAAAATAATTGAATTAGTACAACAAAGTAGTTCAATGATTAAAAAAAACTAAAAACATGGCCATTAGTTAATAAATTGTGTGAATGGATTCTTTACCCCTACAAAAAAGAAGTAAACTTCAAGTTAATTTTATTAAGTATATACTTTATGTAGTAAGTATTCTAATATCAATTAACCTGATAAAAATGACTCTGTGGTGAAGTAAATACTACAGAAACATTTTAGTTTCTACATGAAAAAGTTAGTTCAGGCAAGAATTAAAAAAGTAAATTCTATATTAGTACACAATTCAAAATTGTAGAAATTAAAGCGTAAATATCAATGTTATAAAATTAGGTAAAACTACTCAACTTTTCTGATACTGGTGTTCCCATCATGCACTGGGGTTTGAATAATTAATGAGTTTTTTTTCTTTCTCATAGCTTTTGTTGTTAGGTTTAATAACTTGCCATTTTGTGACATTTGGAGTTAATTTTCAACTCAAAATGACATTCATACTCAAAAACAATCCATCGGATGTTACTGTCATTGTGTATTGTGTACCAAGTATTGAGTTCTCTGTGTTCAAGTGACGTGTTACTACTATTACATAGATATGGTGTCTACACAATATCTATTGTGTTATTTACTTAGATGTTTCTAAGTAAAACATGCACTTTAAAAGTGTGGTTTAATTCAGTGTTATATTGTTTGAGTAAAAAGTATTTCAAAGGAAACTTCAACTAAGAAGAAATTACTCTGGTAGGAACCGCTGCAGAGGAGCACAGTCCCTGCGTGACGCGCCATAGACATAAACAAAGAGAAGTAGCTCCGGCTGCAATGTTCTTCCGCAAGACGCGTGCAGTTGAGCGCAAAAAGTTACGGACTGCAGCTTTAACTTAGTTAAAGGAATACGCCGACTTTTTGGGACTTTAACTTATTCACCGTATACCCCAGAGTTAGATAAGTCCATACACACCATTCTCATCTCCATGCGTGCCATAACTCTGTCTGACGCACCCACCGCTAGCCTAGCTTAGCATAAAGACTGGAGGTAAATGGCTCCAGCTAGCCTACTGCTCAATAAGTGTCAAAATAACGCCAACAATTTCCTATTTACATGTTGTGATGTGTATAGTTACAGTGTACTAAGACAGATGGACAATGAAATGTTGCGATTTTCTAGACCGATATGGCTAGGAACTATTCTCTCATTCCTGCGTAGTAATCAAGGAACTTTGCTGTTGTACCATGGGTACAGCGGCGCAATGATATTACACAGCACCTGAAAATAGGCTAGCTTCCGTCAACATAACCAACGTGACAACCTGCTTGCACAGAGAGCGTGCTGGGGACTATTTTCAGGTGCTGCGTAATAGTAGGCTAGCTGGAGCCATTTACCTCCAGTCTTTGTGCTAAGCTAGGCTAGCGGTGGGTGCGTCAGACAGAGTTATGGCACGTACTGAGACTTTTTGGTGTATACTTTTAAGTAGACAGTAGTAAACTTTGATTACACAACTAGTTTGTAACTATGTTTTTCATTTGTACTGCAACTATACTACTGGTGAACTTATAGGTGTACTGATAGTTTACTAGTTAAATACTTGTAGTTTTGTACAGTGTAAATACAGTGCACTTTTTTTTCTTCCACGTCATGTGCAGTACTCCTACAGTTCTGTTTCACCACTTATTCTCATTTCTCTCTTTATTCCCCCCCCCCTCAGATATGATGCATGAATCCACTGTGGCACAAAGCATCATGACGACCACAAACCAAAGTGAGAAGTTGCCCTGTGAGATATCCTATGAGGAGGACCGCATTCCTCTGATGGTGCTCTACATTGTGGTTTTTATCATCGGCTTGCCAGCCAACGTGGTCACGGTTTATCTCACCCTCCACCAAGTGTGTCGCAAGAACGTCCTCGGCATCTACCTGCTCAGCCTGTCCTTGTGCGATCTCACTTACCTCTTCACGCTGCCTTTGTGGACAGTGTACGTCGATAGTAACCACGAGTGGCCCTGGTCCTCGATGGCCTGCAAAGTGACTGGCTTTGTGTTCTTCAACAACATGTACATCAGCATCTTCCTGCTCTGCTGCGTGTCCATCGACCGCTATGTGGCGGTGGTCTACGCGATTGAATCTCGCGGTCTTCGCCAGAAACGGATCGCAGCTCTCATAGCCTTTTCGATCTACATGGTAGTGGGCTTGGGTCACTTGCCGGTCTTCATCATGCGCGAAGGGGAAGCTGACAAAGGGAGTCGCCGATGTTTCGAGCCCGGCCAGAGCACAGCGCTGGTTACGGCATTCAACTACGCTCGGTTTTGCATAGGCTTCTGTATTCCCCTGGCCATCCTGATCTTCACCAACAGAGCCATTCTTGCCAACGTGCAGGCCAGCACAGGCCTCCAGCCCCATCAGAAAGAAAAGGTGCGCTACCTGGCTGTGGCGGTGGTGGCGCTGTTTTTGATCTGTTTCGCTCCGTACCACATTATCTTGCTCCTGCGTGCCGTCACCTTCCACTTCCCCGAGCTGCAGAAGGAGTGTCACTTTGAAAAGCACATCTACACGCCCTACAAAATCTCTCTGGGACTGTCGACTTTCAACAGCGCCATCAACCCCATTCTCTACGTGCTCTCCAGCAACAATATCCGTCAGGAGATCAGAAGAGGCATGGCGTCGCTGTGTAACAAAGTCAACTCCAGTCAGCGCTCGACACACAGTAGCCAGCACAACATGCACAGCTCCAAAAGCATTTCAGACCCCGTCCCAGCAAAGGACAATGAAATGAAAACAACTTGTACCATACCATGCTAACATTGTAAACGCATTGGACATAAGTATTTTTTGCTTGACGTGCCATACCTTGGACCTGAAAGCAAAAAAATCAGGATAGGAAAAATCAAGGTGCAGATTTGTTTGTTTTGTAAATAAGGTGTCTAACAGATCTTGCAAAAAAAATAAAAAATCTAAAGTGAATTTCCTGTTATGTTGCACTATAGACTGAAAGGATCTCACAATAAGATCATATCTGTGTTTTTCACACCTCTGCTTCCGACACAGATCGTTTGAAGCTGCAGCTTCCTGACTCACATTTAAAGTGGCTCACCACACTTGTATTTATTTGACCTGGGAGGTATTCCAGAAAGCAAAGTTAACTTACCGTCAACTTTACCTTGAACTCTCAGTTGATTAACCCAAACCTTGCTTACTCGGAGTTCCAAATACGAATCCGGGAGAAAGTTGAGACAACTCCGAGTATGTTCCCGGTTAACACACAAGACATTCTCAACAGAGAGACGAATCGATGATTCACCATGGAAACAGACGCTAAGAAAAAGTGCACCATTCTACTTCCTCTTTTGTTTAATGGCGAGTTACATAACCAACTTGATGCACATCGCCACCTATTTGGTGATTATGCAGTCATGTTTTCAATGTCTTTGTTTAACCTCTTATGCTCTGGGACCATTTTGGGGGATTTCCGCCTGGATTTGGCCTACCCAAATTGAAAAGCGTCCATACCCACATACAGTGGTCTAAATACACAATTTGGAGTCATTTTACAGGAAACCCTTTGAAGTTACATAAACCACTGCTAAAAGTGATAAACATTTAAGTAAAAAAAAGTTTTTTTGGTTTATAAATTAATTTTTTTAAGTGTGTAACTCAGGCCCTGTGTGCTCTAGCTCCCTGCAGATAGTATTGGCTGTTTCCACTAGATTCCAGAAAATAGTGGAAAAAAGAATTTTGTCAGTATCATGTTGTATGCAAGATTTAATCAAATGGATCTGAATGGAGGACATACATATTACCATATACGGTGGTATAAATGCAATATCCCAGTGTCACAAAATTCTTTTGTCCAGTGTTTGCTGACATGCTGGAAACAACCAAAACTATCTGCAGGGTGCTAGAACACACAGGGCCTAAGATATACAGTTTAAAAAATGAATTTATAACCCAAAAAATCAAAAGGGGGGTCTCTCAAAATCCAACCTTTTGTATTTAGACCACTGTATGCATATGGGAAGCTTTTCAATTTGGGTAGGCCAGAAAATGGTACCAGAGTAATTTAGTGTAAATAAGTTATTTTGTCATTTAAAATTTAAAGTATATACTTGATGATGTCATTCCGGACCCTGTACAGGGTCTGCAGAGTTTAAGAGGTTCATAAGTAGTCTCGTTAAACGTTTAATAAGTAATCGTATTGTTTGTTTGATGCTAATATTTGAATACAGATCCATGTGTGAGATGACAATAAAGTAAATAATAAATATATTTGAATTTAATTAACATTTAAACTTATTTAGAATTTATTTTTTATTCTAATTCTTTAGAATTAATATATATTTAATTATATAATTAATATATAATTAATTATACAACTGAAACAAATTTGGTTATATTAATAACTATATTATATAAAACACATCTGAATACCTCTTAAGAGAACTAACCCTGGAATATAAGCTGCTCTGGAGCAGGTTATCAGAGAGTGAGATGCTATGGCTACTTACATACCCGTTTTTGGAACCGAAAGTTGAGATTATCCGCTTACTTACTCTTAAACATAACCAGGTATGTCAATCTGCTTTCTGGAATACCCCCCTGGAATCAGTGATAACACAATAATAACTGTTACTCTACATAAACCAATGTTCACCAAACAAAATATTAGCTGAAAAAGTGCATACAATTCTGAGAATTTATTCACTTCCAAAAGGTATAAAGACAACGAATTTACAGACATAATATTTAATTTACTTGCTACTAAGATTCCAAGTGGGTTGGTGAAAATGTGCAAATGTATCAAGTCAGCCAATCAGATTAGAGCTTGCTGTTTTTGGCAAGTGTTTGTCTTTTGTGTGTGCAATAAAGCATCAAATGGTCGCTGGATGGTCTGTATGCTAATGTCCGAGACGGCCCGTTTCAAACGACACCGTTTTCATTCTGAAATAATTTACTCTTAACACAGTAAATGTGTTGCCGTTTAAGTGCATGCATTTTAGTGATGTGTGTTGTTTGTCAGGTTTAACCTCAACATCTATATAATTACTTAAATTATTGTTTGTTTGTATGTTTTATAATGGATGTGTTTTGCATTATGGTGAATTTTGTCATTTTGTTTTCCATGTCATTTTAATAAATGCCAATTTCAGGATTCAGTACACAATATATTGTATCGTTTTTCAAGCTTTGTTAGGTGTAACACTTATTTTGCTTGGTTTTCCCATTTGTCCTATTTTCCAAAGTCTCGTTTGTAAATTAAACTTTAATAATTTGCAGTCAAGCTTTTCTCATACAGTCATCTGTAAATTATGAGGGACAATTTGCACATAATGCTATTCTCTTAAGAAACTGTAAATAAACTCGAGCAAGATTATAAGAGTAATTCCTCCTATATCGACTTGGCATAAACTAGCTATATTGAAAAAGCTGTTATTAAAAACATATGTTTAATATGTGTTTCACAGACGCATAGCATTCTCAGGACCAGTGTTGCCACAGTTACTTTGAAAAAGTAACTTAGTTACTTTACAGATTACTTGATTTTAAAAGTAACTAAGTTACTTTACAGATTACTTGATTTTAAAAGTAACTAAGTTAGATTACAAGTTACTTTATTAGTTACATTCATCAGTTGCCGACAACACCTCTGCAGCCTCAACATAAAAATGACAACCGTTTTTGCCAACACTAAACATAAAACATGTTACACTATACTAAACATAAAACACTAAACATAAAACCCTAAACATGTTAATGAAAAGGTACAAATTACTTTGTTTTTATTAAATACATTTATGAAAAACAATTTATATTTAATTTTTAATTTATATTTATATATGAATGTAAATAATTATATGGGCCTACACAAATAATATAAAATTACAAGATTTATATTTTATTGTAAACGTAATGTGCAGCTCTGTAAAGGGACAACAAATATATGATCGATCCGTGAGAACAATATATTTTTTAATAATCTTTAAGTGCACAAAACTATGAAAATATATGAAACGCTTCAAAACAGAGCGGCAACAAAGCGCTTATGCGCATCCCGGGTGCAGAATGATGCGCTTAAAGCAACATGGAATCAGAGTGTGCAGTGCAGCGCGAGTGCACATTGAAAAGTCCACGGCATAAAGAGAAGATGAGCGTCGAGCCCACAAATCCTAGTCTACTATGTAGCCTATATCGGTCCAAACATTCACTGATTATTTGTTTCTTCACAGTTTTTAATTCTGGTTATTGTGCGTGTGATGCTAATTAATAGTCCTTGTGTTGTCACCTGAGTAGCGAGCACAACATCTTTCAGAAACCGCAAGATAAACTCCAGGAAGATAAATTATTTTATCAACATATCAAGTATTATAACGGGAATATATCATATGGAGTGAGCTTTACCGTGCTGCTGCTGACTGGAACCGAACGACGCGCAGTTTGAATGCTGAACGGAGAATGACAGAGCAGCGGAGGAAAGACATTCAGCTATGGCTTTAGATGACTTTGTAGGCTACTAGCAAATAATAATATACTAATAATGATTGCTGAAGGATAATGTGACAATATAGGCCTATATTTCTGATGATTATTTAATTATCACGACATGCCTAATCTGAACAAGTGACTGCCTGTCTTGAGTTTTGTCGACAGACGGAGCGGCCGCCTCGTAATTCTCTATGCAGGAAAAACCCTGCTGAGACTAAACAAGAAAGCAAAAATATATATTTTTACTAAGCAAAATGACAAAAAAAGTAACTCACAGTGACTTGGATAAGTTACTTTAATCTGATTACTGGTTTGGAAATAGTAACGCGTTAGATTACTCGTTACTGGAAAAAGTGGTCAAATTAGAGTAACGCGTTACTAAGTAACGCGTTACTGGCATCACTGCTCAGGACACAATGAAAAGTAATTTAACTAAGTTAATAATTTGTCAATTCAGCATTACATATTGAAAACGGTTGCTTTCTGTGGTCTGATGATTAAAAGGTCGCTTTTGGTCGCTGAAAACTGTCTCTGATGTGTGCTTGTGTACGTTTGACAGATGTGTGTGTAGTTTACTATAAATCCCGCACCGATTAAATGTTGAGCAAGTGCAGCAGTGCAGCATCCTTCCTCAGTCACACTTTTGAGTGTAAAAATGCATGTGACATTATTGGTGTCTTTCAAGCAAAAGATAACAAGCCAGACAAACACATGGTCATCTGGTATGTCTTTCCTGAATAATTAACTCGGTGACCAAGAGAAGTTCCTAATTCAATGAATAATTAAGTAGCCAGCAGCTGTCCTCAGCCAATAGCAAACAACAAGGCCAGTGGTACCCGCCCCTGTTGTGAAGCACCGTGCGTCTGGCTGAGACCGACTGAATGACTGTTTTTGGTCTCAGTCTGCGGTCATGTGTTCATAGATTCCACTTAACTCATCATCACTCATCACTGTACATGACTAGTCACGCCAAATGTGTGAAACAAAATTTGTTTCTGTGAAATTTGGTTGACAATGGAAATTCAGGAATTAGAATATTGTTTAGCTTAGACTGTAGACTATGTATAGTAAATATGGCAGTGTATGATTTGCAATGCCATTGTTGTTTGGCCTATAAGACAGAGATGTTACATTGACATAGGGCCTAGGGCTACTGTTGTTTCTTTTTTAAAATCTATGACAGATCCCCAGAGCTGGAGTGTTTTCCTATAAAGCCCTTTCCCTTTGTTCTGCTGGCTCTAATTCTCTGTCTCTTTGTTTCTTTCTTTCAGTATCCCTCTTGATATGTTTCATGAAATGTGTGAATTATTAATGCATTAAAAAAGGAAGGCTCTAAAGAAAACATCCTGTATTCAGGCACTCTTAGAATCCTTACCTTTCTGTGGGAATCCATCACTCTCACCCATGGGATCACCTTTCAAAACCATATCATTTTAGTGTCGTGAATTTTTCATTTAAAACCCATCACCTATCATTAGGGTAAAAGTACTCGAGACCGGTCTCAAGACCATTTTTTGAAGATCTTGGTCTTGTCTCGGTCTCGACCACATTTGTACTCTGTCTTGTCTCGGTCTCCGACTTGGAGGACTCAGGATTTTGTTTCAAGGCTGGTCAAGACCACAACTGCTGGGATATCACTAAATTGCCGGTGCATTGTCTGATTTATTTATTAACATCATTAATGTGATTGGATGTAAAAATTACTGCTTCAGATTCAATCAATAACTTATTTCTAATTTGATTTATTTATTGTGTCGGTTCAGAAATTAATGAGGGATTGTGTCAAAAATGTCACCAAAATCAATACAAATGCTCACAAAATTCAAGATATTGTTACAAAAAAGTACTTGTATGAGTTTTCACAAGTTTGAGCATGACTGCAAATATGATATTGCTTGTATAACAAACATTCAATAAACAATCATTTAAAAAAAACAACATTATTTTCAACATTATTTATGCATTTGTAATCTTCTCTACCACCTCTGCAGTGTAAAGTTGAATTTTGTTGTTATGATTGATCGGTAACAGCTCTAGTGGATCTTTATGAATTTAAGGAGTGCTTGGTCTTGTCTCAGTCTCGCCTGGCCTTGGTCTTGTCTTGGGGTGTCTCAATCAGCTCCCTAGTTCAGTATAGTCAGGTCACTGTCAGGACATAAGTCAATGGGTTGACTCCCTGATCAGTGCCCTTACTACTGAACTAGGGACCTGATTGAGAATCACCCTTGGTCTCAACCCCTCAAAGTCTTGGTCTTGTCTTGGTCTCAACACACATTGGTCTTGCGCTGCGTCCCAATTCGCATACTATCCGTACTAAATAGTATTCGAAAAAAGAATTAGTATGTCCCAAATCGTAGTATGTTGCCGTTAAAGTGCATGTAGGAAATTAAATTGAATGTGGAGGTTTTGAGCTGTGATGGTGATTGACAGGGCAGTTTAAACGGTGACGGGATGCACGTAACTAAGCAACAGAGTCTGTTGTAGATGACGAAGTATGTCCCAAAGCTTGCATAGCCTACTCTTCTGCTACACAAAGTATGTACTTTTTATTCACAAAAAGAGTAAGGGTGCATTCTATTCGACAGGGTCCCTACGCACTGTTCACTGCTCCCTACTCCCTGAGCACGGTATATCAGTTGAAGTGGACTTCGCTGACAATAATAGCTCATTTGGAACGCCCTGCAACGTCATCAAAGACAGGCAAAGACGGGTGCAGATTATGATATAACATAAATTAATATTGTAATTTACTTTACTTTCAAATTGAAAACCATAAAATAAACATATACATTTACAAAACACACAGTATAGGCTATCTAAAACATATAATCAAAACATTGTCCATTAGTTTTATCAGTTTACTTATAAGTTACCTATGAACAGATTTGAAGCTGCACCTGTCATTCAATATGAAAATACTTTGATTTGGTTAAGTATGTATGTAGGCTATTCTTAATCAATGGTCTTTGTAGCGGTCTCATCTCGTGCGCTTTCTTTACCAAGTGCAGCTGCACAGTAAACATTCCTGAGGTAAATAAAGTAAAATATAAAAAATGACAGCCCTCAGGTGCTTCTCAGCACTTTTAATTTGTTTACATATTCGGGTCATTCCACGAAATTGGTGCCCTTTGTGTCCCTAAGAAAAAACCAGACATAGAATTATTATAACAACACATACATTTGTGATTTAAAAACATAATAATACTATGTATTGTTTCCTCAATATTACATTAAATTAAAGTCAATTAAATATTATTTTAAGTAATTAAAATTGCTTCTAAGATGATATGGGTAAGTTTTTTGCCATGTCCCTCGATATGATTGTTCTTTTTCAGCAGGACTTTTAATTTGCAAACTGAAGGCAAAATTATTCTAAAATCACATTTGCATAAGTATATTCTCATTGTTAAGCAGTGTTTGGGCATAAGTATACTTTTTTTTTTTAACATATAAATCATTTTATCGTTGTCCCTTGATTCCATGTCATTCCTGTTACCCTCACCAAAAACTTCCAACAGTTAAAACACAAGTAATTTTCTCTCTCTCTTTTATAATGTTCTATTTTTGATGATTTATGAGGGTTGACTGAGGTGGGGACATCATGCAATGTCAAACCTGTTACCATTTTTAAAGTATAAATTAAAATTATTATTTATTTAACATAATGAAATCAATATCTACAAGTAATATCGCTTCAAAGTTTACACCATGTGCTTTTGTGGTATTGACTGTTAGCTAGCAGTTAGCAAATTAGCTTGAATTTGTCAAACCTGTTACCGTCAGCCCTGTTACTTTTCTAGTAACAGGTTGTGACATGTGGGTAACAGGGATGACATGACATGTGTCACCTAAGCCACACTGTTTTTAAAGTTTATGTGTAAAATGCAAACATTTTTAAATGTCATCCTGCGTGTATTATTGAGCTAATGCCTATATTATTCAGAGTGGGTGGTATATGAGGATCAGTTACATTTTTAGTTAGAATTGTTGGTATTAGTATTATTGGTAATTAAAGTATTAACTGTTTAAATAGTTTTAACATTTGTGTGATTATTTAAATTTTATTTTATATTTGCACTTTAATGCACTTTTTCAGATGATAGTATGCCATTAAGTGCAGCAGAAAAACAAATGATATTGGAAGAATGTTTGTAACCAAGCAGATCTCGCCCTCCATTGACTACCATAGTATTTTTTTCCTACTATGGCAATGGTAGTCAACATTTTAGATATCTTTGAAATGTAATGTGCTTCACTAATACAACTATGCCAAGTAAGTGCAAAAAATATAATGCAATTTAAAAAGTTTACAATATTATGTAAACAAATTTGTGCAGTGTATGCTGAAGAATGTGTGTCCTGTCATCCCTGTTACTCTGGTCAGTCCTGTTACCATGATGTCAATCCTGTTACCGTCATTAATTTCATAAAAAATATTAAAATTATATTTGAAATTTCCCAGTTTTTGTAAACCTATCAACATTGTATTTTGAACAAAGCCCTTCTTTTAATATCTCTCTTGTAAAAATATTTATTTTTTTTAATTGGCATGTGATCATCCTCTAAAATTAGTAAATTCTTGGTCATCTGAATGACAAATATAAGATTGAAAAAAATTATCCAAAATTTGAAACAATCCAACTGAAAAGAGGGACTAAAATACTGCTCAAATACGTTAAAACTATAACATATTTCTAATTAAAACTATTGTATATAGTAACGCTAGTGTCTGTAACAGGGATGACAAAAATATCAAAACATGAGGTAGATAAATAGTCATAAAATAAAAAATTTCGTAGCCTGAGATGGCACAATAGAATTTATTGTCATTTTAAGCTGTCTTCATTTCATGGATATTTTTAAAACATAGATTAAACTTATTTTATATTTTAATTTTTCTAAGTTGAAAAGGCACCGATTTCGTGGAATGACCACGAAATTCATAAACTAAAATATACAAATGTAACAGTTATTGCCATAACCATTCATAAATACTCTAGTTTTTATAATAACTATGAATATTCAAGTGCATATGTAAACTCCTCAATCGCAGAGCTGTTTAAAAACTCTTCCAACCAACGGCTCTGCACCATCATTAGTTCAGACAGGTGATGCATGCGACGCGCAAAGACAGTTGGGTGATTTTCGCTCTCCACTTCCTGTGAAGTGATGTATCGATGTTCCCTTCTTCCCTGCGCCGAAAAAACAGGTAGGTCTATTTGAATGATGGGACATAACTGTAAACAGCTGACTGCAGGAACCATTTAAATTTCGATGTCAGGTGCTGTCAACAAGACTTCGCCGTGAGGCTCAAGGAGATTTTAGTTGATTAGCTGTTACTTCACCACTGACGTATTTAACCAGAAGCTCCCTCGTCGAGACGTAGTAGGCCTATGACAAATAATATGTAGCCTATATTAAAATACATTTTACACTCGCACACATTCGTATTTACACATAATCTCGCACCTCCACCTGCTGGTCATGATGTGAACATGCGAAACTACATAGTTCCTACACGAGTCCCCCCCTTTTCCACTAAACCTTAAGATGTTCTTTGATAATGCTGCAACAATTCAAACTACATTATTACAAATATAATGTGAGCCATTCCATCGAATGGGTAACATTTCTGTCCCCAGGACATTGTTTGTATAGGCTATACATAGGCCTATGCATGAAAATTAACTGTAGGCTATGATACATTTTATTATAAAGCAAAGTGTCCTGGACATTAGTCTAACTGCAAATTTAAAACATTAATAAAAACTACTGGAGAATACTAAATAAAATAGTCTGCCATGTCCCTGCTATCTAAACCTAAACTTTATCATGAAATATAATTATTAAAATCTTTCAGAAATCTTGTTCTTGAATCACACACAAACGCACACACTCTCTCTCTCTCTCTTTTGCTTTTCCTTTTCCTTACTAAATGGTCAGTTTTGTTTGGTCTATCATTTATACAGTTGTTTAATAATTGAATTGAATTATAAAACAAAGGAATAAGTTGACATGCTGTTATATGGCACATGAGTTTTAGTAACATGAGAAAACATGCATC
The DNA here is from genome assembly GCF_949357685.1 of Gobio gobio. NCBI lineage: Eukaryota > Metazoa > Chordata > Actinopteri > Cypriniformes > Gobionidae > Gobio > Gobio gobio. The sequence continues at coordinate 41,317,219 of NC_137105.1, read as the reverse complement.
CATCTTCTGCTTAGAAACCTCGTAAATTAAATTTACAAGTTACCATAAATTAAATAAAGCTACATGAGATTGACCAACACACATTTTGAATAGTTAAATATTTGTAGTATTAGATTTAGTGTTGAAAAAAGTAAAAAATAAAGTTTAATTCTGAAGAGTTACAACAAGCAAATGTCGAATGGCTCATGTATTGTGACATCATAGGGTAGATTACTCCATAGAATAAAATCAGGCTGTTCAACAGTGCCAATACAGTTTGTACATTAGTATTATATTCATAAGGAATGGCCATCAGTACTGTTACAGTAATTGACAACATAGTTTAAGATCTTAAACAGTTTTTTTTTGGGGGGGGGGGGGGGGGGGGAGAGAAGGCTGTACTGTCACATATTCAGCCAATAGGGGGGAGTGCTCTCCCACTTTTATTTAAAATGCATTTAATGTTCCATGCATTTAATGTTTCTCCACTGTTTGCTTTTAAAAAACAGAATTTAGCTTGACAAGTAGAACGCCATTTACAAACAGAAATTAAAAACGGATCATTTTTTTTCCCTCCTGTTTTTGAGGACAGTTTATACTGGATCATCCCCTTCCTCTTTCTATTCAACTGGTTTTAAATACACAATTGGATCGTCATTGGTGTCACTTGCAGACATACTCTAGTCTCAGATGAGGCGGGATATGGGATTTTTGGATATGTGAGACGTGAAGAAGGGAGAGAACAGAATGATTGTAGTGACGCAATGTGGAAAAAAAGATGATGTTGATAGGACATTGGTAGGAAGAGGAACCTTTAACCCCAGTTTCCATCCCGGGAGGATGTTGACATGGCACAGACCTAATAATCTTGGGAGTGCACCTGGACAGAAGGCCTGACTGAACATAAAGGATCTTAGTCAGCTCTATTTTTTTTTTTAGATGGCAGTTCAGTTCTCTGATTTACCATGCCTCGATTTATATTCACTCTTATCCCTGTAAGAATGATACAAATACTGTATATTTGCACTACTGTCACTTCACTATGACACTGTTATCTTTAAAATGAGGATCCAGGTTTTATTTTTTTCCCACAATTCTGTTTTATAGAATTAAAAATGCTAAGCAATGCAATCAAACTCAACATCAGCCGCTTCTGTGCCAGTAACACTCCATAACCCTGCAACCTTAAAAACTTTAACTGCGTCTTTTTGGTCATTTCTCCTCTCACTCGACCCACTGGAGAGACGCTTGCTGACAGATGGTCCGGGCATTACCCGGCATCATGTTTTCACAGCCGTCTTTATCTTGGCCTAGAGCCTGGACAGTGGACACACAAAAGGAAAACCAAGTTCATGTTTTAATTCTAACTTGTATTTATTTTCTGGGATGATAACCTGTCTCCATAGCATGAAAATAAATAATATAAACCGTAAAATAATAAATCAGCATTTGTATTATGATTATAAAGTTAAGTTCATTAATCATGTCAAATTTCGGATACTTTTTTATAGTAGGCCTATTTTACAGATTCTTTAACAACCTGCACTCATAGGTAAATGTATGGCTGAGTGTATTTATAATATTGTGCTATAATGTTTCTGACAAATGCGTTTTTACAGCACGGCCATGCCCAAAATGGTGTTTCTTTTCCTTCCTGTGTCAAAGCCCAGCTGCTATCATGGTGATTGAGGGGTATTTCCAAATGAGGTAGTAGTTTGTCCTGGTGGCTTCCAGCTTCAGGGCTCTATTACCTAATTTCAATTCTCAAAACATTCAGAAACATCATTTTGTGCTGCACTGCATATATTTAGTTGAACTTTTACAGATAAAATTATTTGTTATTTGTATTATAAGGGGGCATAACATACAGAGTTTCTGCCAGTCTCATGTTAATCTTGAGTACCTATAGAGTAGTATTGCATCCTTCATATCTCTGAAGAGTCTTTAGTTTTATCATATTCATAAAAGAAAGATACGCTGCTGATTCTTTCCGAAAATAGCCGAGCTCGTGCAGCAGGCGTGCAGTGGGCGGAGCTAAAGAATCTTGAGCGCGCGCGCGCACACACACACACACACACACTCCCCCTAAATAACTTTAGATTCACTATACATTCGTGTTGTTGACATTATATGCACCTATGCGTGCCGATTGCCAACAAAACACAGACATTTGATGCAGTTTCACCTCATGACCGGAAACAAACCCTTACGAAAATTAACTATGTTTTTATTATGGTAAGTGTAGTAACCACGGCTAATTGATTACCATTTATATAACCACAGTTTTACCACATATACAATTTTGTGGTCAGCATGGTTTAACTATAATAACGATGTGTTTTGTGGTAAAACCATGGTTCATTTTCGTAAGGGAACAAACACACTTGCAGACCTCCCCCACATGAAAAAATACTATAAAATAATATAGTAAAATTACTCTAGTAAATACTACAGTGTTTTTGAACCATACTATAGTAAAGACACTACAGTAAATTGTAGTATATTATAGTATTTACTACACTTTGTTAATTTACTGTAGCATATTTACTATAGTATGGTTCAAAAACACTATAGTATTTCCTAGAATAATTTTACTATAATATACTAAGTATTTTTTCATGTCGCTGCTCTGGAAAAACAAACTGCATCCACTGTTTTCTTTAACGCTGGGTTATTTGGGAAGCTGAACGGTGTTATCTTTCCCTCACAACCAGAAACACACTTCTTTAGTGACGATTTTGTGGTCTAAAAACAAAGCAACCCTAACCCGAACAAATCTTGTTGTTGACGCTCTTGCTCCTGTTGATGTGCGCACACGCTCATCCGGAAGAAGTGCACACACAAGGAATTCCGGCCTTTATGACTTCATAAAGGGCCATACTCGGGAAAAAAAAAAAACTTTCTGGAACTCCTGAAGGAGTGTATTTGGCACATAAATACTCAGTCATACGTCCAACTTATTTTTTTTTACATCTTGGCCATGTTTACCATGAGAATCCAACTCTTTAACAGTGTAAATAAGTCAGAATGCATGAAATAGCATTAGATCCCCCCTTTAATGTAATGGGAAGTTGTACTGCTGATAAATAGTACACTTTACACTTTAGTATGGAGGAAGTAAATCCTGCCATTCAGTTTCACCCCCAATAAAGCCCAGAATTGTTCTCCCAAAGGTAAAACTTTATGGCCTAGATGTATTATTGCTAAGTATGTTATCAAGGTTTAGTATCAAGTGAAACTGCCAACCTTTCTAAAAAATGTTCAAACATTTTCATCTAACAGAACAACTTATTTCAGTTTATTAATATCATAAATTCTATATTATTCTTATTTTTAATTTATGATTTTTTTAAATGTTCGGACCCACTTTATATTGGGTGGCCTTAACTACTATGTACTAACATTTTAATTAATCATTTGATACAATGCACTTATTGTGTACATACATGGATTTACATTGTACTTACATTTTAAAAAATACCTGCATGTAATTACATCTGTAATTAATTTCTGTAGTTACGTTTGTAATTACACAGTTGACACCTAACCCTACCCTTAAACTTACCCATACCACCACACCTGTCCCTAACCCTACCCATATCCCACCTCGATATCAGCAAAGGTGTTTTGCAATACAATTTGAACACAGTAAGTACATTGTACTTATTTTTTGATGTAAGTACATAGTAGTTAAGGCCACCTAATATAAAGTGGGGCCAAATGTTCTACCGAATACACATTGTTAAACCGCATTGGTCCAGAAATATGTTATCGTTTTTCATTTCTTTTTATCAACAATGGAGAACTGAAAATACAAACACACACCACTTAACACATATTACGCACATTTACCCATAAACACAATTTACTTTTTCGCAATAGAACATCATGTACAGATATACAACAAACAAGACACATCATTGAAATTGTGAGTCAAAATTATTAAAAAAAAGGCAGAGATGAAGGTATTTTACTAAAAAGACATAATACAAAATAAAAATGCATAACATTACATCTGTTTTGTAATTATCAGATGTCATTGTCCAAAAGCCCTACATCTAATCCATAAAGTTTACCAAGAGGCCTGCTTAGATTTCAATTAGATTAAACACTGCTAATGACTCTCTCCCACAGAACATCAAGTCCCACTGCCCACATCTCATCCTCTTTTGTGCCCCTCTGCGCATCTGCAGTTTCAGTCATCAGTAACTCATTACCGCCTAGATCCACAAAGATCCAGTTCCGTTTCTTAACACAAGGATTTATCTTAAAAACGCAACAAGGAAAGAGGAAATTATCCAAATATGGCAGTAAATCTGAGTTCAGAACCTCAGAAGTGTCCAATGACGATTAGCCTTGCACTTGGGAGAATTAGTCATTTGCTAAGCATCTCAAACAAGGAAACTGCTTTTTAGGGAGAAAACAGACTCTCCGAAACATGGCTTCACACATTTAGGGCCTAAACACATAATACAATCTACAAGTGAAAACATACTCCGCTACACAAGCAATCAGAAGAGTACATATATTGTCAGAGCAGGGCACGTAAAATGGGTACAACTTTGCATTTGTAGTGGAAAGCAACCAACATTTGTAATCGCTTGCTTGGATGCTCGCTTGCGTTCAGAGGGGAGGTAGGGGGGCTGAGGAACTCGTTTAGGAGGGCATTCGCATGCCATACAAATGATGTCCTTTATTCAGGGTTAACTCAAACTGTTGTGGCCTGGGTGAGAGTGTTCTTATTGCTTCTCTCCTCTGGTATGAGTGCTGTAGCCGAACAACAGTTGACTACAGAAATGCTAGTCTTATCGTCTCGGAGTCTATGCTCAAACGTACTGACGTTCATAGTGACCGTTTCCTGCTGAGCAACACTTGAGGAGATTTTAAGGTCAGGATTAAGGTTGCAGCTGTTGATCAGATCGTCACCCTGGACCTTCTGCATGTGGAAAGTTCCATGAATTTTCAGCTCGAGAGTGGAGGTGACAGTCTGCATGCACACAACACAGCGGAAGCCTGTCAGTGAGTTGTGCAGGTCTGGGTGCCTCTGACAGTGTTCCAGGAAGTCCTCCTCACTGTGAAGAGGAAGCTTGCAGATGCGGCAGTTGCCCGTGTCCAAACTCCTGCTGTGGGTGACCTTGTGTTCAGTCAGAGTTAGCAGGGAAGGGAAGCGCTCTCCACAGATGGGGCATTGGCAGTGCTTGGTGGGGCCTAGATGAGTCTGGACGTGCTCCCACAGTGCCATCTCAGTGAAGAAGGTCTTGGAACAGTCTTTGCATTTGTGGCTCCCTTGGATTGCCTCCACTTTGCGCTTGAGAGTGCCACTCTCCCCGGGCTGGATGTGGTGATCTCGCAGCTGGTGGTTGGCGAGCAAGGACTGCATGGTGTAAGAAGCACCGCAGATTTCACAGGCAAACATAGGATCGTTCAGATTTGCCTTCCCTTTGCTTTCAGCGGGAGGGCTAAACAGCGATTCCACCTTACTGACTCTTATTTCACTATTCGCTGGCAGCATTCCAGCACTGTCCTTGGCAACTGGTTCAGAGACAGGTGGAGGGGTCACGTTGTTACCTTCAGCACTCTTGGCACAGAGTTTCTCGTGTAAGGGCACCTCGAGGGGAGATCTGCTATTGGTACAGACGCAGGGACTGCATTTGTCGCTGTGTGTTGTGATATGACACTGCAGCTCGATGTCTGTGGTAAAGGACTCTGCACAGAAGATGCAACAGTACATCTTGAATTGTCTGTCGAGGTGTTTCTGTTTGACATGCAGATGCAAGTCATGCTCTTGCTTGAAGTCCCGTTCGCATGACGTACAGTGGAATGTGGTTTTCTTGTTACTGTGCTCGGAGGCCAGGTGAACCTGAATAGACACCTTGGAGTCGAACACCTGCTGGCAGAGGGAACATCGGAAAAACACCATGGTGTGCATCTCAAGTAGGTGCCCATGTAAGTCTTTGACACTGGTAAAGGACTTGCTACAGCTCTCACAGATGTAGAGCGTAGATGAATTGCTAAAATGAGACACTGTGTGTTCCTTAAAAGTCTCCTGGTTTGGGAAATCCTTGAAACACTCTGGACACGTACGTTTTGGAAGCATACCCTTCAGGTGGGAACTCAAGTGAGTTTGAAACAGATCCAGATTGGTGTATTTAGCCCCACAATGGTCACAGATGAAGTCAGTTGAAGGTAGCTGGCTATTTTTTTTGGTCAGACTCTTGATTGACTGAGGTGAACCCATTGTCCTCCTTCCCTCTTTAAGGTTCTTGTGTGTCTTTTTGATATGCTGCATCAGTTTGATCTTACTGCTAAATGTAGGCAAATGGCTGCAGTATGGACAGAATTGCAAAGACTTCCTTTCTGCTGTTTCTTCTGCATCTGGATCGAGTTTCAGGCTCTGGCTTTTACAGTGTGTCTGCCGCACGTGATTATCCAGCGTGTCCTTTGTCAGGAATCCTCCGAAGCACTGCGAGCAGAAAAAGACGTTGCTCGCGATTAAAGCCGAGTTGTGTGATTGGCGAACATGCTCTTGAAGGGCGTTCAGGTCCTTTAATGATGTGGGACAGAAGCTACACTGAAGAACTGTCTGAACGGCCGCTGTGATCGCAGCTTCAAGCAACACGGAGTGGTCTAGCATCACATTAGCCTCTTTCTGATGCTCCTTTAGTTCAGATGGAAACGTCTCAGAACTTGAGTGGATTTCATTGTCCTTGAGTTTGGTCTGTGGACATGCTCTAGGGTCCATGTCGTTGTGACAATGAAGACAATCGTTGAAAAGTTTGAGCTTTTTGGAGATTCCTAAACCATTTTTTGAGACAAACTTAGACTTTCTCTTTTCTGCACAAGGAGCCTCTTCTGCAGCATTTGGAGTGGCTGGACTGGAGATGTGTGAGGTTGCACAGTCGCATTTTGCCATTGAGAAGCCTGATTGATCTTGTGCGGGAATATTTGGAGGTTGTCTTTTTTCAGATTCCCTCGAGTTATTCTGTGGATTATTTACAAGAGAGGGATGTCGGGAGGACATAACGCTACCCTGTTCATGTTGATTACTCAAGCCCTGTTTGATTTTTGTGGGGCTCTCACTGCTGATATCCATTTGGAATATTTCAAGAGGTACTGAACTGTTGCAAGGAAAAGGGGTGTTTGCCCTCCTGCAATGACTAAGTCTCTGATGATCTCTATATACGTCTCCCTGGGATCCATGGTCAGATCCATCTTCATGGTCGGCAGAGGAGTGAGCAGGGGAAAGAGAAGCAAAGCAACATATTTCATCCTCCTCAACAGCATGATTTACTATGGACAGAGAAGAGAGGAAAATGTATTTAAAACTTTCATTAATAAAAAAAGTTTTTTACCAAAACACACCATAAGTGTTGGGGAGTAACTAACTAAAATGTTACTATGGGTTCGGGCCAAAATTCCGAGCCCGCCAAATACGCATAATCTTTACTCTATTTAATTTGATGTAAGTGTGAACTTGTGAAATTAAGTATATTTTCTGTAGTGTGACAGTAACTAAATTTTGTCAAAGAAGCGTAGCTTTCCCAGTAACAAGATATGTTTTATTAACAAGGTTCGGGAGGAACACGTTCAGATAATGGGCACAAGTGGAGAGCACTCAGCTAATCAACAATAAGGGTATATATATATATACGCAGCAGTCCTACCTCCGTTTGTTGACAGTTTATCAGCATCCCTCCACCACCCCTTCTCCACACTTTTAGTTCTGACCACTTACATACACGGGGGGGTTACATACATACTCTGGGTTCCGGCCAAATTCCGAGCTCGAAGACCTCCCCCCGGACAGCACGCCAAATACGCATTTAAACTTACTATCTATATATTATATGCAAGTGTGAACTCTTGAAACCTTCTCCAACAAGGAAAACTGAAACGTGACGCGGTCACCCTAATTTATACCCTGTTTTTGAAAATTAGTACTTTTTAAAAACAAAAGCTGCAGTTGAACTATTTAAATTATGAGGAACTTGTAGCTTCCTCAACGTTACTCACTTTAAGCACAGGTATAAGAATTCCACTCTTCTATTTTAAGAGGTCTGTCCTGCTGAAGTCTGGCAGGTTAAAATATATCTCAGGCTCATAAGAGCAGACTAAACACCAAAATATGAATTGGATGCTCTTTTTCACACTTTTTTAGATGTAATTACCTCAGTATGTGGCCACATAATGAGCAGTCCCACTGTGACTAAAATTGCTGCCAGTGTGAGAGGACCAAATTCACAGATGGAGTGCTCCTACTTTAAAGTACTGAATATGCACATTAGAAAAACTAAAACCCAAATCATGGTACCAAATTGTACACCAAATCAAAGGATTAATGTATCTACTTTAAAGGATAAGACATAGGCTATTAAAAACATGTCTTCACATGATTAGCAATTCCGATATCATAAATCCAAAATCATTTGCAAAGGCATGATTCATTCTGTTACTGTGCAAATAGGGAATTGCAAATATACCTAATTCAAAGGTCACACAAACATGCAGAAACAAGAAACCCTGAATATAAATCCCCCAAATTATCTCTTCTTTTGAAATCTGCCAGTTTTAAATCTACAGAGAGAGATGGAGAAAATATTCACAGTTTAATAATGTAAAGGATACTATAGAAAGAAGGATAGTTTGGGGATGTGTTTGTGTACCTGAACCTTGGCAGTACATCTGTCTGGTTAATGCTTCTGATTGCTGTAGGCTTGCACTCTTGTGTTCTTTAGCATCTTCATCCTTCTCTTGGCCATGTTGTTCCCTCTCCTCATCGCTCTCTTTTCTCCTTTCCCAGGAGCAACGTTTCTTCCCCACAATCAAGCTATCTTCCTTTGTATTTAACCTGTCGTCTTGACCTATGGAGAAAAGATTGATGGCGAGATAAGGCCATGGCAGCAAAATATAATATGCAACAATAACAATGCAAAGAAATCAAGCACTTAAATGGCATTTTTTCATCTCTCGTGGGCCGTTTAGTACACTATGACACCCCTGTGGTATGAAAAAAGCAAAGCGTAAACAAATACCAACATTTTGATCTGTTTTTCATCCAGCAGGGGAGTGCCGTTGTGTTCATGTTTGCTATTTAAACAGTCCATATAACATGTATTCTGTGATTTCAAGGTGACAGAACAGAGTCACATGACAAGAAATATAAAAAACACTGATTTCATTCATTCACAAACAGAAACACTCATACTGTACACACGTACACACACACACACACACACACACACACACACACACTGATTTGTTTTGTCACGTTTGGGACTTTGACCTCTATTGTTTTTATACTGAGCTAATATTTTCTGTTCCGTACTAAATCTAATCATCACATAAACATTTCTGTATCCTTACAATTTCATTAAGACATTATTTAGTATGTTTATTAAGCCGTTTTCCTCATTCAGATTTTACCATCTTTGTTGGAAAATTGGTCCCTGAGATGGCAAAACTTTCTCTTTCTCTTTCTCACACTCACTCACACACACACACACACACACACACACACACACACACACACACACACACACACACACACACACACACACACACACACACACACACACACACACACACACACACACACACACACACACACACACACACACACACATACACACACACGTCTGGTTCACTATATTTGTGGGGACTCTCCCAGACACAATGGTTTTTATACTGTACAAACTGTATATTCTTTCCCTTTACACTAACCCTAACCGTCACTCATAACTTTCTGCATTTTTACATTTTTACATAAAAAAACAAAAAACAAAAACGTTTTATAAGCTTGTTTCCTCATGGGGACCTCAATTTATGTCCCCACAGTGACACGAGTCCCCATGAGTCTGTGAGCAACTTTGTTGTCCTAGAACCCCAAATACTATAATATTACATTGATTATCATATAATAGATTATCTGAATCATGTGCATCACGTGCAAGAGTGATGACAAACCCCTCTCAATGAAATTAGATTACTCGAAAATGCAATGGAAGTTAAATGAAAGTTCTGCCCCAAGACAATTTCAGTCTGTTTTGAATTTTGCGCGACATTAATCTGAAGCCTATATGATCTGCAACTAATTGGGGTCATTCATTAGATTTGTCCCGCGGTCGTGTCTCACTCAAGACAACAAGGAAGCAAGTGATTTAAATAAAATAAAAAACCTTTCGTACCTTTCAAAGATCTGGGCTTCGACTGCTTTCGACGAGTCATTGTAAAGGACTTCAGCAGCTGTAAACACAATCGCCGGGCTAAGTTCCTGTTCACTGTTTGCAAACGAAGGGCAACAAGACAAGAGGCAAACAAGAGCTAATACTTGCGTGCTGTTTCATTGACTGGAATAGCGGGAAAGCACATTAATATCACGGGCAAAGGGGCTCGCCCCCGCCTACAGCAGCGGGATGACTCCATACACGCTCTGCGCCTCCGGGGACGCGCGCGAGATGCGTAATCACTGAACGAACACACACACACACACACACACACACACACACACACGGACGGACACACACCGACACCCCAAAATACATTTTTATTGCTCAGAGGTTGCTAGTTTATAGCTCAAGAGTTCGCAGTTATGTTTCACGTCAATATTAACTTTGTCTCGTTTTGTTTCCACTAGAATTGAACTGAGAACATTGTTTACACAGTGAGTGTATTTTTGCTATAGCCTAATATGTGGCTAGAATATCTCAAATAGTTGGGTTTTGGAAAAATCTGATGTGAGATGTTTTAGTTTACTATCTTGACAAATCTGAGCTCAGTTTGAGACGTTGAAATCTCTTCTGAAAGAGAATCTGTACTGAGGTGATTTCCTCAGACTGACCCAAAGACTTTAGTGAGTCTATTTGATCTACATTTTATACTCATTGATAGGCTATCTAAAAATGTTGCCTTATTTTTTAAAAAGGTAGTAGACCTGGTCCACAGTGTTCGGTTAATTATTCCTTTTGTGAAGAAATGACACAACTTGCCCCTATAAATGACAAGACAAAATGCCCCTATAAACATTTGTCAATATCTATAATATACCATCAAACATATGGTACCGTAGTAATGAAATCATCAGAGGAGCATCTCCTTTCATAATGACGCCTCGGTTTAATTTCTCAGTGGGAACGTTAGTTATGAGCCGCCCCGTTGGATGGGCTTTGCAGTATAGGGAACGTTGATTAGAAAGCTGCATCCCTTTGGGAATCCGCTCTGCAATTGCTTGTTTCTAATGAGTTTTGAATTAGCTGCTGAGACACTTGTCTGTGACTGTTTTGTGAATAAAGGACACAATGTTGCAATGAAGACACAACAGCATAACACTTCTGTGAGGTGCCAGCATGAACACTTTGGGTCGTTTCCAAGTCATCTCAATGGCTAAAAGTATCCTAATCACCCTAAATTCGAGTTGGCTTTACCATTAAGGATCTAAGTAGTGATTTAGATTTCTTGGGTATGAATCTTCAGTACCTAAATAAATCGTATAAAGTGCTAGGCCGTTTGTGAATATGTGTATAGGCCTAGTGTTGCTGTAAATAGACAGTATTGACATGCAAAGGCAACCTTTGCGGAAAGGAGATCCTGAAGGAAATAATGTATCAGCCAATCAGAGCATCTCAAGGGATGAGAGCTGTTCTGATTCATATCCTCAAGCATCCAGTTGTTTTTATTATACTGTTCTAAAACAAATAGTTTGCGGTGAATCTGCTATAATAACTTTGGAAAAATCCTGAAATGTAATTTTCATACTAAACATTCTTCCCCAGAACTACAGAAACAATTTCACTGTCATTTGCCAGTATCTCATAAAATCTCAAACAAATATACACTGATCAGGCATAACATTATGACTAATTTTGTGTTGGCCCCCCTTCTGTTGCCAAAACAGCCCTGATCCATCGAGGCATGCACTCCACTAGACCCCTGAAGGTGTGCTGTGGTATCTGGCACCAAGATGTTAGCAGCAGATCTTTTATGTCCTGTAAGTTGCAGGGTGGGGCCTCCATGGGTCGGATTTTTCTTTGTCCAGCACATCCCACAGATGCTCGATTTAATTGAGATCTGGGGAATTTGGAGGCAAAGTCAACACCTCACACTCGATGTGCTCCTCAAACCAAAATAAAACGTTATTCATCAGACCAGGCCACCATCTTCCATTGCTCCGTGGTCCAGTTCTGATGCTCACATGCCCACTGTTGGCACTGCGGTGGACACGGATCAGCATGGGCAGCCTGACTGTTCTGTGGCTATGCAGCCCCATACGCAACAAACTGTGATTCACTGTGTATTCTGACACCTATCAGAACCAGCATTAACTTCTTGAGCAATTTGTCTGTCTGTTTGATCAGACCACATGGCCCAGCCTTTGCTCCCCACGTGCATCAATTCACCACTGTTCCTTCCTTGGACCACTTTTGATAGATACTGACCACTGCAGACCAGGAACACCCCACAAGAGCTGCTGTTTTGAAGATGCTCTGACCCAGTCGTCTAGCCATCTTAATTTGGCCCCTGTCAAACTCACTCAAATCCTTACGCTTGCCCATTTTTCCTGCTTCTAACACATCAACTTTGAGGACAAAGTGTTCACTTGCTGCCTAATATATTCCACCCACTAACAGGTCTAATCAGTGTTATTCACTTCACCAGTCATAATGTTATGCCGGATTGGTCTATATATAAAATATAGAGGGTTTTACTATAGCTCTTAAAGGGATAGTTAAGTAAGAATGTCATCATCTGATGTCATTCCAAACATGCACGACTTTATTTCTTCAGCTGAACACAAATGGAGAAGTTTCGAGGAATGTTCACAATGCCTTTCTTCCATAGAGTGAAAGTAACATTAAGAAAAGCAGCTTGGACATACATTGTTATTGCAATAATTTAGTCCTTCTGTGACAAATAAATGACAATTTTTATGTTTTAAGGATGAACTATCCCTTTAAAAAATATTTTCTCAAGAGATTCCGTAATACATTCCAACAGAGGCCGCTCATGAGAGGCAGCATGATTATCTGCAGTGTTTGAAATCTCATGAGCCAATTATCTTTATGAACATTTTACCACTGCCAATTCTTGGAAATGAAAAAAGAGCTGGGGCATTTTTAAACCAGGACATCAAGATTAATTATTGTGTGATATTAATGAACTTTGAAGGTTAATTTTTATTAATCAGCTAATTACAGAGCCAGAGATGAAGCTGATTGCTAATGATGATGATCCCGGCTCAGACGGTGAACAAAACTGACTGATCTAGAGTGGATCAGAAATGAAAAAAAGACTTTACTTCAGTGTTTCTGTAACTGAGGTCAAGGTCAAGCAGTTGTAATTGGGTTGTGTTGTAGCAAGGTGCTTTCTACCTGCAAAATTCAAGATGTTTTCCTTTGTAACTGACCTCCTGAAATTGTTCAGCACCTCAACAAATTTCGTTATGCCGAGAAAAGATGGACACATTTTGCATTATTAAAAAAAATAATAATTTCAGACTGAGAAACGTGTGTAAACACACGCAGTAACAGATCTTTAAAGTAACACAACCCAGAAAACATCAGAAAAAGGATTCTGAACAGACACACACCAGTGCACTTTTCCATATGTTTATAGTCCCCACAACCTGGTTTATTCCAGAACAGTCCTAATATGTTATTAGCTGGGTCACACTTGCTCGGAGACCTCTTATGTCCCACACAGGTGACTCCCGTAAGAAATGCTGAGGCTGTGAGTGTTAGCGAGCACAGAAGGTCCTCATTAGCTTCGTTTGAGGGAATACACAGCTAAGGAATACTAGTGGGTGGGCATTTCACTCTCTTTGAACACTGCTCCATGGTCTCGGAACACAAACCTCACTATTCCCAGATGCATCATATTTAGTTTAATGTATTCTTATTTGTTGAATTTAATTAAAAGGACATTTTTAATAAGGTACGGGAGACTTGTGGCCTGTTCTCTGCAGGTTTACCGTGCTCTTGATGAAGCATTGATGAGAGGTTTGGTGGCACCAAAATGGTCTTTGAAGTAGAAGCATGAAAGTGTTGGTAGGTACTTGTAGAGGTACTACTTGTCAAAGACGTCACTTGTTCAAAACTGTTGAGGATATCACAGGTAAATACAGTGACTAAATAGCTCTGGAGTGGACATGACAGCATATTGTCTCCCTCAGATTGTTGTCTAAAATGTCTTCAGAATTTGTTTAAGCTGGCACTGCTCGAATATGTATTTAAAAGACAGTACAATATTAATATTTTTTACATAGCCAAATGCAGAACAAAGAAACAGAAATTCAAACATATTATACACCTACTACTTTTTATTTGAAAAAAATAAAAATTAAAGCTGCAGTCCGTAAGTTTTACCTCTTTGTCATCATCTTTGTTTGAAACCTGCAATTGCAGTTATTTGCGAAATTATCATTACATTGTGCACCGGCACGTGTTTGTGGGGCCCACATGGGTTAAACATGGGCTACAGGGGTACAGAGTGGGCATGAGCTCAAAATGGGCATCTTATCTGTGGCCCACTTGGGTCAACTAAGTAGGTCCCATATGGGCACACCCAGCCGGGCTCCCTATGTCCCAGCCAACACACCCATGTGGGGCCCAAATGGGTTGCACAAAGGGCTGCTATCTGGGGCCCACCTGGGCTACCCAACTGGGACCCAGCTAATTTTGTCCTAAGTTTCCATGGAGGCCCCACATGGGTTAGCCCAGATGGGTTGATGATGGGTCTCTTGATGGGCTCATACCGGGCCCATATGGGTAACCCAGGTAATACCCATTTGGGGCCTACATGGGTCTGCCCATATGGGTTGATGATGGGACCCAGATAGGTGTTATTTTGAGGAGTTTGTGTGACTGAGCAGTTCCTTCTTCTCAGCCTCGCAGAATTGGAAAATTTCCTCTATGAAATTCAGGTTTGTGTGCTTTATTTTATCTATAAAATCATTTCTGTGCTTCAAATCTTTTTATTTAATGCAAATCAACATACAGGGACGCAATGTGAGTAAATGAGTGTGGCATCTGTCTTTGAAGCCCCTGGTGCCTTGCTCAAAACACACAACTTTATTCCTTAAGATAATGAATATAACGTTAATTAATTTGGATGATAAAATGTTCTTAAAACTGTGCACTGTTTGTTTATTGGCAGGTTATGGAGTCAGGCGCGTTGCAGCATCTTTGAGCAACGAGTGAAACGCAGGACGGCGGTCTGAAGTTCAAAGTCCACCCTCAGGCTCGAGAAACAGCGCTGATACGGCGGAAATGGGTTAACAACAGACAGGTTGATTACAGTTGAATTACTTTTAAATGTTTAATTTTTACTTCTAAAATGTTTGTTACATGAGTTTAAATGTTGCCAATATTATACACGTCAAAACTGTAATATAAGCTGTATTGCTCATCAACATTAAAGGCTGATGTCATGTATAAGTGTGGTTGTGTGGAGTATTTTACAAAGGTTTAGAGGAAATTAAAGTTAATATTGAAGTTATACTATAAGAGTTAATATTACTCATAAATAAAAACAGTTAATATTAATCATATATATTGGTTTTTAAATGTTTCCCCCCAATTTTTTTCTACTCAATTTTATTTGTAAATGGACCAAATGTAGTTACTCTGATCTATTTAATTTTCTGTACATGCATTTTCTCAGCTCATACGGTGTATGTTATTGATTTCACTGCTTTAAAATGTACTCAATTTTTTTAGTGTAAAAATGTTTCACCAAAAAAAATTAGTAAATCATAGTAAACGTTTTTAGAGTGTACCAAAATAAGAATTTTCTCTGCAAAATGTCATTTGAACAAGTAAGTATGTGTCTGCCACTTGTTCTGACCAACATAAATTGTGCTACCAACAGTGATAAAATCTAAGGATCGCTTAGCTCATATCACATCAAACTGTGCAAATTATTATTATACTTTGTTCTCAAGTTGTTAAAGCTGCTGTCCCTAACTTTTTTGTGTTCAAGATTGACAAAAATTATATAATGAGAATGTACAACATGAATCCATTTTCCAAACCGTGTTTTTGTCTTACCCTGAATCATTATGGTACGCTTATAATAAGTGTTTATATTGGGACTATATCAGACCGGTCTGGTAGGAACCGCTGCGGAGGAGCACAGTCCCTGTGTGACGCGCCATAGACATGAACACAGAGAAGTAGCTCCGGCTGCAATGTTCTTCTGCATGCAGTTCTGTTTATTAACCGCAAGAGCACAAAAAGTTATGGACTGTAGCTTTAATGTTAACAACATCAGCATTGCGTGACTGTATTTAGTGTTTATTAGTGTTACCGATAGATTTCGTTACAGCCTAATAATTTGCTTTTGACTACGTCTACAGGTAAATCTCACTGATGATTGTCATTTGGACCTTTCTGGATTACAATCCGGCATCAAAATTATACATTTAATTATTTCAGCTGCTGTGAGAAAAGGCTATAAATGATCCACCACCTGCAGCATCCTCACATGCGATAGCCTACTAGCCGGACTCCTTCTGTATGTATACAGACTCAACGTAATGATAAAGTCATTTTCGAATTTCCAGCAGAAATCTACCAGTACCACTCAAATTATAACACATTATTTCAAGATTACTGTTGTGAATCGGGCTAAGGTAAGGAGATAGTTTTGACAGTTTTCTTAGACAGAGATAGACTTTTTTATTAAGTCAAATTCTTTTTTCCAAGGTAGCATTTAATGGATAAAAATAGTCAAAAACAGTAATAGCCTGCACTAAATCATTATTACTAATATATATATTAATAATGTCTTATTTCTGCCATTCCCCCTAAAAAATATTTTAAAAACTAAACATGAGTACACGTTTGTAGTTTTACAAAACATATCATGATTCAATAACTAAATAAACGTAAATAGAAATCTAATGAGATATACAAAACAGGGAGAAAACGGGATGCTTTTAAATAAAATCACATGAGTTCCTTGCATTGAGGATTACAAGTCCCACCATTCAATGCGCGCTGTTGTTGCGCATGCGCAAATCAATTTCGAAACCTCCTGTGCGGCGAGTCGAAAGTCAGAGGCAACTATTCACCAAAAATTTGTGCTTTTGTATCTAGTGTGCAGAAATGGCAGCTAGATATGACAGAGCTATAACAGTTTTCTCTCCCGACGGTCACCTGTTTCAGGTGGAATATGCTCAGGAAGCAGTAAAGAAGGGCTCCACAGCTGTGAGTGTGTTTATATGGTTATATTTGAGCTGCAGCTTTAGCGCGGTGGCTAACGGCTACACATATATACACTCACAATGTGTTGATAGATGACCATAGCCATCAAGTGCTGGATACAGGAATAAACACTTTGCTTTATTAAGACTTTTTGAAGCAGCTGGGGTGTTTGCTTATTTAGTTGCAAGTTTATTGATACGTTAACGTTACAGCTAAGCGTGACTTGCATGTTGCGGCTAACATTAGCATGGGCTATCCTGATGTTAAACTAGTTATATTATTTGATTCGCTTTATTTTAATCATTTGTACCTAAATGCCTTTCAAATTCAACACTAGTACACTAACGTTACCACTAAAAGAAAAATAATGAGCTAATGCGGGCTTTTAAAAATGTTGACGACTAAATAATCAATGAAGTTTCAGCTCCAGCAACTGGCTTTACTAGATATATTTCAAACATCACGACTGTTAAAAGATTCATAAATAAGTGAATGCCATTTTAATAGTTTATATTTAGAATTACGTTGTATTGTGCTTCTGCCGTAACTGCATGATTCATGTAGTTTCATTTTTAAGACTGCGTCGGTGTGACGGGCAAAATTTCCGGTAGAGGGCGATGTGCCCATAGTTTAGGATTAACTTAGATAGAATGAAAATGAACGTTGTGCCTTCACACCAAATTATTTTCTTGTCTGTAAATGTCTCCAGTATTCAGATACGAAGATTTATTTTTAAAAACTAAGTTAACTGAAATGTTTTTTGTACATCTAAGGTTGGAATCAGGGGGAAGGATATTGTTGTCCTGGGTGTGGAGAAGAAGTCAGTGGCAAAGCTTCAGGAGGAGAGGACAGTCAGGAAGATATGTGCCCTAGATGAACATGTGTGCATGGCCTTTGCAGGTAAGATTAATTAATTCTGCGTATAATCAATGCCATGAAGGGATAGTTCTGGCATTATGATGTTTATCAGTCAATTTACTTTTTTGAATGGAAAAGATGCACTGAAAGTGAATGCTGATATTAAAGGATTAGTTCACTTTCAAATAAACTTTTGCTTATAATTTACTCACCCCCTTGTCATCCAAGATATCCATGTCTTTCTGTCTTCAGTCGAAAAGAAATGAAAATTTTTGATGAAAAGATTTCAGGATATTTCTCCATATAATGGAAGTCAATAAACTCCAAACGGTTCAAGGTCCAAATGAGAGGTTCAGTGCAGCTACAAAAGGGCTTTAAACCACATCAAACGGTACCAGACAATCAATAAGGGTCTTATCTAGCGAAACGATCGGCCATTTTTTCTTAAATAAATAAAGTTTTATAAGCACAAATGCTCGCCTTGCTCTGTTCAGAGATGCGCGCTCGTGACGTCACGTAAAACGCAATTACGTTGAAAAGGTCACGCTTTTCAACTTTCATGAACTAATCCTTTAACTTTGTGTTTTAACCCTTTCAACTGGTGCCACTGACTTGACAAAATGGTCTTTAAAGCCCTTAAAGGGATAGTTCACCCAAAAATGAAAATTCTGTCATTAATTACTCACCCTCATGTCATTCCAAACATTTAAGACCTTCGTTCATCTTTAGAACACAAATCAAATCACTTTCAAGGCCCAGAAAGGTAGTAAAAACATCGTTTTAAATTGTCAATGTGACTCCAGAAGTTCAACCTTAATTTTATGAAGCGACGAGAACTTTGTGTGTGCAAAAAAAAGACGTTATTCAACAATTTCGTTCTGGCCTGTGCCAGTCTTCCTTACTTCCAGTGGGGCTCACGTGAACAGCATCGGCTGCCGTAGATCTCGAGAGCGCTGCACTATTTACAACGGAAACTGCGTAGGAGACTGGCACAGGCTAGAATGAAATTGTTAAATAAAGTTGTTATTTTTGTTTGTTTTTGCGCACAAAAAGTATATTCGTCGCTTCATAAAATTAAGGTTGAACCACTGGAGTCGCATGGACTATTTTAACAATGTCTTTATTTTCTGGACCTTGAAAGTGTTAATTAAATTGCTGTCTATGGAGGGGTCAGAGGGCTCTCAGATTTCATCAAAAATATCTAAATTTGTTTTCTGAAGATGAACGAAGTTAATTCGGGTTTGGAATGACAGAATTTTAATTTTTGGTTGAACTATCCCTTTAACTGTCACTGTCATGTTTGTGAGATTTTTCATATGACATATTTTAGTAATCATCATAAATTAAGTATCATTCGAAAGCTTAGGAACTAAAAAACATTTTGAAATCGGATGTTGCGTTACCATAGAAACGGTACTCTAAATTCTTCTTGCGGGCTCCTCTCCTAGTGGCTGGTGTCAGTTTTCATATTACAACACTTATTTTAACCACTTTATAAACAAAACCTTTTTTCTAGTCTTGACAAAACGCATATTGTCGGAATGGTCTGAGTCTCAAGGTTCCATATTTGGTGACTGTTTTGTGATAGAAGTGATATTTGGACAGAAAGGTATTAATTTGTTGCAGGAGAATGTATTAAAAAAAATCAATGGCATGTGGAAGACACATTCCATTAAAGGAACGTGCTGACTTTTTGGGACTTTAGCTTATTCACCGTATCCCCCAGAGTTAGATCCATACACACCATTCTCATCTCCGTGCGTGCCATAACTCTGTCTGACGCACCCACCGCTAGCCTAGCTTAGCAAAAAGACTGGAGGTAAATGGCTCCAGCTAGCCTATTCTGCTCAATAAGTGACAAAATAACACCAACATTTTCCTATTTACATGTTGTGATGTGTATAGTTACATCGTGTACTAAGACCGACGGAAAATGAAAAGTTGCCATTTATTATACTCTCATTCCTGCGTAATAATCCATGAACTTTGCTGCCGTACCATTGGTGCAGCGGCGCAATGATATTACGCAGCGCCTGAAAATAGGCAAACTTCCATCAACATAACCAACGTGACAACCTGCTTGCACAGAGAGCATGCTGGGGACTATTTTCAGACGCTGCGTAATATCATTGCATGGTGCGTCAGACATAGGACGCGGTGAATAAGCTGAAGTCCCAAAAGGTCGGCGTGTTCCTTTAAAAAAAAAAAATGGAATGTGGATTACACCGGTGGCTATTTTTGGTACAGCGCATAAACAAAATAATTTTTTGTGATATCAACTTCAAATTTGGAACACAACTTGGTTAGACATATGGCTTTTTATAGTAATTTTAGAGTAAAATATATATTTTATATGAAATAAAAATATTTAGTACAGTACATTTCATATACAGTAAATTTAAACTTGTATAACTTTTTCATATTTTCATTTAATCTACAGAGTGTCTTCTTTAAAACAAGACCAAACTTAGGTCTATATTCCAAAGCATTCTTGAATTAGTCATTTAAGTTTGCATTTTCACATCTGTTCTCACAGTTAAGGGGTTAAAAGTTTATAATATATGGAACTTTACAATGCATATAGTTGATCTTGGCATGATTTTACATTTAAATGTGTTTGTTTCTGTGCTGTCCAGGTCTGACTGCAGATGCCAGGATTGTCATCAACAGAGCTAGAGTAGAGTGCCAGAGCCACAGACTCACAGTGGAGGACCCAGTTACTGTGGAGTACATCACCCGCTATATCGCCACACTCAAACAGGTAACGCCCCTCGCTCCAGTTGACATACAGGCCATTTAAAGGAATCGTTCACTCAAAAATGCACAATCCAGACCTGTGACTTCCTTTCTTCTGTGGAACACAATAGAAGATTGAAAAATGCCTTGGTTTTTTTTGTCCGTACAGTAAAAGCCAGTAGGGTCCAATGTTGTTTGGACACCAGGGGCCCGTTCTTCGTACGTTGCTTATTACATCTGAGATGATTTGACAGATCCCAGATCTTTTAATCGTGATAACTGATCTCTGGCTAATTTGGTTCTTCAAACGAATTTGCGGATTGGATTAAAATATCTGGATTGAATGATCTAAGATCACTGTGCGTTCTTGTGTTCCCTGAAGAGGGCAGATGCATCGATACTCGAAACCACGATCAGCAATGCAGCGATTGGCTGGCGTCAAGACAGCAACGTAATGACATCATATAATTAAAAAGCCACCTGGCAAAAAACTTGACAAATTACACAAAAAACCCACGAATTTCTGAACCTTTATAAGGAAACAGCCAAACGACCAAACCAACATAAAAGTTATAATAGATAAATGATAAATGTTTTGTTTTTTTAACATGATTACCAATTATTTTTATTCACGATTTTATACAGTATTTGTACACCCTTTACATTTTTATTTCAATGTTGTAATTTAATTTTTAATTCAATTTGAAGCAGATTTGTAACGTGACAGTATTCAAGTTTCTTATGGGTCAAGATCAAATTATCCTCTCTTGCGCTGCATCAAGCCACTCCCATAATATCCGTGATCACTTAATGCACGGCTCAGATTAACTGTACAACATGTGTGTAAACCAATAAAAATAAAATTATATAAAGTAATTATTCCATCACAAATAAATCGCTCAATCAAGTGGCTGTCTATAGTATTATACACAACATTATACATTCTCATGTACATATACAATATAACATTTTTATATTATTATTTAAAATTATTATTATTGCCCCTGGTTCAGTAATGCACTGTTGTAATAAAGCAGCAGTGGCTGGGACAGATTTTAAGTATCACCTCAAGATGCAATCTAATCCTGTTTACATGAAATAAGCCTGCACCCGAGCAGGTTTAAGCTTATGGACCTGTTACTATGACAGCAAGTTCAGGATGAGCTTCGAAGAACCAAACAATCCAAGATCATGCCAAATCGTCAACAATCAAATCCAGCTAACTGAGTTAGCGAGGTACGAAGAACGGGCCCCAGCTTTGTTCAGAATGCCTTTTGTGTTCTGCAGAAGAAAGAAAGTCATACAGGTTTTGGAACAACATGAGGGAGAGTTATGGCTGCATTAGTCTCGCGTAGCCAGACCTTCAGACTGACGGATAAAGGTCTGGACTCCATCACAGCTTTCATTTTCCAAGGACTGCCTAAGAGGAGCGACATGTAAAGCAACCAATCACAGTTTGTTTTGTCATGTTTAGGGGCGTGAAAATGCAAAGTCAATGTCCCTATGTTAACAGACCGTCATGTGCCTAATAAATGATTAATTTAAGATAAATATTGTGCAAGTTTACTGCAAAAAAGCACACCAAACTTCACATATTTTTGAAAATCTAATGTTTAGTTCAGGGGTGGTGAACGTTGATCCTGGAGGGCCGCTCTCTTGCAGAGTTTAGCTCTGACCCTGAAAAAAACACTCACCTGCCTGTAACTTTAGCAATCCTGAAGACCGCGATTAGCTTCAGGTGTGTTTGATTAGGGTTGGAGCTAAACTCTGCAAGAGAGCGGCCCTCCAGGATCAACGTCCCCCTGTTCTTCTTATGTCGCTAACTCAGTTAGCTGGATTTGATTGTTGACGATTTGGCATGATTTTAGATTGTTTGGTTCTTCGACGCTCATCCTGGACCTGCTGTCATAGCAACAGGTCTTTAAGCAAGCAGGTTTATTTAATGTAAACAGGGTTAGATTGCACCTTCTTAAGTGGCGTTGATACTTAACATTTGTCCCAATCACTGATACTTTATAACAAGAGTTCCTTTCTGAACCAGGGGCAATAATAATTTGAAATGATAACAATAATAATAATATATAAAATGTATTTGATGATAATATTATAATGTTGTGTAATACTATAGAGTGGTTCTCAAACCTGTCCTGGAGTACCACCAGCCCTGCACGTTTTGTATGTCTCCCTATATCTGACACACCCATTTGAGGTCTTGCAGTCTGTACTAATGAGCTCATGAGTTGAATCAGGTGTGATAGATGAAGGAGACATACAAAATGTGCAGGGCTGGTGGTCCTCCAGGACAGGTTTGAGAACCACTGCATAGACAAAGCCATTTGATTGACAGATTTATTTTTTATAGAATAATTACTTTATAATGTTAAGGCAGACATGCTGTACAGTTACTCTGAGCAGTGCATTCATTTGAGTGATGATGGGTATTATGGGATGGCTGGATGCAGTGCAGGAGATGCAGATAACTTGATCTTGAGCCTTAAAGGTGCACTATGTAAAAATGTTTCAGTAAAATATCCAAAAACCACTAGGCCAGTGTTATATATTTTGTCCAGTTGAGTACTTACAATATCCCAAATGTTTCCAACTATTTGTAAATTGTGAGAAAATTGCTATTTTAACCAAGCGGCAACCTCCCGCAGTTTCTCTTGAAGCCAATACGGAAGTGCCTCAAACTGCAATTCATCGACTGGCCGCTAGGGACAGGATCCAGAAGGGAGCAGAATCTCATTGAGCTCCATGTTAAAATGGCCAACTTTACAGCAGAATAAAACATGTTTACAGCCTGGTACAAATTGTGCTTTTGGTCTATACGGCTCATTTTGCCCTTCATGACAACTGTGAGGGGGGTGAATTTTTTTATAACCCATTCGTTTACATTATATAAAGCCTTAAAATTCTGCATAATTAAGGGCGTGGCCATTTCGAGTGACAGGTGGATAGCCATTTATCTGCTGTCTGTTAGTCATCGCGTCCATTAAGCTCCGCCCACGTCCCGCCTTTTTGCCCATTTTCTGTTATCCGGGAGTGACGCGCGATGACGCGCTGCCAAGATGGCTCGTCCCTACTTTGTGCTTCAGAACGGCTCATCAGAATCCTATGGGTGACGTCACGGACACTACGTCCATATTTTTTTACAGTCTATGATTTTAACCAAGAAACCGGGACGTGTGAGGGAGTCGATTGCGTCATATCTGTGTTACCCTCAGTTTCCGGTTTTATTTTGCAGAAACGCTTTACTCTCACTGCAGTGTGAACAAGTGTCATAGCAGGCACAGAGTAACGTCATAACTTCATTTTCAACACACTCAGATGTATTTAATTTGATAAACAGAGTGCACCTTTAAGCAACTTTAATGAATGCTGTCAGGTAACAAATCTGCTTCAAATTGAATTCAAAATTAAATGAATTGCTAATTACAACATTGAAATAAAAATGTAAAGGGTGTACAAATACTATAAAATATATATATATATATATATATATATATATATATATATATATATATATATGTGTATATATATATGTGTATATATATATATATGTATATGTATATATATGTATATGTATATATATGTATATATATGTATATGTATATATGTATATATATATATATATATATATATATACACACATACATACATACATATATATATATATATATATATATATATATATATATGTATGTATGTATGTGTGTATATATATATATATATATATATATATATATATATATATATATATATATATATGTGTGTATTATTATTATTTTATTTATTTATTTTATTTTTTTTAAACAGTGCACATTTCATTTATCTATTATAACTTTTATGTTGGTTTGGCTGTTTCCTTATAAAAGTCCAGAAATTCGTGTTGTTTTTTTATTTGTCAAGTTTTGCCAGTTGGCTTTTTTAGTTATATGATGTCATTACGTTGCTTGCCGCCAGCCAATCGCTGCATTGCTGATCGTGTTTTCAAGTATCGATGCATCTGCCCTCTTCAGGGAACACAGGAACGGGCAGTAATCTCATATAACTTAATCCAGATATTTTAATCCAATCTGCAAACTCGTTTGAAGAACCAAATTAGCCAGAGATCAGTTATCACGATTAGAAGATCTGGGATCTGTCAAATCATCTCGGATGTATTAAGCGAGGTACGAAGAACAGACCCCTGGTTTGGTTGATTCTGATAAGCGCAGTTGAACACAGTTATAAACAAGACAGCTTTCTTCTTCCATGAGGGGGTTTGGCGTCACGGCGGCTGTTTCCAGGTGGACTGTTAAAGACCGCGATACACATCTCCTGGAAATCCTGTAGAATTCAACCAATCAGTTGATGACTTCAAAAGTCTCGAATGGTTTCCCTTTTTGTGTTCCTTATGCATCAGACATTCAGCCAATGATCTGTGGGACATCTGAGGATGAGACTATCAGGCGAAAATCTACTATTTTTTTTCCCTGATAAAAATTGTGGTTTGCTGTTCTTATTTGTGGGGCTGCACATTGTGCATTGTGTGATTGATATATCAATGACTAATAATAATATTTTTATCATTTTATGTAAAATATTGAACAAAATAATAAATATTACTATTGTAATATTTCACTGTAAAATAAAGTGTTAACATTCATGAATGTCTTCATTTATACATTTTCAAAGATAAGAAAAGAATGCATTTAGAGTTGAATTGCACTCACTCTATTGGATATTTTGCTACCGTTATTGATTGTGTTTGGCTTGTGCAACAGCGCTACACTCAAAGCAATGGACGCCGTCCCTTTGGCATCTCGGCTCTCATCGTTGGCTTCGACTATGATGGGACTCCGCGTCTATATCAGACAGACCCCTCTGGAACATACCATGCATGGAAGGTAAAGTGGGAGCAGTTTGTTTCCACAATGTTCACTTTACCCATTTTGCATCCGTATTGACCTTTTTCTCACCCGTGTCGTCAGGCAAACGCTATTGGGCGCAGTGCGAAGACGGTGAGGGAGTTTTTGGAGAAAAACTACACAGACGAAGCCATCGCAAGTGATAACGATGCCATCAAACTGGCCATCAAAGCCTTACTAGAGGTAAACACCATGTTACCGTAGTTACATGCGTGCCAAACAGACTCTCATATGATGAAGTTGACAGGATGCAACATGTTTGCTGAGACAATTGTATATGATCTGTGCCGCACAGGTTGTGCAATCCGGGGGCAAGAACATCGAGCTGGCTGTGATCCGGAGAAACCAGCCCCTAAAGGTAATACATTTGATTTATGATTTTCTCTTTGTATATTTATCGGTTTACCATCGTCTTGATGCAACATTCTCGTCATCCATTTCTGTTGGAAATGTCTCAGCAATCACATTTGTACACATTGCACCCCTCTCCTTTCACAGATACTGGAGTCTAAAGAGATTGAGACGCTGGTCGCCGAAATAGAGAAGGAGAAAGAGGAGGAGGCAGAGAAGAAAAAGCAGAAGAAGTCTTCGTAAATCACTTGTGAATGTGTAGTTTTGTTTATACGGGCAGAAGCACTTGGCTCAGGCCCTCACTGTACCCTCTCATCCGTTAAGAGCACAGTCTCTCAGTCTTCTGCTGAACCCACAGTATCTATGAATATGTTTTTGTTCCAGGAAATATTTTTCACAATTTAAGTAACAAAAGCATGTTCAGGGTTGGGAGTTTCCAAGCAAGTAATTTGTCGAGCACGCACTGTGGCCGGCTTGTAGGTTCTGGTCAGTTTTCACTCTTCTGTAAAGCTGCTCTCTACCACCAATGAGAATTCTGGGGGAATGTGCTCTGACTGATGTTTCCTAATAAACTGCTATGGTTTGTAACAATGGACTGATGTCTTTCTATTGTCATTTTTCACCATTAAAATAAGACTTGTGATACAACATTAGGTCTGCAATTAGACACTGGATTCATATTTAGGTCTCATTTATTTGACAGTAGTACTTGAACTACCAACCTTGACTGAAGAACCTAGCCAGATGCCTCAAGGTAAAAATCCGTAATGAAAGATATACGTGTGTCTGTTCAAAATATTGGGGTCAGTAAGTCCCCCCCTCCCCCTGAAATGATTACTTTTTAACAAGGATACTTAAAATGTATCATAGGGGACAGTAAAGTCTTCTACATTGTTACAGAGACATGCATACCAAAAGTTGTTTCAAATAATTCACACACACATATATATATATATATATAGCACGTTTGGAAACATTACCATTTTTTATGATTTTTAAAGAAGACAAATGCTCATCAAGCCTGCATTTATTGTGAATTTATATATTGTGAAATATTACAATTAAAAATTTAATTTTTATTTCAATATACTTTAAAATGTATTTCTGTGATGCAAAGCTGAATTTTCAGCTTCATCACTCCAGTCTTCAGTGTCACATGATCCTTCAGAAATCATTTTAATATGCTGATTTATTCATGTTGAAAACAGTTGTGCAGCTTTTTTTATAACCTGTGATACTTTTTTCAGGGTTCTTTGATGAATACAAAGAACAGTATTTATTCAAAATGGAAATCTTTTGTAACAATATACACTACAGTTCAAAAGTTTGGGGACAGTAATTATTTTCTTTAAAAAAAGAAATTAATACTTTCAGTCAGCAAGGATGTTAAATTGATTTTTAAAAAAATTATGGAAAAAGATTTCTATTTAGAGTAACTACTGTTCTTTTTAACTCTTTATCCATCAATGAATCCTGAAAAAAGAAATAAAGCAGCATGTTTCCAACATTGATAACCGAGTCTCAAATCATATTTGACTGATTTCTGAAGGATCATGTGAAACTGAAGACGGGTAATGGCTGATGAAAATTCAGCTTTGCATCACAGAAATAAATTATATTTTAAAGTATATTAAAATAGAAATCCATTATTTTAAATAGTAATAATATTCTGTAATTGATCAAATAAATGCATGCTTGATGAGCAGAAGAGGCTTCTTTCAAAAGCATTTAAAATAGTAATATTTAAAACAAAGCTTATTTTGTCAACACCATACAGGTTTTTTTTTTTTGGACAGAAAATCCGTTTGAAACCATCCAGTCATTTCAACTTATTCACTGAAGTGAGTGCTAAATTTGTCATTATTTACAATGAATAATTGACACGCATCACACTGAATAACAAAGCAGGAAAAACACATTTTGTGAGCAAATGAAAGATGTATGCAAACAAACACCTCTGAACAGCCTAATCCAAAATAATTCCAGAACAACTCACAGAACTCCAGAATCATTGATGATTGAAGACGACAATAAAGTAGCAGAATCATACATTGAATTAGGTCAGAGAATTCTGAATTAACAAACACACATTTTTCCCGGTGGTGTGTGAGAATAATGGACGAGTTTAATTCGAACGGTTTGTCTATAGTATGAAACACACTTTTACCTCAACTAACCTCTTCAGGGAGAACCAGTCTCGTCCGACTTTAGTAGCTACTCAGCGAGTTCAAAAGCTGTTTACAATGTTCAGCAGTTCTGCCTGAGAGGAGTTTTGGAGCGGTTTGGGATGGAAAATTATTGTGTGCCCAAGTGTATGAATGGAGACTAGACAACATTAAAAACATCTTTGTTTTCATGAGCGCACTCATGCATAATAATGACGGGTAAATTACCTCTGTCTTCCTCCATTTGACGTGCTGTCAGAGGGACGGAAACCTAGAACGCACACATACTCTGCGTGCCTTTGATCCGAGGCAGTTAGCAGCGCATGCAGATGATGATACAATCAATAATTCATTGAATTGAAGAGCTGCAGTCTGGAACAATTTCACTGGCTGTTCGATGAGTCCGTCGAGCACACAGAGTTTATGCATTTAGTCAGCATGCAGGACCGGGAAACGCTGTCAACCATCCTTGACTGAAGAGCCTCATTCTGAGGCACTGCTAAGCATGTTTACATGCACTTTAAGTGTTTCAGTCAGACTAAAACAATAATTCCTATTACCACTTGTGTCTGAAATTGCACCGTGTACTGCCAGAGTAGGTACTAGGCAGCATTTGAAGACCATTAAATAGCCAAACATAGTGGCCAAAAGTAATGTCCATAGTGGATATTAGAAAAACAAAAAACTCTTATAGGAAAAAGCCAACATATACTGGTTATATAATATAATATATAAATGGCTTTGTTGGTTCTTAATAAACTTGTTCATAATTTCTTTGACAGCCTGGCCAAACAATTTAGCATTTGTGTTATCACAAATAAAACAAGACTTAAAGCACACGTAAAATGCGAAATCTAACAAAAACTATGCTTTTGTTAATTTGAATAAGCGTAATGACACTTTTCCTAGGCCGGACATCACTTTTGGCCACTACTGTATGAACGTGACCACATTCAAGTTAAAAATCGTCACGTCCATCTGTTGGGTTTGCTGCCAAAAAGCTCTCATTTTAGTTTAATTTGTCCATATCTTTTGAAGTACCAGGTGTCTGAACAACTGATATGCTGGAGTTTGGTTTTGGATGAGCGAGGAGGATTTTTCTTGAAAGCCTCCCAAACAACTTTTGGTGATGTAGGTGCAGTTTGATACATTTTTTGTTTAGGCTTTCTGAGTCTGACCCCAAGATTCAACTAATCTCCGCAATTCTCCAGCTGTGATCCTTAACCCCTTAACACCCCTCTTTTTGAGAATAGTCATGAATATGCACTATCCAAACTTAAAGGGCCGTAGAATGCTTTGGAATATAGACCTAAGTTTGGTCTTGTTTTAAAGAAGACACTCAGCAGATTATTGCTGAAGTGAACGCTTTTCAAAATATGAACGTATGAAAAAGTTATGGAAGTTTAAATTTACTGTAAATGAAAAATACTGTAATAAATATTTTTATTTTATATAAAATATATATTTTACAAAAAAAAACGTTTAACTCTAAATTTACTATAAAATCAAAGCCATATGTCTAACCAAGTTGTGTTCCAAATTTGAAGTTGAAATCACAAAAATTCAAGTCCCCATGATAATTTGTTTAGGCACTTTACTAAAAATAGCCACGGGTGTCATCCACATTCCATTGATTGTTTTTTTGGATGCAGTTTCCTGTACATTTCTGTCCAAATATCACTTCCATCACAAAACAGTCACCAGATATGGCACCATGAGACTCAGACCTTTCCGACGATATGTGTTTTGTCAAGATTAGAAAAGATTTTGATTATAAAGTAGTTAAAATACATTTTGTAATGCGAAACATGACGCCGCACACTAGGGGAGGAGCCTGCTAGAAGAATTTAGAGTCCGTATTTGTAACATATTTTGTTGATTGGATCTTCATTATTGCCCTGATGGTGGAAATGGGAATTTTCAATGCTTTAGCTATTTTCTTACAGCCGCTTTCTATTTTGTGAAGCTCAACAATGTTTTGAACTATATTCTTTGGTTTTACTCATTGTGATGAATGATTAAGGGAATTTGGCCTTTGTGTTTCCTCATATTTATACTCCTGTGGAACAGGAAGTCATGGCCGGACAATTTCATGCTACCTACTAGTCACCCTGGTGTGCTAAAAAACGCATGGGAATATACTTCAGAGATATTTTACTCATAAGAATTTCTAGGGGTGCCAATAATTGTGGCCAACATATATTGGCGAAAAACATTTATTTCATAAAGAGAGTCCCCCCCCCTCCCCCCTCCTTGTAAAGGTTCACATTAGGGGATAGAGATTTCCTGACAAATGATTACTTTTCTGAGGCGTATGTGGAGTTTCTGCTCGAGGGTGCCCTCTGGCTTCCAGTATGAATTAAACTTTGTTTATTTTACAGTCTATATGGGTAGAAAATAAGAAAAGTAATACTTCTAAATAAATGTAATGACAATCCATATGTTTTTCTTCAATGTACAGAAGTTTTAATCCCCACAGTGGATGCATAAGAGGCTCATATTTCATATTAAAAACATAGACTATAAGAAATTGATATGACAGATAAAAAGCACAGATTTGTATTATTATTTTATATATAAATAGTAACAGGTATTATTTTATATATAACAGGTAACCTTTTTAACCTGAATATTAATACGTTTTCTGTAAAATATAAATATTATTATTATACTGTTATATTCATCCTTAAATGCTCTATTTTAATATTTTAGTAATGAAAATTTTATTGTAATGGTAATATTTCTTATTTTTATTTAGCAATAATAATAATCATAATAATTATTATTAGTCATATTAATATATAAACAAAATGTAATATACACTTTTCAGTTGTAAAAAAAATAAATAATCACATGTTAAATCGCAATCTTAACCAGAATAATCGATATTTTCCCCAAATCGTGCAGCTCTCATTTTTTTTTTATGAAAGATCAAAAGGATAAACAATGCAGATTTATTTTCATAGCCGCCTTTGCTCATATTTACCAAAGTTGCCAATATTAGTGGAGGGCACTGTAGGCTAAATTCATGTTACATTTTCAACTGGAACGCCTGACAGGGACACGTTTCCCAGGCAGCAAGTGTAATGTTTTCTTGGACAGATGAATATTGTAGCTGCCCATAAAACCCGCTATAGCTTGATCACAACTAAATTAAGCATCCAATTTAGAACACGGGAGACTCGATTCTTAATTAAGACAATTAGTCTTGATTGAGTCAATTAGACTCGACTCACAATTGATTTCAATAGTTTGATGTTGCCAAACTACAGAATTACTCATTCCCGACTCATAAAATAAAATCATTGGTCTTGTCACCTACGGGTGTAACGATGTAAACCGAACGACTGAGTGAATGAATCTGAGCAAACCTTTTTGGTTTCCGATCAGTCGCTGAGATGAATCAAAATAATGTCTTTCCTTAAAAAGGTTTCATGTAATGTAAAATGTATAAATACAAAACGTTTCATTTACAAAAAGGCACATTCTGTGCTTAAAACTCATGCTTTGATACATTCACTGACTTCCCTAAGCCTGTATATTGGCATGTGAGGCTGTGTACCTCTGAATAGCATGCGCTCACACATTCTGAGGGGACTGTGAATGCTGCAGGCATATCAATATTTAGCTCCCAGCTTCTCATTCATGATTATTCAGAGGTAATGGAATATTTCAGAATCCTGTACCTCAGGCAAGCACACAGAGTATTTAAGTTTCTGAGGCTGAGGCGAGGCATACAATAAATCGAAGAACTTCCATTCAACTTACAAATGCGAAGACATTCATGACCGTCGAGGAAGAATGGCAATGCTAATGAAGCGATGTAAACCCTGGTCAGTTATGTCATTGTTAGTTACCCTTTAGTTAACCTCGGTTTAAATCATTTAGTGATGATCGGTCAGCAGTGGATCATAAGAGACATCCTGCCCCTGATCTGTTGATTTTGGCTCTAGTTATCTTGATCTTGTTGCAGAGGAGCCCTTGAGGGTATGTATTGTCCTGTTTCTTTCAGCTTCAAACCCTCTGGCTGTTTGTACTTCCTATTGGTCTGCTCTAGTTCTTTTGTCATGATCTGATTGGTTGGTTAGTCTCAAGCCGATTTGGGCTCTGATGCAATACTCTGCTTTGATTGGTCAGCATTGTTGTATCAGCCACTGTCTCGCTGTGATTGGTGGATTTTGTTGCCTTAGGGTGTATTTGTGTGATTGGTTAGTCGTGCTTTGTTCAGGGCATCCACTGCCCTGGAGCTTATCCACAGACCTCTGTACAATCCCCAATCGAAGTGCACCAATAGTTCAGCATGATTGCATCAGCAAAAAGTGTCATTTCTGAGGAGTAAAAATGTAAATATTGGGAAGTTACACAACATAAAAGACCCACACAAACCGTTGCTTGCTAATAGTGTTTAATTAATTCTTTTGTGCGTCCGTACCAGTCGATACGTCTGTATTCAACAATCAAAACAAGAACAGGAATACAGAATTATAACAAAGAAATCTATTTAAATAATAAAGTATTACATCATCTCAAGAACTTGCTCCAACACAGAACATATCTCAAAAATTGTGTTTATCTAGCCTAGAAACGTTTTATAAAGCATGAGGCTGTGTCTAAACGTGGGGTCTTGCTCCATGCAGAAGGTCAGATCTCTCAAAGTGACCCGAATTGGTGCTCGAGTAGCAAACTGCCCGTATGAACCTAACAACTGAGCAGACAGACACAAGGAATGAGTCTCTTGAGCCACAATGGCTTACATGGTGTTTCCTCAAATGAAATCAAGTCTAGAAATGGGTAATGACAAAGGATTGGCAGCACTCGCCTGCCATCATCCCACAGCCCAAAGTAGTACACTTTAGCATACATAAAAAAGTAGCATAAAAATATACTTTACATTCAGTTCGCACTTAAAGGTGCAGTGTGTGAATTTTAGCGGCATCTAGTGGTGAGGTTACGAATTGCAATAACCAACGCTCACCCCTCCCTTTCGAAGCACATAGAGAAGCTACAGGGGCCGACACAGGACAAAAATGTCATCGTCGTAGAGAGCAGAGAGTGACTAGCGCTCTATAGAGAAATTTGTCTATTAATGGTTACTGTAGAAACTTGCAGAGGTGGACTTTTTGAGTATCTGTACTTTCCTCAAGTATTATTTTTTCTGGAAACGTATGACTTTAACTTCACTACATTTGAAAGACAAATATTGTACTTTTCACTCCACTACATTTCTATCAAGGTCCTCGAAGTCGAAAGTCGTTTTTGCAGACAGCCTATCAGTAATAACTCTTGAAGTTCAACGATTTCCCAGCATTTTTTTGAACAATGATCCGCTGATTGCAAAATGGAAGACAGTTCCTCTGCACAGTGAATGGCTACACTTAGAAAGTTTCCGTTTTCTTAAGTTTTGTTTTACAGTTTTGCCTAAAATGAACCATATCACAGCTTTCAAAAACTTGCCGTCCAACCTGCGGAAGAATACTGAGGTGTGATTTCTGGTGAAAGCTTGAAATGGAAATTGTCTGTGATTTTGTTTAGATCTAAAGTTTCAGTATTGCAGGGTTAATTTTGTTGACGAATAAAAAAGATTTCACAGACGAAAACGAGACGACAACTACATAAAACCAGTTTTGAATGACAAAAACGATAAAAATGTCTATTGAAATTTTCCTCAACAAATAAAAACGAAACGAAAATGTTATGCTGCGTTCACACCAAACGCGGATAGAGCGTCAGGAGCGAGTGATTTCAATGTTAAGTCAATGGAAAGGCGAGTTGACGCTCGTCTAGAGGTCCTGCGGCGCGATGGACGTGATTCCGCCTCAATTCGCCTCAACTGGATTCGAATTGAGCGTCTTGCGCGTTACGCGAGTGGTGCTTTTTGTGCATTCACGCGTTTGAAGCGAATTCGCGTCTGATGCCCGAGTTGAAAAATTTGAACTTTGCCGTCAATTTGCGCTGCGTTAACCAATCAGGAGCCTGCTTGCTGCTGTCACGTGGTAAGGTGACGTGATGAGAAACCCTGCATAATTTAAAAATACTACTATTGTGTCACAAAATGAGGTTAAGACTTTTACAGGTGAGAAAGTAGTTGTTTAAAGCTCAAATCTGTGGTTTATTTATAAAGAGAGCGCCTATTTAAAAAAAAAAAAAATCTTGCGTTTTTGGAGTTGTGAGATCCAGGCGATCACCGGGCACTCAGCGCTCATTAACCCCAGCGAGAGCAGCCTTTCCTCGGCTAGTCCTTCTGACATCTGCCTCTGGCTCTGATGTCCTGTAGTGGTTCGTCTTGTGTGGATCTAACGGGCGATCTTTGGTGTCATGAATCTATAATTTGTTGTCTGCCAAATAGTTTTAACCGAGGGCAAAGAGAAGTTTCATAACTTTATATTTTAAGGATATTTAAATATACATGCAGTGAAGATAATGTAGGAGTTGCCTGGACCACATTTGTGTGGCTATTAATGCTTAATATATATTTTTAATGAAAATGAAAAGAGGCAGAGTGGTGTTTTGACATATTTCTCCTGAAACACGCCTTGAACGCGCCTCTATTTTGCTTCAAACGCTCGATTTATACGCGCATCCAATTAGCTGTGGATTCAAAATGTTCAAGCGTCCAACTAGACGCGGTAGACGCGATTTTGACGCTCTATTCGCGTTTGGTGTGAACGCAGCATTAGGGAGGGACGATTTGGGAAAAGATCCAGTCAGAACTGATGTGACCAATACACACAAAATGATGTCAAAATGTCAGTTTTGGCGCGTATTAAGAATATTTACACAGTTGATTTGGGAGAATATCGGATGTGTATCAGTGTATTGGATCCGTGCATTTGGCCTTAAAGTGACAGCAGCTTTGTAACTTTTAAACAAGTATTGAAATGAGTTTAAGATAGTTGTATGCTGGCATGTTGGATAGAGTATCAGAGTATCTGACTGGCACAGCGTGTGCATTCATACAACAATAATAAAATAATGCGTTGACATAAAAAAGGAAATTTACTTTTGATACTTAAGTACTTTTAAAAGCAAGTACTTCTGTACTTTTACTTAAGTAAAAATCAGTTTTTACAACTTTCACTTGTAACAGAGTAATATTTGACCAGAGGTACTTTTACTCAAGTAATGGAGTTGTGTACTTTGTCCAGCTCTGGAAACTTGACGGTGCAAAATGGCGGTTTCACTGTAAGGGGACCCGCGGTGTATGAAAATAGAAATGGCTCATTCTAAGGTAATACAAACATAATGGTTCTTTATGTAAGGTTTCTATACTGTCATTATTTACTCACCCTTAAGTTGTTCCAAACCTGAATGAGTTCCTTTGTTCTGCTGAACACAAAAGAAGATATTTTGAAGAATGTTTGTAACAAAGCAGATAGAGCAACCATTGACTACCATAGCAGGGAAAAAGATACTATGGTAGTCAATGGTTGCTCTATCTGCTTTGTTACAAACATTCTTCAAAATATCTTCTTTTGTGTTCGGCAGAGCAAAGAAACTCATTCAGGTTTGGAACAACTTTGAGGGTGAGTAAATGACAGAATTTTCATTTTTGGGTGAACTATCCCTTTAATAAAGGCCTTCTGAAGCAAAGATGCGTTTGTGTAAGAAAAATATCCATATTTAAAACTTTATAAACTAAAATAACTAACCTACGCAAGTCAACTTACACCAAAAGAGTAACCCCTGACACAATGTATGACGTAGGATAAAGGAGTAGGATAAAGCTTTGACGCCTCGCGGTTCAAATAAATAGGGCTGGGTAACAAACTCAAGCTCCTCTTCTCTTATTATCGAAATCCTCTGACATTTCTCTTAAAATATTCATGTTTTAAACTTCTAATTCATGACCGGTGTTTTGTTTTGCGCTTCTGCATTCATCAATACATCATGCATCAGGTCAGGGGTTACTCTTTCGCCGTTAACCGATGCATACGGCCATCTGTCGGAAGCTAGGTATTTTAGTTTATAAAGTTATAAATATGGATATTCTTCTAACACAAATGCATCGTTTCGCTTCAGAAGGCCTTTATTAACCCACCAGAGCTGTGTGGATAACTTTTATGATGGATGGATGCACTTTTTGGGCTTCAAAATTTCATCCTCCATTCACTGCCATTATAAAGCTTGGAAGAGCCAGGACATTTGTTAATATAACTCTGATTGTATTCGTCTGTAAGAAGAAAGTCATATACACCTAGGATGGCTTGAGGGTGAGTAAATCATGGGCTAATTTTTATTTCTGGGTGAACTATCGCTTTAAGATCTCTCCAGCGCAGGAGATCTTCTCCGACATTAACACAGGTCCAACCTCTTGCCTTATGGTAACCCTTCTTTTTAAAGTTATATTCCCCTGGCCTTTTCTCTTTTGTATGTTCTCTGCCATTTCTAGTCGTTCTGATAATGTCTTGAGCTCTCTCTTCTCCCCCATCGTGAGTGTATACGTCTACAAGTGTGTTTTGGTGCTCGGTCCAATTGAATGCATTTCATGTGTTTAAATATATTTCCAATTACACAAAATGTAATGATAAAGGTGCATTTTAGTACATTTAAAATGTAATATTGATTAACACACCACAATTACAATTATAATCAAGTACTTTACATGTGCTTTAGTGTGTTAGACAGCAAAT